>NC_052017.1:22048551-22369200 GCF_015832195.1 Motacilla alba alba | reverse complement strand
TGAGACAGACTGATACTTGCCCCCCTTTTACACAGTCCTAACAGAGAATAAATCAACCCTTCAAAAACAGAAATTCACCTGACATTAAAACTTTTCATTCTGAAATTCTGAGAAAATGTCTGACATTTTTGAAGTGCATCCTGTTTTCCCAAATTTCCCCATTTTCCAGTTGTCTGGAAGGAAACAGAATTTTATTTTTTCTCCAAGACCCGATGGACACTGCAAAAAACCTGACCTGCAGCTGCCCTTAGCAACTCCTACATATGTTTTAGACTGCAGTGCTCAGATGCCCTTCCTGTCCTAAACCAACCAAAAAGATCATAGAGAAAGTTGGGAGAGCCACCACTAATACTCAAATCACACAAGTGACTGATTTGATAAAACTCTTGTTAAATGCTACAAAGAAAAGCAGACAAACAAACCCAGCGTGGTTAAGGTTGAATTCAGCTGGGATTAGCCATGTGCAGCTGTACATATGGCACACTCACATTTGGGATCCTATGTCTGATTTACAAAAAGTATCCACGTGTCAGTTTTTTGAAAGGAAACAAACATTACAGTACAGGGCATATCTGTGTGTAAATTCTTGCTAAGCCATGGTTGAAAGTTTTAAATCAACAGACCCTAAAAACTGCTTCTATTTAAATAGGCAGAGGCATCCCAAGTAAGCTGACTTGGTGCCTCATACTTGTCCACCACATCCCATTAACCATTAGCCAGAAAATGCAAACATTCTCTTTATTCAACTATTCTTCATTTGTCCTATGCAAAAATCTCCAGCACTTTGGCAACTACACACCTTTTTTTGACATCAACATTCCAGCTTTCTATTCAATTTCTATTCACATACATATATGTGTTTGCAAAATTGCAAGTTTCACCTCTCTCCAATACAAAGAACAACCTATTATTATTTTGCTATCCAATTCCTAAGTATAAGTAGATTTACACAAACTTGTCATTAAAAAACTCTCAGATCTTTCTCCTGCTACATTTTTTGGAAGACTTCATTATCGATAAGGCAGTAATATTCTTGGTTTCCATTCTGTGCTTCAAAAGGCATTCTGCCTGGTTAAAATAAAAATTTAGGATTTTTTTTAATCACAGTTTTATTACAGATGTCACTAATAGAGGTGACTAAAATATTTATTCAAGTAGACTTCTCATTTAACTATCCAATTATGGACTAATGCAACATTAAAAAACTTCAGAAAAGAAGCAGTTAGATGTCTAAATGTCTTGCATATAATGAAGAGGGAGCACAAAGTATTTCCCAAATTGCAGGCTGCAATGAGCACACAGTGAGTAGCTTTGTTTGGAGTGGAAATGCTGCCCTAGTTAACAGTGAATAGTTCACTGTTGGCTTCCTCATAACGAGACAGAGAAAGGACGGGGTGCATACATGTGTTTCACATCCGTTCTTATTTTCACACTGAGATTTACTTTTATTCTCCACCTCTGGAAACCATAATCTAAAGGTCACAACAACTTGTAAAGCCCTAAGATCTTGACAGGAAACAGGATGCCTTTAATCCGTTACCACACAGTAAATCGTCAACAATAATTATTCCTACAACCTCAAGCTCATTTCTCCATAGTCCAGCTGCCAGAAGCACAGACGGAAAGTCATGACTTTCGACTCACTCTCCTCCTGGAAGTGCTGCATCCTCACCAAGCACAGGCAAAACTAAAAGTTGGCGTTGGCTGGATTGGGAGGACAGTTCACTCCTGAGGGTACAAGGAGAGCCCTGAGCCCTGGGCTCACCCTTCCCATGCAGCCCCCACCTCTTGTCCAGTGCCTGCTCACGCTGGGTACGAGCCAGAATCAGCCCAAACCCCTGGCTGACACCTTCCCCTGCCCAGCCCACAACACCCCTGCAGTGCAGCTCAGCTCTGCTCCAACAGCACCATCAGACTGGATTGCCCAGGCTCTCCACTAGGAGATCTCCCTTGGTGAAAATGGACGTTATTTTTCCTTGCATTTGTAATCTTTAAAGGCGTACAGTTTTTGAAGTCATGTGGTGGAGAAAAGCACTTCATGGGATTTTATAAAAAAAAAAAAAATCTGATGCAAAAGAACACATATAATAAATAATTTGTGTGATACTTCTTAATGAAATGCCAAAACACTCATTATGTTGCAATTATTTTAGCCAATGAAGGGGCAGCTTTACCATTTGTCCAAAACTTTCTCCATTTTTTAAAAATGAAATCTCATACACTAATTCAAACTTTTAATTACAAATTGACTATTAAATTAAGAAGTTCAGACATGTCTTATATTTCCTTTTATTTCTGGATTATAAACAAGGTGAAAACAGACAGAAATAATGCAAAATGCATAACTTTTTAAAACTTAAGTTTTAATCTTAAAGGAATCTAAATAAAGGAATCTGAATAATTTGAAATTCCACATGACTGCTGAAACCATTTCACCCTACTTTCCTTTATTATTATAGTCCCTCATTCATATGGGTACTTTTTCAGCTTCATAGATATGAATTTCATTATTCAGATTTCTCCACATTAGTCTATCTTTTCAAACATTTCTGTTTAAAAAATATTATTTGTTACAGCAAGGTTGGTGGTTTTTTTATGAAATGCTAATATTAAAATCAAATCTAGAAAATCCACTTTAAAGTACAATTTCTTCTTCCAAATTATTTTATTCCTTCTGGTAAAATACTTTGGAATATATATACACAGAGATTTTTGTTTGTTAAATCACGGGAGTCCCTTACTCTGCCTGGGATGGGGTTGACCGAAATACACATAGTGAGTGAGACATATCCAGAGCACATCAGATGTGCTTGCATCAGCCACTGACAGACATCACAAGCAGCAGACTCACAAGAAATTCCCTGTATTTTACATAGCTGATGCAATCCCCCAATTTGACCCAGACAATATTTCTCAATGGAAAAGAGCACTGGTTTTAGCTGAACACATGTATTTTGGTAAGTTTTTTTCAAAGCTTCTCTTTGAAGATCTAACCTTACAATACTTCTATAGCTGTTATTTTTCCATTTCTCTTGCTCCTTCTTACTGCTTTTTAACCCTCTAAAACACCAACAGAGAATCACAAAATTTGAAATCACAAACGTTTGAAAAGATTTTAAATATCCCCAAGTCCAACTCTAATCCTAACACTGCCAAGCCCACCACACATGTCCCCAAGCCCCATATCT
The DNA here is from genome assembly GCF_015832195.1 of Motacilla alba alba. Classification (NCBI taxonomy): domain Eukaryota; kingdom Metazoa; phylum Chordata; class Aves; order Passeriformes; family Motacillidae; genus Motacilla; species Motacilla alba. The sequence continues at coordinate 22,366,012 of NC_052017.1, read as the reverse complement.
ATACACATCTTATAAATATCTCCAGGGATTGTGACTCCATCACTTCCCTGAGCAGCCTCTTCCAGAGCGTAGCAATCCTTCTATGTACTAAACATCATTGGGACTACTTGGGCTTAAAGAACCCTGTTGCTCCATGTTAGGGCTCCTCATTTGCTACCAAAAAACCCCCCGACTTACAAAGCTGAGAAAAAACCCCTAACATCTAGGTGCGTATGTGACCAAGACCAAACTTTCTAAAAGCAAAAGGTTAAGTAGGCAGTAAACAACCAGGCAGCAAGAAATTGATACAACTGGAAAACTCAGTGCAAAGTGAACTTTCACACTCTGGAGAAGTCTTTCAAAGAACTCATATGGGAAAAAGCTAAATGAATTACTGAGACAAAAGGGAGTAAAGGTCCTCATGCCTCTGAAGAACATAGTCCCAAGTCCCTGGGAAAGTCAGCACAGGTTGTGGTAGATCGTGTTACCCCCAAGAGGACATGGGCAACTGGCGCACAGAGCAACGCAGATCTTTCCCTTCAGGAAACTCATGGAGGATTTTACTTGTTTGCCTTCACGTTTCACTTTCCTTGAAAATAGTTTTCATTAGGTAGCTTTCTTATTCTAAGCCTACATTTTTCCCAGTGCCAGATTAGTCTAAGAGCACCACTGAGCGCAGAAGGGAGCATTTTTAGCAGCATGGCTAGCAGTAACCAAGATTAGATATTTTTTCCCCCTCTGGTTAAGGAAATACAGATCATAGTAACAAGGATAGAAAGAGTATGCCAAAATGTTGAGTACAGAAATAGAAGAAGCTAGTAGTTCAAACTGACGTGAGAGTATTAAAATAACAAAGAAAAAAAGAAATTAGAAGAAACTGTCTTTTCTGACCACATTGTTTCAAATGGCCATTTCATTGATAGAGCCTGTAGGAGAGATAACAGGTTTAAACCAAGGTCTTGCAGTTTGAATCCTTGTACCACACTGCCACGTTAATACTTCTCTTTCTCAGAATTTTTCAAAATCTATGTAATAAAGAAGGCTTTAATGGAAAATTACACTGAAAATCACCTGACTATTCCTATAGAAGATGTGTGGGTTATGTTCTCATGCATTTTTCATAACTGCAGAACAGCTTGTGAATGTCACACTTAACTGCCACACTCCCGAGTCTAAGTTTTAAATAGATCATTTTCTCTTTTTTTTAACTGGGGGATATTAAACTTCAATATAAAACTACCATAAAGAGAAAAATATTATTTTCACAGTACCTCTGCAAATTATAGAAAATCAAAAGTGAATATCTGCTTTGTTATACACCGCAAAAGAAATAAACTGATAGCTAGAAAACCTTGAAAGAAAAGCACAGGCCAAGAAGCTCCATTGAGATTAAATCACAAGAATGACAGATAATAATTACTTTTAAACCATTTTGTCTTCTTTGTCACAAGAGTAAACCTTCTTTCACAAAACCATATGTGGTTTTCACACTAATTGCAGGTTGCATACAACCTATAATAATAAGCCAATTTGACCATATCTTGAAAGTAGGACTGTTTTCTAGGGCAATGTTCAAGGGATATAAAGATATTCAAGCATTCAAACCAAGCCTCAGCCTCAGTTCTCCCACTCTCTGATCCCATTCTGCTGCTTGCATGTTCCTAACCCTTTAACACACAGCCATAAATTAAGAGCAACCTGGGCTGACGCAACCATTCAGCTCCCTGTGAAGGGTGCAGTTTTTAAAGCTCTTCACTTGTTCTCCAGGCTATTAGAGCACAGAGCTGGCTCAACTGCCACATTTTATCTGCCTTTTTATTTAGAGAGTATCCTTTAGGTTAACAATTATTAATGCTTCCTTTGTGCCAGTAAAGAACACTCCACTCTCTACACCGAGCTCTGAAATTACCCTACCTCCATAAAACACATCAACCAGGAAGGATGCAGCTAGTAATTAACAGGTTCCTAACTGGAGAAGGTTGCCTACATCTGAAGAGGAAGAGAGGCAAGATTGGCACAGCAAGTGTTTATTTGGGCAGACAGAAATGATGCCTAACTTTTGGGAAAAAGCCTGACATGAGTGTCTATTTTAAAGCTAGATTTCTTACACAACTTATTTTTGATGTGCTAACAGGATCAGTAGGATCATTATAGGATTCATGCTTTTTTGCTTGCACTTTTTGGAGGAAAGTTGCATGTATCAGGACTGAAAATTAATAAAAGTTACAGAAACAGAAGAAAGGCTGCTCTCCCAAAAAGAGTGCAGAGTTAGCACAGTAAAGCATTGCTTATTGCATTTATTTTTATTTGAATGTTTGGGGGTTTTACATTTATCTGAGCTAGTAAAACAAAGTGTTTTGCTTGATTTTGTTTTTAAAAACTAACTGACAGGTAGGAACATATACTTTTGCATGACATTTGAATTCACCACCAGGGAGCTTAAGCTATTCAAGGAGAACAAACTGATGTGTGTATCACTACATAACTAAATCTTGAGCAGATGGCTACTTTATACAGCGTGCAATATTCTGTTTACATATAGTGCAAAAGCACTATTTTAGTGTATAAAATGTGCACTCTGAATACACCAAAATTTTACCTTGCACTGGAGAATTTGACCATGTGTCTAAAGAGCAGGGATCTCAAATAAAACTCTGAGATAATTAGAGTCAAGCCATCTTTTAAAACCAGCTGTCTGGGGAGGAGAGGCACTTTTTAGTGTCTGCTTTTTAGCTGTGATTTTTTGTTTTGTCTAGTTTATTACATAGTATTATCTTTTTTCATTTAAGGAGAAAAGAAAAGCATTTTCTTGCCTTAGTAGACAAAGGATTCAGCATGAGATTTTTAGAAAGATATATATAGACAGAGAGAGAGAGAGAGATATGGATAAGTATGCAAAACTATAGCTACACATATATTTTATATATATATACACACACAACACATATATTGTGATGGGATGGACCAGAGAAAAAGTTTGTCAAGCCAAATTCCCTTCTAACAGTGGCTGACAGGCAATGCACAGGTAGGAAAATGCCTACTTGACTACCTCCAAGTTATCCACTACTCTGTTGTGATAAAAGAATAATTGTGTTTTGCAGGAAAATTCATCCCATAATAACATACAATTTCAATCAGCATAAGCAGTTTGGAAATCAGTCCCATAGATGTTTTCTTATGTTCAAAGCAAGTAGAGAAGGTGGAAAGATTCGAAGTGTAAAAATTTTTTTTTAAATTCTTGTCGTACAAGTACAAACAAACAAAAAGTGCTAAACTCTGTCTGTACACTACTGCACTAATTAACCACACAGGAATTCTACCAGGTTGCAACAAGGTGTGACATTAAGTGCAGAAAAACACTTCAAGCTCAAAAGCAAGAGATTTCTTTTCCAACTGACGATCTGTGTGAGGATCATGGGGCTCCAGCTTCCCAAACCTCTGTGTGTGTTTCATCCTTCTCATCACAAAGTGCAGTGCGTTTCAAAGGTACGGACAACACAAAATGGGCAACACACCACCTGCAGAGTATTTTGTAATCTTTACCAAACACTGAAACTGATACCTGTCAGAGAGGTGATAAAGCTGCTGAGATTAATCAAAACTGAAACTGACACCCCAGGGCATTATAAACACGGTCTTTCAGGTCACATCTTGAAAAATGTTATTTTTCTGAGACAAATAAAGGACTTTTACCTGAGCAGAAGCAGTGAGTGATATGAAGACTGCAAGCCTCGGCCATGTACCTTCTGTAAGACATCATTTCCACACCTGATGGCTACAGAGGACTTCAAATGATGAAAGGAGAAGACTAAATGGAAGTCTAACTCTAATTCAGTTCTTCTACTAATCAAACACAGAAAGAGAAAATTGAAGGTAGCATATCTCTATCAGACTATCTTAAAATGAAGCTTACAGAAAGCAGAGCCAAAACTTGAAAATAACTCCACAACTGTAGCCCATGTGACCCAGAGGGCATAGCATGTTCAAGAATATTTGAGAAACTGAAATGCTTGCTCAGACTGGTATAACCTATACAAGAGGAGAATTTCCAGAGAACCAAGTATGAACTCAGTAAGGGAGAATATGCAGCTGACTTGGAAGGAAAAGATGTAATGATCAGAAGAGCAAGTAGCAGGGGCATCTGCTACACAACCCTGAACCCTTTGTTAATTCGAGTATAATTCAGAACCACAGAATGATACGTTTCTGCAACTAACCACATGGGTATCACTCAATAAAATGTACATCAGGGCATCTACTGCCTGAAGCCGTGTATTCAGGTTCTGGGAATAGGAATAAATCTTGATCTTGACTCTGCCTTGGATGGCTGAACTCAGGTCTGCCAGACAGGACCAGGTGTGACCTGATCAGCAGAGGACTAACACCACCTTTTGCTGTGAACTGCTCTTGCCTCTTCATTGGCATGAACACTTTCATTATTCCACAGGCCCTTCCTTGTGAGGAAAAGTCAAAAATTACTAACAATGCCTCCAAGCAAAAGGAAAAACTGAGTCCAACAAACAGAGCTATAAAAATCAGAGAGAATTACAGGAAGTTGAGAAATAAGAATTGTATTTCAAGAAATTCCTTTGCACCTCCTGTATCCAGCAAGTCTGTGTGAGTCACCGTGGATGAAGATTACCAAAAGCATATGCTTAGCTAGGGCTCTAAGCAGCAGCATACTAGTAGAGGAAGCATTAATATCATTTAGATAAGAAAATACTGGGATCATGGGAGATTGTATGGATGCAGTGGAGTGCCAGCCCTCTGGAAAAGAACAAGATACCAAAAACACAGTTTCAAAACCATCTGCTTCAAAATTCTGGAAACAAAGCCACTGAAACACTTCAGTGTTAACAGAAGAGTGTCAAAAACATTAACAGAAATTAGTAATAGCTTCTAAGAGGAACAGCAGAGATGAGGAGTGAGTTAATACCACAAAATACTTAAGATTTTCCCAAAAAAGTAATTTAAATTAATTGCTGTGGTGCCAAAAAATAATCAGGCATCACAGACAAGTAAACACAGTGCAAACAGATTCTTCCAGTCTTAATGATTGTAAAAGTTTTGTAGTAAGAATTCCTTGTCATGGACCCAGATGGAATACACTGGAGACATCTTTGGCAGCAGCTATATAATGCCAAGTGATGGTAAAAAGCAAATTTGTTTTTGCTACAGATGGTTACATTTTAAAATGTAACCTTTTCTAAAAAGGACAGTCCCCTGGAGGGGTGACATCTTACCCGCTAAATTCACACGGGTTAAACACAGCTCATCTACAGAAAATTAATCTCCTGCCATTTCCCGTCAGAAGTCTGACAGGCTTCAGTCAAACTTCTGCAGGGAGGACTTAAGATCTCCAGAAGATAGAGCAAAACAAAGAAAATAAAAAAAAAGAAAAAAGAAGAGGCAATAAAACTTTAAAATTTTTTCCCAACAAATAAGATTTGAAGTGTTACATCCATTCTACTTAGATCTGTAGTTTTCAACTCAAAGGTCACATTATTATGGATTTTTCTTCCCAAAGCATACCAGAAATAGTTTTTCAATAAGTTTGAAGGTCTTTTGGGGGAAATCTGTTCTGGGCATTACTCATTAAAGACATGACATTTTATTTATCTAGTTTCTTTCAAAATATTTGAGAATAAAACTATTATGATGTGTTGCCAAACCCTTCGATGTTATTTTTCTCTCTTCCCTCTCTCTCACAGAGTTTCTGACAGGGAAATGAATGTTATTTTTACCACTTGATTTTAAAAAGAGAATTCTAAAATGTAAATAAATCCGTCAAATCTGATCTTTTTCTCTAAAACCGAAATCTAAAAATCAAAAAGACAATTTGTGTGGTTTCTTAAACTTCACGGGAAAGAATTCCTCTTCACAAATAAGCAATCCTCTGCCAAATTTGCTGCATAAACATTATAACAGCTGTAATGACATAGCAGGATAAGGAAAGGAAAATGCTTAGAAATCCTGTAAGACACCCTAAATAACATCTGAAAGGAATTTCATAAATCATATTCTTTTTCAAGTTCTATTTTCTGATTCTATTTCATTAATAACACTGCAAGTACATATGGAAAAATACATTTAATAGCAGCTATGACCTTTTTCTTTGTTGCTTCCATGTAAACAATCCCTTCTTAAGCAAGAAAACATTTCTCTGGTGCCTCTAATTCCACCATTTGGCACACGCAGAGGCATGAGGACTGTGCACTTACAGAGCTGGGGCTGGAGTGCCGCCTGACTTTAGGTGATTCCTTCCCTGCAGATGAAGTTTTGAAGTTGATGCAAGCGTTGTTCTCTGAATGAACCCTCTTCACTTGATTAGTTGGCTTCTCAAATGGATCGAAACTGCTCTGTGTCCTCTGAACCCGAACTTTTTTATCCTCAGGAATTGTATCCAGAGGTTTGATCACTGAATCCATTCCCTGGCAGTTCCGTGTAGACATCTTTGTGACACATATCTGAAAAGAAAAACATCATTTGTTGACTCTAACAGGCTTAAAGTCGATATCATTCCATGCATCAGCCAGCATCAAAAAATGCACTGAACTTTATAAGCATTCGCTTTCTATTTCTATGTTAAAATCAAAAACAACACATGCATTTTAGATAGGGGACATCCACATCACAATAATAACTATAAAAAGCCTATCTTTGTACAATGTACTGAAAGATCCTTGGGAAAGGAAGGCAAAAGAGGGACATACATAAATTCATACATTTGTGTTTTCTTGTACAATGTGTTCTTGGCAACAATGCCACTTCACTTCTCTCTCCAATCTAGCCACAGATATCCACAAGCAGTATTGATTTCCATTTGTTCAAAATTGGATGAGACTAAACTAAAATAAATGATGGTAGTTTGTATGTGCACTGGCTGGTGCTGGCTTTCCAAAGATTCAATACCGGTATATTATGGTATTTTTAAATAATGCTTATACAGTGTTATTATTATTATCACCATATGTCTCAGAAAATCAAATCAGTAAATCAATTCCCAGGCACTGAAACGTGAGACTGCAGCTTAATGGCACACTAAAGCACAGAAGTTCAATTCTTTGTTACTGTGAAGTACAACTCTGCCAAGCTCTAAAGACTGCCACTTGCTGCTTGAGCTATCCAAATGTGCTATGGTTAGCTCAAAAGAACTAAATGAGCAGAACAGCACCTTTAGATAATCCAGTCATGTACATTTCTGGTTTTAATTTCAATACATATGACATTTTTTTTAAATTACACTGTTGGTGAGGGGTTGTGTTTGAGGCCTCAGTTTCTGTTTTCACCTGTAAGAAACTTTTTACTTGGAAAGAAAAGAAATAGTTTCAGCTTTCAGGCTACAGGGAAAAGTTATGAAGTGTGATAAAAAGTAATCTATAACGTACATTTTCCACGGCATCTGCATGTGTTTAATGATAGTGTTAATTTGCTGTCAATTAAACTGTTAATATAAAAACTAATTAATATTCCATATATTAACAATTTAATATTTAATAATCTATACTAATTTTTGAAAACTTGTAATCCCAAAATAGTTAATATAAAATAATTTTTTAAAAAAAGAAATTACCATTAAATCAGGAGTCTTCCTTCCTAAAGCAAAGTATCTCCAAAAACTTCTCAAATAAATTATTCTTTGTCATTTTCCCTGAGGCATTTTGTGCCTTGAAATCCAACATACTCCAATTGTTTATAGAAATACTGGGTGACTATACCTTGTGGAGTTTGGCTTTTTTTTTTTTTCTTTTATGATCCACTGTAACAGTAGATGAAAGATTTCTTTTCTACATTAAAAATTTTAAGTATGTTTCCTGCATTGTGTCATCTGGCCAAATGATCATATACCAGGTCAACTCTAATGAAGGATATCACTACTGTCACAAACCAGGCATTACAAGAGTTTGCATTTCTTCTCACTAATGCGATTTCTCCAACACTAGAACTTCACCAAGTTATAACTTCCTTGAGAAAAGAAAAAATCCCCCTTCCTTCCAAATGGTGATTCTTTTTCTGGGCTTAAATTAAGACAATTATGTAATTTTGGTCTGTTACTTCAGAGAGAGAAAAGATAAACAGCTGCAGCACAAAGAGTTTTTAATTAGTCTTCTTGTAAAACTAATTGGTTTCTTTTCCTTAAAACAACTCTCATGCACTGACATGTATCCACATACTTCCCACTGTCATCTCCATGTTCTTGCAATGTTTTAAAATAACGTAAATTGGAATCACTGTTAATAGGAATCACTGTTAGTAAGAGCAGCACTTCCATGTTGCTTAATCAACATAGGTGCAATTAAATCAGTAATCACTATTTCTCAGCATTTGAAACCCTATGATCTAGAAAACAGGGGCAGGAGATATGGACAAAAAGTTCCAAAGCAGTACTTGTCTTCCTTTCAGGTTAACAAGGCACCTGTAGCAGATTAAAATAATTGGAATACACAGCTATAAATATACTATAGATAATAATGCCATGAATGCTGCTTCTCTTTTCTTTTTCCACTGGAAAATCTCCATGCCTAGGTCTGTGTTACTATTGTCTTGACTGGAAGCAGTAATAGTTTGGAATTAGATTTTGAAGGGAGGCACTTTAGCCTTCAGGCCACCTGACTGAATCTTGTGTAGGATAAAAATCCCCATTGTCATCTTATAATAGCCACCTTCCAATTTGCAAATGACTAAAACCAAGAGGAGCTCCTCAACCAACCAGCTCCCCACCCAGAAGTCAAACACCCTGGTGGATGCACAGGCTGTCACCTGTGGAAAAGCTTGAGGACTGCAGACAAAAGCCAAAGTAGAGGCTGCTCACCCTGCCCATCTGCCTGTTCTGCAACTGCAGCACATCTCCTGCCAGAGCTGACAAGGGGTTTAATTCATCAATCCTCTCTCACCGATATCAATACTTCCTTGGCAGAAACAAAGCATTCTCTCCAAATGGCTGCTGTGCACTAAAACACAAAATATTTAAGCATTTGTTTTACATTCTGACATTGATAGGCCAAGTCCATTGACAGGCCAACTTTAGTCTGAGACTCTGTTCTGTAAAATCTGAAAGGACCGGGTCTAAAAGGTCAGCACTGAGCACTGGCTATAAGCAACTTAAGGTCATAAACTCACTGGTAGTTTTAGAGCACTGGCTGTAACCAGCTTAAAGACACAAACTCACTGGTGGTTTCAGGTTTCCCTCCATCAGCAAGGTTAAGCTACCACAGTACAGCAGATTTTGCCCCTGGTCAGCAGGAGCGCTGACCAGCTGCTCCTGTGCTCCAGCTAAGGGTACAACTTATTCTGTAGTGCTTATCATGCAAAAAAGCAACAATTTGCTAAGCAAAACTGAAACATAACTTATTTTGGAAATCTTCCTCTGCATAAAAATGAGCATAGATTTCACCAGCTTGACCACACCACCTTTGTGAACATTATGGATTTGAATTTTTTTTTTACTCTAATTCAGCCTTTAAAATATAATTTTCCTTTGTACAGCATAACTGCTGCTTATAAATTTCAATTTCTCAAAGGACATGTACAAATACTTAGCATCAGAAGGTGTTAGACTTGCAAACCAGTGTCCACCCCCTGGTAGCTCCTCGCTGGTAGTCACGGGAAGCCTAACACACCTTCTCATTTCCATATTTCTTTTTGCATATAAGAATTAAGGACCATTTTTCAGTTAAAGCACAGTACTTATTATTATAAAGAACACTGGTTGATTTTCAGAATCTTTTGGATGCTCCTGGGTGATCCTCTGGGATAGCAAGACTTTCCCTCTAAGTACATTCTGCCACCTCTAAGACCAGACTTTTCTTTTCACCCCATTTCATTTGTTCTATCTACATAAGTCATAGGTTCTTCAGATGGGCACTATTCTTTTACTAACCCTTCTTTTACACACAGAACAACCCTAGCCACCTCAATGAAGATGACAATACAGAAAGTTATGGAAACTATTTATTTTTCCAATGCAGCCTTCAAAACTGGATGATCTTTTTGAATATCTAATTTGGGTACAGGTATCAGAATAAAAAACAAAGTGAAACAAGCCATTACATATAGGAAGTCAATATCTATGATTCATTATCCCTCCCTAGCCGTGCAATGCTGTAGTTAAAACAGTGGAGCCCAGTGTAATACTCATTGAGATGCTGTAAATGCCACCACAGTAAAAAATAGTGTTACATGAAGATGTGATATTCAATGGCATCTTAACTATTAAAAGTACTGACCTCAAATGCATGTAGAGACAAGTGACACCTTGTTTTGTCATATACAAGGTGACGATTATGATTTATAAAATGCAAACAAGGCAAAGAAACTTTCAGTATAAATATTCTGTGCATTTAAAGAAACCTCTGTCTAACCAACTGCATGAGTGATGAAGCAGTTTTAATTGTCATTTCTTTAAAACAAGTAATCATATAAGTAAACATTGAGGTATGTCAATGCTAGAAGTGATTCTTTCCCCTTCAGGAGTTTCTGTCATGATTTCGTGCTTCTCCCACCACAAACTACATTCAAGGTGAAATTTTCTGAAGGATAAACTATTTCCAAAACTATTTGGCTTCTAAAAGTAGGGCAATGGAACCACATTTATCTCTTTCAGATGCCAGCAGATCCCATAATTACAAGAAACAGAGGTATGGGATCCCCATTTATGCTTTAACTCTTCTTTATGGGAAACAGGATTTTAAAATAAGCCAATCAGCTTTATACACGTAACAGCTATAAATTATTAGACGTATAACAGGGAATACGCAAAAATACCTGCATCATGTCTACACTGTTCCATAATCAATAAATAAGAAAATACTACTCTCCTTTCAAACCTCACATCAGATATAAAAGGCTCAAGGAATTCACTGGACTATTCACCACTTCTGTCTTTGGACATGGTAGGTGGCCCCAGACATGAAAAATAAAGGAGGAAATAGCTGCTTTGTCACCGAGGTTCCCACCTCACAGGAATCTCAGTATCTCAGAGGACCATGATGAAAAATGGATGTTGGCAAAAATGGCAGGAGAAGTGCCAAGACAAGAGGCAGATGATAAAAAAAAATTCTAGATGGGAAAAAAGTAAGACAAAACAATGGGAATTATATGTATGGTATTCACACCAAAAAATTTCACATGTAGAACATTCATCCCCAAAGTCTCTGCTTTGATTCTAAGATGAAAATCCTGAAAAGGCTACACTAGACTCCAATACCAGTCTCCCTTTAAGGAGATTTGCTTTTCTACACCAAAAACAGAGCGGTCCTACAGAAAATAATTTTTTTGTGTTTGAAGTTACTCTTTGGAATAACACTTCCAAAGTAGCACTCAGAAACTGCCCAGGCACTTGGAATCTTGTAGGAAAATATTTAATCCAGAAAATAGTAATAACTATTCCTACTGAATGAGGCAACAGTACTAATAGCTGAGAGTCCCTGATCCCAAATCTAATTTCCAGATCTTGGAAAAAAGATCCCTGTCAGCCCAGGTGTGCTCCAAGAGAAGCACCTCTCCATGAGCATCCTGCCCATTACATTTTTCACATATGGACCCTTAATGTCAATACATAATTTTACTTCCCCAAGCTGTCCCACATTCTGCTGTCAAGCTATATACATTCTCCATACTCTGATTACTGAAATAAACCTACTTTTAAAATTTTCTCACAATTATTTACTCAGTCTCAACTGAAAAACTTAGGACAAAACACGACATCACAATGAGACATTTGGCCACTTAAAACCTCCAACAAAAACAGCCACTTTGCAGTTACCTGAAGAGCTTTTGTCTACTTTTAAAAGAAACCACAAAAGGAAGATTTATCAAGAAAATCAGAATATTCCAGAAAATTTCAGTAACTGCTTGAGCTATCAGAGATTCTGGCAATGTAAAGCAAAATAAAATGCAGCACCACAAAAATTAGTGCAGCTTGATAGTAAAAGTTATTTTAGTGTTTCTCTGTGGTTGTTTTTATTTATTTAAGGTAAAAAGAGCCAGAATATTCAAGAAAGAGCTCCTCTTGTGAGAACCCCAAAAAAGCACAACATAGTTTATACTTTACTATTTTCTTAGTTGGGGATCAGAATCTGAAGACAATGTGTGACAGACAACAACACAGCCTGGATGTGCTCCCTTCTCCTGCCCAGTCTCCAAGTCAATTTGAGAAGATCCCAAGGATGCTTTAGGATAAAGAACCTTAGTCATCAATATGCCAGTATGGACTACGGGGCTGCAGCCTCCACCCTAACATCACTTACCATATCTCAAAACATAATGTCAGTATTTTTTTGCTGACAACTTTTTTTCCCATAAAGAATACTGCTGAAGTTAAGAGACTGAAATCACAAGAAGAGTAATTTTGCTCCATGTGTAAAGCTCCATAATAAGCCCCATTAAATAAATAAAAATCAGTATAATCATTCATGGAAACATTTCTAAATAAAGATGCCTCTTTGAATCACCTTAAATCTCATTTCAAGCAATATTCCTTAATCTGCATTTGGGATTAATGTGAAAATAATAAATGGTGTATCAGTTGTAGTTACTGTGATACAGTTTCAATGCAAGATTTTTTCACTTCATCACTGTCAGCAAAATTGAGGTCCCAAAGAAACAGGATTCTTAAAATTAAAGGTTGCCAGACTAAATCATTTACTGTTTAAAGTCATATAGCATTGAAAGAGTGAGAGTGATCAGTTAAACCATGTAAGTAATTTATAGTCTTACAGTTCATGAATTTTAAAACAGTCATGAATGACCAGGAATTAATCACCTGTTCGGGTACTTAGTAAAATACAGACTGTCCCATATCAGTGAAATTTATTTATATGAGTAAAGATATCCTCAGTAACAAAAACCAACCAATTCTGGCAGATCAGGTCACACATCCTACCACACCGAAGAAAAAAAAGTTTAAAATGCTTATATAGTGTGTATGGTGACACCCTGCTCTGGAGCTCATCACATTTTTCAGGAAGATGCATTATATCTGGGTTTTAATTCTTACATTTAACACTACAAATGCTTACTTTGGTCATCCAGTGGATACAGACTTATGTAAAATATCAAAAAAATTGCCAACCATCTACTATTTTCCATTGGTTATTGCCACTATGTAAATCTGGGGAGAAAAGTGACTGGTTGGGTAAATATCAGAGTGGACACCCAAAGCTGCTACTGAAAAATTTGAAGGAAATATCTGAATTCCACCCATTTGCACCATTCCAGGAGATGTAGTATGAATGGACCAGATACAAGGAGACCCAAGATCAAGCATGCAGCAAGAAGAACAAAAATTAAAATTACTGAGTGATGTGAGGTAAGGAAGTCATTTACCCTCTCCACAATTCCATTTTTTCTGTTCACAACAGTGATCCTGCCCAAGCAGCAACGGGGAGTGCTAATTAAGTTTGTAAAGCACTTGGGCTTTTTTAAGTGAAAAGTTATGAAGATATAGATTATAATTTGTAGAGCCAAAACCCACTGGAAGTAGTGCAACAACCTCATTATTACAGACAATAAGACTTAGTAGTTGCATTTAGCTGAGAGATGTATAAAGAAAAAAAATATAGTTAAGTGACTACTGGTTCAACAGCTGAATTGCTTAGAAAGTAAGTCTGACATTACTTTTCACTGGAAAAGTCCTATCTGGATATGAGTTTTTATTATCTTTTATAAGCATGTTATTTTCTATCATGCTTTGGTACCATGGCAATTGAGAACACAAGTCATCTGCAGATTTTGGCATCCCTGGAATTTGACATTTGCTACTTATAAAACACAGTTTGGGAATGTTCTGGAGTATTATAAGCAGCTTTGTTCAAAATAAAAATGCAGCGATCTGCAGATTCATTCTCTTTGCAGAACAAAGCAATAGGGAGGCTCTTTCTCATTTTAAACAAAAGACTTGCCTGCTTCTTCTCAGTCCATCTGGTAGCACTCTCCATCCTCCCCAAGAGAGGGTCAGCAAATGACTGCTGCACCCACAAGCAGAAACATGCACAGGTTGAGAAGAGAGCTCAGTTGGTGAGAGCTCTACAATACGGGAAAAGATACATGAAGAGCAAGAGATGAGATAAGGGAGCGGATGAAATTCTGAAAGGGGAAGTAGAGCATGTAATGCTGCACGACATCACCAGCCAGCTCATACCAGAGCTACCAGTGCAATCAGGCTCATACTTGAAAGAGGTCCTTGAACACACTCACCCCTCCCTGTAATCACCTACACCAGCCCTTTGGTTTGAACGTTTTGATGGGCACAGCTAAAAGAAGCTGAAAGAGAACTTGAGTAAGAGAGAGGGGGAAAAAAAAAAAATCGGGAGATGGTAGAAAGGAAGGAAGATGCAAGGAAAAAATTATTGTAAAACACCACAGACACTTCTTTTCCTCTCCTGATGGCCTCTCTCTGTGTCCCAGAACTGTAATTCATATTCTTGGGTAATATTTATTTAACTTTAATTTGCTACAGAGATTGCTAGCAATGCTAGCTATGAGCCAGCAAACGCAATTGAAAACAGAGCTCAGAGACTGGAAATGGTATCTGGGGATATGGTATGCTCCTTGCTGTACCTACCACAAACTTACTCATACACCTCCCACAGCCCATCTCAAAGGCACTTGCCCAAAATGGCCATTTTATTTCCAAAGTCAAAGCTGATGTTAAACCAACTGTCATTGTCATATGGAAGAAGGCGAATATAAAAAGGTCACTGAAGTGCCAGATGGGAGAATTTTTGAACTAGAAGCTCTGACATTAATTCTCTGTGTTTGTCTGAAAGACTGAACTCAATGAGCTGATTAAATGTCTGTGCTGAATTGCCAAGTGAGAAAAAAGTCACTCTGACAGAAAGACCAACTGATCAGACCTGGGGTAGGAATCCCAGTTGCATAAAAATCTGAAAACATTTTTACCTGCATCAAGAAAAATAACATTTTTAACTAGAAGTTAAAACTGGTTACAAAATTCTTTCCTTTCACCACCAACACACCAAGACCTGCAATATAGAACATACATATTCTGCTAACTTGACATCTAAATATCAGCATAATTCCTGAATCAAGCACAATCCTGAAATTAGGAATTATTGAAAATTATTTTAGGTGCCCTCAACATGGTAAGGAGAAGCTGAGCATTTCTAAATTTATTTTTTTTTCTGTTCATAGCACAGCCTAGCTTCAGAAAAGTGAGTTTCTAATTCGTTAAAGTTGATGCTCCTCTCCTTGAAAAGAAAAAAGGTCCAGTTTTCAAGAGAGTCTGGATTAGACCTAAATAGATTTTAGGTCTATAAAAGCCTACATATGTCCTCAAAGCAAAACTCTGTTCTGTGACAAGAGACATCAGGAGGAGTCACCTAAGGACAGGGTCTCAGATAAAGGTCACACCAAAGTCCTGACAGCCTCTAACACTCATGAAAAGAGACAGAAACTCAACAGAGCTGATCTAAAGGGGCATTTTGCTCTATTTCTGTACTGATGCTCCAAAATACAGTAACTGTGTTAGTAATAAAGCTTGGCAAATAAATTCTTCCTTTTACTTGCACAGTGTTCACATTGTCACACTGGTATGTAACACAATGTGCCATGCAAGCCTTTCCTGAATTTGCAACCAGGCTGCTGTTTCCATTAACCTGGGTCCAGACTTGCTACATCCAAAAGTACGAGGGTCACTCCTCCAAAAAACCAAACAGGATGGCACAGTTGAGGATCAGCAGAGATATCAGCGTGGGAGAAGCAGCTTCCAGTGCCAGGCACGAGCCAAGGATGCCTTGGTAACCAGAAAGGCGGTGGAGAAAGTGTCTGAACAGAAACACTCCCAAGAAATTGTGGCAGGTGGTTTTTATACTCTTTTACTTAGTTACCCACTTGTATCTGTTGTCTGTCCTCCTCTGTAACCATATGAACAGGATTTAAAAATAAAGATTAAAAAAATATTTTCAATCCATTTTCCATATCAGCCTCCTGCTCCAACAGATGGCTCCATGTGCCAGTGCTAGTTTATACAGTTTTCTTTCCATAAGCGCATTATTAGTGGTTTTGTGCGAATAGTATATTATGTCTTTCTAAGTTTACAGGTTTATAATTTTATTCTATCCTCCAAAACTCCCCCTGATCATGAAGTTATCAAAGGCATATCCATAAATGCAGTAAGCCTTCCCACTGTCAAGTTCAAGTGTGAGAAATCTTGAGAGACTTGACAACAAAATGCCTGTTCTTGCTAGATTCTTAGGCTGTCAGTAAGGTTTTTAAGAAAATAAATTGTAAACAACTCTATGCCTTGAAAATAGGTTCTACTCACTTCCTTTAGGCTGCTTTGCCTATCCCTAGCAAGCCTTTTGATTCTTTCACAGTTATCAAGTATGTCAGACTGAAACTAAAAACAAAATGTCCTCTTACAAGCAGGGACTGCAACAAAAACACTGCTGTGGGTGAGATCTGGTCATGCAACTGACAGTGTAAGACTTAAGCCCAGCTACTCAGACCTTTCACATAATATGCTCTTCATATAAATGCTGAAGAGCACTTTTTAAATTCAAAGATGAAGGGGATAGGTCATGTAATCATCTTTGTGAAATATACATATTTGCAGGTGGAAAGTTTTTTTGCAGTTATCTTTTCTCTGGTGTTATGACAACCTTCATTGCAGTGAAGCAGCATGCATGTTGCGTGGTCATTAACAAACCAATGCCACTCTCACATTACCTTCAGCAGATGTTTTAAAAGTGCTTTGCAAGAAATAATTCAAAACTAGAATGGTGAATTAGTCTGGCTCTTTTTCCTTCAGACCATTTCCTTCATTAAAATAAAAAAATCTACTTACTTCATTCCTTTCCCTGTTTTCTTCATTTTTCTTCCTTTCTTTTCCTTTTTAACTCTCTTTAGCAAAATCCAGACAATAAACTAGGTAATGGGAGTTGCTGGCTTCATTTTGCTAATGCATCACAAAGTTTCATTTTAGCACCAAGAAAGAAATCTCTCCTGTTCTTACTTGCTTCATCCCTGAGGTCAACAACCCTACAGGTTGAGAAATGCAGCTTCCAAGGCAGATGAATGTCACAAGGAAAAACTACCTCTCTGAGCGTTTCTCGATCTGCTCCTCTACATATTATCTTCCAAACCACTACATTTGACAAAGTATCCTCTATCAAATCAGCACAGTATAAAGGTAGAGACAGAAAAAGAGCTTCAACCTTGTCATTATTCTCTTGTGCAAGGAATCTTCCAAGATCTGAATAACCTACATTCCAACTCAGTCTCCCTGAAATCTTACTAACAGCCATCCATGACCTTTCTGCCATTGCTTTCTTTCATGGAAGTTTGAGAGTTCAGACAAGGAGGAGAAACCCAGTTTCACAAATAATTAAATGAAAAGTCCTCATCTGTGTTTGGATTTCATATACACCTGACTTCCTTTTTTTAACTTGTTCTTTCTGGTTTTTTCCCCTCAGACAAATGACCTGGTTACAGAATTCTATAAAACTTGAATGAAAAGTCTCAAAGGAATTTTCTAGCAGCTACCACAAGTTTGCCAGACTTGCAGCAGCACAATAACTTTCAAAGCAAAAAGGTGTAAGGGAGCATAATGAAACTTGCTTCTCAGTGCATAATGAGAACACTGGAAAACACGCCATATCCTACAATTCAGAATTTAGTCAGGAGCATAATTGAAAATTATAGCCTATTAACTTACTCAAAATATGAAGAACACTCCAGTATATCTTTTCTTGCCAAGATGCATAAAACTTAAAATGGAACAGCAGCAAGTTTGTACTGAGAAGAGCTCATCATAAGAAGAATGGCTACAATTTTATAATGAGAATTCTATGAACAGCATAGAGATAATGCTTATTTAAAAAAAAAGAAACCAAAACCTATGTATTTGAACAGAGAAGTGAAAATCACTGCTGCTTCTTTGATGTGTTCAAGCCAAAACATGTGCTATAGTAGACTTATGACTGTGCTCAAATGAATTTTAAAGAATAAGCTGTAACAGTACAAGGCAGCCAAGCAGTTGGTGGCAATTTGCACCTCCAAGGCTGTGAGTTCATCATGAATCACTTTCAACAAACAACAAATTTTGAGAATCAAATTGGTCAAAAATCCCATCTATCATTAGAACATCAGTGTAAGAAGTCCTCCAACCTTACAGTACATTCATTAAGCTTTCCATGACAAAATTGTCACAAAACTGAGAGTGACTGTAGATATTTTGCATAACTTACCCTGCACAGCTGCCGACCAGCAGTACAATCACATTTTATAATTATATAATTTTATGTATCTGGACTACTTTTCCAAACACAGAAAATTCCTTGCAAACTTGAAAGCTAGGGGGCTGGCTCCACCACTTTCTTAGCAGCAAAACCAGCCACTCCATCACTAAACTGTAGAACTTTTCAAGACAACTCTTCTGCATTACATTAAAATAAAATTTCTATAGCCAATATTTAACAACAGAACAAATTTGTTCATTAAAACCCCCACTATTTACAGGGAAGTCTGGGCAAACCTATTTTACACATACTGTCTAATGGTTTAAATATATTTTCTGTGTACTTACACAAAGATTTAATAAAATGGAGAAGGATATATTCAAACACTCTAAGCCTGTAGACTGAAAAGCATCAGAAATGAATTAAGTGAAGGTAAGCTTTCACAATATATAAATAGACATTATGCCTTTTCCTAGTGGTTTTACTTCCCCACTGCTCACTTGGCAACATTTGGTATTTTCCTCTTCAGGTAAGTTGTATACAATTTAATATTAAATTACAAACATCAACACAGCAAAACTGGAATATAACTGACATAAATTCTATTCAATTTCCGGGATAGAATGATACAGATTGGATCAAAAGCTTGCTGATATGATATTTGTTACTAGCTTAGGTTATTTTACATTTATATAATATCTAGCTTAAGTTTATCAAGTTATTTTTTAATCAGAAGCTGCAACAGAACTGGTAAGCAGGATGAGAACTGGTAAGCAAGTTCAGCTCTAGAATTATTGTACACAAATTCCAACAATAAATCCTACAAATATTTGCAAAATAAAATAAAAATCTCCACTCACACTTTTCACATCATTTCTGACTAGCACACCAAATGGACAAAGACAGCCAACAGATAAAATTTCGTGTTTCTGTGACCTCTGCAGGCCAGTCCAGAACTGATATAGCAACTTCAGAGAAGCCCATCCCCCCAGGAATATGATAAACAAAAGAGCAAGATCACCAGCAATGGAGAGAAAGGCCAGTAGTTACCTCTACAAAGGCAAAATGATGTGTTTATGGGGTTGATAATACAAAATCACCTCCCTGAATTCAACATGTTAAATTACTCTTTCACTACTTGCTTTCTGCTAAACTGCTAAATCCAGAAATATGTGTAGGTTTATATTAGGGAGTGGAATTAAATATATCAGTGAAAAATATGCCACACATCAAAGAGATTCATATAATCAATGATTCTGACAACACACAATACACTTATGTCAAAAGCAAAAAGCAGTCACAGAAAGGTATTCACTGAACCATAGCAAAACCCAGAAGTCACCATATAGGTGGAAGGAGCACTTAAGGACTGACAGAGTTGCTATCGGGAGAACTTGTCCTGACATTAACATTATAATAACAGCATTAAGAAAAATGAAGTCCTTAAGAGTCAGGTTCTTAACATGATCAGTACACTCCTTCCTAACATGGTAGCAGAAAAAAGCCTTAAAGGTTCTGGAAGCCAGCATGGACCTAAGAGAACTGAAGTTCAAAAAATAGTAATTAACCTCTTCTTCCCAAACTAAGACCACTAGCTAGTCTTCTCTTTAGTTAAGAAACAGGTTTTGGAGAATTCATATTGCACAGCCTCACTGTTGCTTCAGGTAATATTTGCTAGGATACTCCAATTCATTTAACAGGAATTGTAAACTGTAATTATCATTGTAGCAATACCTGAAACATTTAGGAACATTTTAAGGCTAGTATTATCAAACACAATTTACAAACCATGCCCAGCAGTCCCTGACAGCTGAGTAGTTTTGCCTTTCTGGAACTTCAAAGGGAAATCACCCCAACAGAGCTGTTTGGATCTGCTCAGCAGTTCCTGTGACCTTTAAGGGGCACATCTGCACTCACATCTATACTCAAGTTGCTGAACATGACAGCCCAAATTCTCACCTGCCCCAGGCTGAGTACTCACACACACTCTCACCCCAGCAAACTCCTGCTGACCCCAACAACCCACCCAGGGCAACTACTGAAATCTGCAGGGGCAAACGCCCAGTGGAAGCTGACACTGTTCAAAGATTTCCCTTAAAAAACAAAATAATCCCTCACCCCTTCCCTCCACAGCTGGAGCCCAGCAGAGCTGCCCTGTGGGACCAGCCAGGCACGCTTGCTCTTCAGCCTAACCACAGTCCCTTCATGGCTCTACCCGTGTTCCCATCTCTGGGGGCTCTGGAAGAAAAAAGAACTGCCTTTCTGCGACAGACTTTCTGCACCTGCTCAGGTATCAACCCTCCAAACAGCCCACCAATGCTAACAGTGTCAGGGGAAAATGTCAAAACCTGCTGGAGCAGATTAGGTTTTAAAGATTTTAGGTACTGGTTTTGTTTAAGACTTACACAGCAAAAAACAAAAATAAAGGGAAAAAAATGCTAGGTGACCATTTTGGCTATAGGACATCAATGGCTGCCTAGCCTTGCACTTGGATGAGATCTTGATGATATTCTGCCTGCTCAGCTACAACTCCTTGAACTCCTTTCTTCCTGGAGTCAGGGTCACTAAGGAGACTATGGCAAACACCCACTCCTCAGGTAATCCCTTATTTCCTGCTGTAACAGAACCCAGCCTCACTACAAAACTGATTCCCAAAGGTTCTTTATACTCACAGGGCACTTGGCAGTAACTGCCTATTAAACTATGTATTCCCTTTCCCATCTCTGTTCTTAAGTTTTGGCCACATTTTGCACATTTTAAGTAAAGTTTTCCAGCCAGTTAATTTGGGAACTGTGTTTAACTAAGTATTACCACTGGGAATATTATTTATCAATAAAATATGTCCAAAACATTATTCTTTTATTAAGCTCAGAGAACCAAAACACGAGAACCCATAGACAGTAGTAACACAGCAAACAGAGATTATGACTTTAGGCTTGGGGAGAAGAAACACTTCTAGAAGGTGATGGAAGCAACAAATTTTACGTATATAAGTAGATTAAAAGATAACACTAAGAGAAAAACACGATTTCAAATTTGCTGTAAAAAATCCCTTATGCCTGGACTTCCATTCATTGTACAATATGTGGGCAAACACAAGTGGTTGGATTACTTCTATGCATTAAACAATGGTTTGCAATTTATTAATAGACATGACAATATAAGAAAAGGAAAGCTTCCAAAAATCATTTAAAAAAAAATACAACTGAACTCTTGCAACAGAAACATTATGGGTAATTCTAAACAACAACAACAAAAAAGGCATCTCTACTTTCTGAGAAAAAACTGTGTATGTTAAGGTTGAAAACTGACCACCTCACATCACTTACATCACAATATATACGGCATTTTTAAAGAAGGAACTCCAGCAAAATAATAATGAAACCTTCACAAAATAATTGATGCAGGACTGAATATTTATCTTTTAATCATATTCGGTGACAAAGAAGAACCCTTTAATTGGCAAGTACAGAAAAAGAAAACATGAATCCCTGTCAAACTAGTTATTTGATCCCACACTGATATACAACTGATCTCTTCTTGGAGTATAATTCACATGCTGCATAAAGATAAGCATTCACCTCTAGAAAAAAACCCCTTTGCTTTTGTCTTTAACTAGTAAAAGCAAAAACCATCCCTCATCACTCTACCGTTACTACCACAGTTCATTTCCTTTAAATAGTAGAACATATGGTGAAATACTATTTTTTTTTTGTTTAGCTTCAATGGATTCCTGTGGAGAGTTAGTTTTCTATGGCTTGATCTACAACTGAAACACACTAGCTGTCAGTTAAGTCATCAGAAATAATTCAAATAATTCCATACTATGGCCACATTTTAATCTTTCTGTCTTGTACTAATGGTAACTGCTGCTCTTTTCTTCCTCTCTTTCCCTGAACATACTGCTGCTCTAAGCTTTCATATGTTGAAATATTCCACTAAGATCCAAACCGCTGTCAACACACTCCTACATAAGCACCCAAGAACGACTACCTAAAAAGACTATCTCACTTTTTGTTATATTAAATAAAGACAGCGTGCAAGAGGAATAAAATCATGACAGAGGTTAACAAGGCAAAAAAATATTCTGACATCCATGAAATAGTATGTTTCTATAAAGGATCATTTTAATTTTATCTTCTGCCACCCAGCAAATCTGTAACTGTTACAGACATTTATTCAGATATAGCAAGATGCACAGACTTGTTAGCAGAGATGAAAAAGTGGCTGATCATGTCCTTCACTCACTCATCCCAGAGGGCGTTCAGCCAAGCATGTATCGGAAAAAATTGCCCATACTATCCTCTTAATACAATTATAAATAAGGCTGCCAGAGAGAGAAATACAAAGCTGTACCGAGAAAAGCACCGCTTTAAAGCCTTCCCCTACCTTTTCCCTGGTATTTACAAACCGCAGGCAGCACTGCTGGGGAATCTCACCAGGGTGGCTGCCGAGAGGTCTCATGTGGCGTTCCCAGCTTCCCACCGCCTCCCTCTGCCTGGATGTTAAACATTCCTGAGAAAACCCACCCTGACATGCACAGAATGAATCCTGCTCAAGTTGGAAGCATGTGATAACTAGGCTTCGGGTTGAAACAGGAAACCCCAGCACCCAATTAATCCCAGAGATTTAAACAAGCCCCATCTTACCGTTTTGCTGTTGCCCGGATCAGGTCAGATTCACCTGCAACTCTTTGGCATCTCTCTAGCAATGTTAGTGTTTGCAGTCAGGCCGGGCTCATTCAGCAACTGAATTCACAACATCTTTCTGCACTAGCAAGCTGAAATGGTACGGCTGTACTACAGCTAAGAAAGGGGGAAATCTAAAGCAGCAAACAAAGAAATCCCTCAAGACAGGGTAATCCCAGTGGAGTAGAATATAAAAGGTACAGATGAGCACCGAGGGTACAATATTTCTCTGTCTAAATTTCATCAGCAATACTATGCTCTTTCTAAAAAGATTTTTTTTTTTTTTTTAATATATGATGGACTTGCCTGTGGAGTTCCCAGAAAGGCAGAGTATCCAGGCTCTGCAGCAGCATTGCAGCCAAAGTAACCATGCATATGCTATCTAGGCAATTTACAGCAGTCTTTTTGAAAAGATATTGATTTACAGTGTAGCACTGCCTCAACCCAACACAGAACTGCAGCCAAAATAGCTAATGGTGATTTCACAGGAATTAAAGGGAAAAACTCAACATTCAATAAAAGGATGAAACTAATCATTCCCAATTCAATTCTGTCCCAGCCCTGAAAGATACCAGCAAGTTCTAGAGTGACAAAATGACATTACTGAAATAATCTATGGGCCCCTGAAAACAAGAACTATGAATACCACCATCCACTTTTACATAAACAATAAATATTTAAAAGTATTTAAAATTTATTGAGTCAAAATATGAACTCTCAAGTTAGTTTCAGCATTTTAATGATGAAACTTACTATTTAATTCATGAATGCACAAAATACACAAAGCTGTGAGTAAGCAATAGACACCTACTCCATGCTGGGAATCCACTACTCTGCCCAAGTAAGCTTGAGTGTGGTAGGAGGGAAAAGGGGGCAGCAGGAGAAAACCTAGGCAAACCCTCAGAGAGGGCTTCTCCAAAAAGCAGGCAGTGCATCTTCTCCATCTACTACTCCTACAGCAACCCCTGCTGGCCTGTGCTTCAGATGGCTCCTGGCTCCCAGAAATCTCCTGGGGTTGGGGGAGCACTGGGCAGACTATACTAGGACAGGGAATAGTAATGTGTACATCAGTGAAACCTTCAGGAGGAGACACATGCAGCTCAGCTGAGATGGCATCTTCAACATCCTGAAATATTTTTCATTTTTATGTAATGATGAGCTGCAATGAACTAGCAGGCAAAACACAGCCCTGGCTCACACTCCGGGCAGCTCCAGACCCTCATCACAGAACCATTGAAAATGGGCTCCCCTGTAGAGTTCCACTTTGAAGAAAGCAGAATGTGCTCAAATTTGAGTGTGAGCACCATAGTCACCAAGCCTTACACATGTTGATATACTTGCTCACACCTGAACCTACCATCAGTGGCTCCAGTAATATATACAACTGAATGGCATAAGCAAATTCTATAGGAGGATTCCAAACTTATGATGTAGTTGTTATCTTTTCCCCTCCTTTTCCCAACCTTAGTCACAGGGGCATCTCCAGACTCCTCAGTTTGTCAACTTGGTTTCTAACCTGATAGGCGGCTTCAGACCTCCTGAAAAAATATGACTTCCACTCTCTTGAACAAATTTTTTTCTCCTCTCTCTCAAGCGTGAGGCCCAGAAGAAAACATGAATAAGAACTTCCAGTTAAAATTATGAGAAAATAGTTTCACAATGTTTACAAATCTTGGCCTTATTCTGTCAACAAAAACTTTGTCTGAGGCTGAGGGAAAACAGGACAGAAGGATGCTCATGAAAAACGAAAAAAGGTAGTGAGTAAGCACCTGCAGAGACCAATATGTGCCAAAAGACAGGCACTATGTTAAGGGAAAGGTGGTGGGCAGCCATGGAAGGAGGAAACACAGAAGACAAAAAAGGCAAGCCAGAAAAACAGGGAACTGCATTCCAGAGGCAAAGAAGGTGAGACTGAAAGCAAGATAAACATCCTACAAAGTTACAGAATCGCAGAATATGCTGAGTTGGGAAGGATCCACCAGGATCACTGAAGTCCAACTCCTAGCCCTGCACAGAACCATCCCCAAGAATCCTACGATGTGTCTGAGAGTGTTGTCCAAATGCTTCTTGGACTCTGTTGGGCTGGTGCTGTGGCCACTTCCCTGGGCAGCCTGTTCCAGTGCCCAGCCACCCTCTGGGTGAAGAACCTTTCCCTAATATTGAACCAAAACCCCCCCAACATAGCTTAATGCCCTTCTTTTGGGTCCTGTCACTGGTCACCACAGAGAAAAGATCAGCATCTGCCATTCTGCTTCCTCTTTTGAGGAAGTTGTAGACTGCAATGAGGTCTCCCCTCAGTCTCAGCTCCAGGCTCAACAGACCGAGTGACCTCAGCCACTCCTCTTACAGCTTCCCCCTAGATGGTCGTTCAGCATCTCTGCAGTACTCCTTTGGACATCCTCTAATACCTTTATATCCTTCTTATACTGTGGTACCCAGAACTGCCCCCAGCACTCAAGGTGAGGCTGAGCAGAGCAGAGCAGAGCGGAACAATCCCCTCCCTTGCCCGGCTGGTGATGCTGGGCCTGATGCCCCCCAGGACACGGCTGGCCCTCGTGCCTGCCAGGGCATGCTTCATTCATATTCAACTCATCATTGACCCCCATCTCCCTTCCTGCAGGGCTGCTCTCCAGTCATTCTCCAGTCTGTCCATACTTGATTGACCCAGTCCAGGTGCAAAACCTGGCACTCACACCCTTGTTAAACTTCATACAGTCGATTATTGCCAAGGGGTCTTACTTTGTCTAAATCTCTCTCTGCAGGGCCTTTCTGCAGTGAGATACAACTCACACAAACCTCCCATAATTAAAAGTTAATTGTTCTTACTGTATTGAAAAAAAAAAAAAGAAAAAAAATTCTATTTATTGCATTAAAGCCCTTCTTGTTGCCTTTGGCCTTTGTAAAAAGATCCAACTCCAGGTGGGATTTGTCTTTTGTAAGTGCATGCTTGGAAGATACATCTGTATTCCTTCCCCATTACTTGCTCTCAGTTCCACCTTCTATATAATTCCTTTTCACATTTGAGTCTTGTTAGGAAGTCTTGGCTCATCCATGCAGGCTTCCCAGCATTTTTGTTTGACTCCTTACTATTCTTATCCCCCTCTTTCTCCTCTGCTAGCCCCATCCCTTGCCCTACTCCCAACACCATTTGCAGACTGTGGCTGAACATAACTTGGCTCGAGCACAAATATGTGCTCTGCTGCTGCCTGTGGTACCACAGAGAGGGTTGGGGGAACCTGGCTGGAAGGCAAAGGATATCCAGAATTAAGAATGGAGTTGATGGAACACACAAAGACCCCAGTAGCATGGGATTGTGTTTCTTCCAAGAGGGTGGGAGAGTAACTAATCTAAAAAAAAAGTTTCAATACAATAACTAAAAAAAGAGTCAAATAACTATGGAGTTCAATTTGGATTTTAAAGCTCTCCCTGGAAGCCAGCTGCAAGTACAAGTTTCACATTATCAGTACTTTAAGTCCTGCCAACACTTTCATCCCAGGGCAGACTGCAAAATGCTATGTAGCACTTGGGAGCAGTTCTTCACCTATAAGGAGGTATCTTTGGAGCTTTTCAAGATAATAGCAAATTGCTACACTTAAACTAGAGAAATTACACAATGTCACAGCTCTGATGGTCAATTAACTAAAAATGCAAACCATCATTTAGTAATATGGCATAGTAAAAAAATGCCAGTAGTTACTTCTGTTCTGTGTGGTCATACTACAGACTAGTAAAATGAACTTGAAAGTAATATCCCATTTCCATTAGTCTACACTGAGTCATCTGAGAGGATGGGAAACAGGGAGAAAGGGAGAGCAAGGGAGGAAGGCAGCTAATACGTCCCTCCTCTCCAAAAAGTAATAACCAAATGCAGTAATTTGTAAAAGTTTCGTACGTCCATTTAAGCCCATTTTCTCTTCTCAGAAGAAAAGGCATGGCTAAGGAGAGCCACTGCTTCTCAACACAAACCTTTCCATTTTGACAACTGCGGACTCAATATACAAGGAAAAAATGAATTCTTCTGAAAATTTACTCACTTGTGAGAGTCATTTAGACATCTAGCCAGCCACTTCACAAGTCACTGATAGTTTTTCATTAAGAAATTATTTAACAAGACAGTTAAGAAGTTGTGTCCAGAAACTGAGTGCTGGATGGAACACCTGTCCAACCCCACTTCATATCCTTGCTATCACAGGTAACCATAAAATATGACCCCTTTCCTTAAATTGAGAAGTTTGAGTTAGAATACATAAAGTACAAGAAGACACAACCTTAATAAAACAATCCAGCAATGATACAAATGCATTGAAGGCAATGAAAATAATTTTTATCTTAAGATGGCAAGTGAAGCAGTGGTAATATTGCACAATGGAATGCATGACAAGTTATTCCAAGTACAGCATGCTGTTAAACATGCTTTGCAATACCAACAGTTGCACTATAACAGAAGCAATATCTGGTGTGGTAGAACTTCCCTTAAAAAGTCACTGTCTGAAACAAAATACAGTGCAACATAGTGCAAATTAGCTTTGCAACTTTTGAGATAAGTAAGAGATTTTCTGGGTTTATGGACTGATTCCATATACAGTTTGCATTACAAAGCCTCCCATAGTTTCTCTATGAGGTCTTTTTGTTCCTCAATTTGTCCTTTCATAATCCACACTTTGGAGAAGTCCTCATAGTGCTTCAAGGCTTCCTCACAGAGCTCTTGGTCTACAGCAATGTTCCCAAGCACCCATTCCAACTTCACAGATTTCATGGAGACCCTTGCTGTGGGGGCACTGCTGTGAGCCTTTGCCTCCTTGCTCTTCCATATGCATTGTCCTCTGACTCAAGCTTCATGGCAGCCAGCCAGATGTCCTCACTGTTGGGGTTGCCCTGGAAAACGAGGGCCAAGATGCTTCTGGCTGCTGGCACATTTCCTGCTGGCCACTTAGATTTAGCTCCTGTGAGCAACAGCTCTCTGCAAAAGAGCCTCCAAGGATTCTCTGGTTCCATGGCTCTTTTCAAAGTAGGCTGTTTGCAGCCACACATGCTTCTTGCTTGGGAAAACTTGCAAGGAATAGGCATAAATGGCTCAGGCATGCTCCAGAGCACTATGCACAACACAAGTGTTTGCATTTCCATGCAGGTTGGTTTTGGTCATCTTCTTCTTCTTCTTCTTCTTCTTCTTCTTCTTTGCTCCCAATCCCAATCACAGCTCTCGTGATTGCCTGGCATGTGGACACACTTCCAGCTTTATCACATTGCTTAGCGTCTTGTATCTGGTGCTCCCTGTTGAGTTCCACGCTGTTAGACCTGAGATCTGATAGCTCTCTCAGTGACTTTCTTCACCGTCTGGGTGTTTCCATTGGCTTCCTTCAGTTTGGCAGCAGTAATCCAGAAGTGACACTCCATCAGAATATTCCCCTGGGCTCTGTTAAGGACTTTATGAGCATTCTTGCATGTCTCCAGCCTTGCCAGCACCAGCCATGGTTCAGCACTGGCTGGACAGCGTTCCATAGCCCTGCTCAGCATGACCCTGGCATCCTCAGGTTGCTCCAGCTCCATGGCTGTTTTCCACAAATGCACTGAGTTTGGAACACGCTCAAGGGCTTTCCCAAGGACATGTTTCTTGGCACAGATTCCCATCTCCACCTCTGCTGCTCTGATATAAATCCAGAAAGACTGTGGAAGGTACTGGACAGCCTGGGCCACAAAAGTCTTGGCTGTATCTCCAGGCTGAAGCTGAGCAGCTTCCAACCAAATATCTTGGGTCTTAGGGCACATCTCTGTTCCTTTCAAGATGTGGTTTCAAGCCACCTGGAGTTTGCCAGTGACCTCCTCCAGTTGGGCTCATGCTATCCAGGCTGGTGGACGATGAGGATTGGTCTCTTGGACAGATTTCAGGAATAAACAGGCTTTTTTATTTCCTCAATATCTCCTCCATGTGTGGGAATCATGGAATTCAAGAATGTCAAACATCCTTTCAGGTCCACTACAGTCTGGCCACTCACAGAGTCTGACACCTGGCTTAGCCTCGTATCCATCAAGGTGCTCCTGGCTTGGCCAATCTTCTTCCTATCCAATTCACCTGTCCCAACTGTCATCAAGCCTGGTATTATTCCTCCTGGGTATGGCATATTCATTCCCCCTAGATATGGAGTATTCAATCCACCAAATTGTGTCTGGTGTGGGTCCATGGAAGTATGATTCTCTCCTGACTGTAAATGCTTTGCAAAGAAGCTGTCAGTGACAGGAGTCAGCTTCTCATACCGAGGATTCCTCTGATGCTTGCTCCTGGCATCACCAACCTCTGGAATACTCAGCCACTCCTCCTCAGTAACCTCTGCTAACTTCCATTTCAAGTCTGAGAACTGATGCTGAACTTTAGGTTGTTCCATATGGTATTTTCCTATTTCCTCTTTTTCTTGTTGTTCCCTTCTCTCTTTTCTGCCTTCATCCATCCTCTTCTCCAAAGCCACATAAAAAGCCATCTGCTTCCTCAGATGCTTAAGCATCTGTTTCCTCAAAGCACCTTTTTCATAGGAACACTTGAGAACAGGCTCCCAGTGTAGCCACTGAGATCATCATAATTGACGTCATTCAAGTTCTCACCTTCATCATTTGTTCATTCTGTCTGGTTCTGCTTCATCTGGTGCCCCACAGTTCTCTTCCCCAGCAGGGCATGTTGGTCATCCCATAGCGTCATTGGCACCACAAGCAGGGCTGATGTCAGAGGGGTTGGTGAAACATGTGGCTCTGCAGCCCAGCCCCAGCACGTAGCCCAGGGGTGTGGACATGCCCAGGATTAGCTTCTTCAGTGGTGTCCAAGTCCCTAAAGCGCCCAGCTTATACATGGTCAGATTCAGGCAGGAATGCCCAGCACCTCCCCAGAGTGGGGAATTTCACAACGGAATGATGTAATCCTGTAAATCATAGGATATTTCGGGGAGTCCTTGATGGCCTAGGTGGTTGGTTACAGCTGCCCAGTGGGGCTGTATGGCCCACTGGCAGAGAGGACCCCCTTAGGCTGGGTGTAGTTACCACAGCTGAGTAAATTTGTGAGACAAAGAAACACTGCCCTGCTACCAAGGGTTTGCCTCTTCCCTTATCAAACACCCAGCCTGCAGCCTTAGGGCACTGGGCAGCTGCTGCAAACAACCCACTATTAACAGTTCATCAAGAGTAATGTAGATGGGAGTAAAATACATAGTTTGGTTATACCCCACAATGAAACACGGGACACCCAGAGAGGTGACAATACTCATGTTTGCAATTAAAAAAAAATTTAAAAAAAATAAAATTAAAAAACCAACCAACCAAAAAAAAAAAAAAAAAAAACCACAACAACAACAAAAAAAAACAAGACAAAACCCCCCCCAAAAAAAACCAAACAAAAAACCCAAACAAAAACAAAACAAAACAAAAAAAACACACACAAAAAAAAAAACTAAAAAAACCACCACAGCAAAACCAAACTAATCAGGAAACGATAGTAGTATTTCTGTGACACAAATTTTAATGATGAATACAAGAGACACACTTTACAAAGATTTTCTTCAGAGACAATTATAAAGAAATAACAATAGCTTTTAATATCTACCCATATAAATTCCAGGGATGAATCCCTGAAAATGTTTCATTTTTGAGTTACGTATATTGCTACAGCAGATCTCCTAGAGGGACACAGCTCAGTGATACCCTATTTCAAAGTCATCCACAGTATTTTAGCTGGGAGAAAAAAGCTTTCTAGAAATGAATTAAAACTTAACACAAAACCATGAGTTCACCTTCATCTCTTTCTTAAGTTTAAATATGTCATGCACCATAATTCTCATCTTCTTTGAAAGCACTGGAGTTTAGCCTCCCTTCATTTTCACTTTGAGATATTCACATGAAAGTCTTTGGGTTTGGGTCCATATTGGGACCAGAGTAATTTAATATCTTCCCTAATGACACAGATGAAGGGATCAAGTGTACCCTCGGCAAATGTGCTGATGACACCAAGGTGAATGGTGCAGCTGACACACCTGAAGGACAGGAGGGACCTGGACAAGTTTGAGAAGTGGCCCACAGGAATCTCATGAGGTTCAACAAGATCAAGTGCAAGGTGCTGCACCTGGGCTGGGGTAACCCCCAGTATCCATACAGGCTGGGGATGAAGGGATTGAGAGCAGCCCTGCCCAGAAGCACCTGGGGGTGCTGGTGGATGAGAGGCTGCACATGACCCGGCCATGTGCACTCACAGCCCAGAGAGCCAAACGTGTCCTGGGCTGCATCCATAGTAGTGTGGCCAGCATTGAGAGGGAGATTTTGTCCCTCTGCTCTGCTCTGGTGAGAGAGACCCCACCTGGAACACGGCACCAGCTCTGGGGTCCCAGCACAGGAAGGACATGTACTGTGTCATTTCTGTTTTACAAAGCTTAATATTTAATGTATTTATAAAAAACAGTATTCCTTCAATAACTTCATGACAGCTATGGTTTTGTTCTCCTTTCTTTTCCTACTTGTTTCTGAAGGTTTACCTGTTTTCCAGAGTACTGCTTAACACCTAATCACTATCTTCACACTATCATTCCATGATCTTACAATTCTTATCCAGAATAATGTAATTTGTTTAGACTCACCATTATACATGCATAGCTGTAGTTAATTTCTTCATATGCATTGGTTTATACATATCAGCATGAAATACCATTATCATTTTATCACCCAAATAATCTATATTGCAAAATCCCTCCAGACTGCAAAACTTTTGGCAGTTCTACTAAATAACTTTTTTTAAATACATCAATTTTTCATCCCTCTTCCATGTCTTTCTCTCCTACCTGGAGAGTTAGATGTTATTCCCTTCCAAGTCTCAAAAATGGACATTTTACCAGTTCTGCATGGCATACACAGCACACATGACAGATGTATAACCATCACACAAATCACAATAACTGGAAAATCTGATGATAGCAAAACAGTGAGCTAGATGGAGGCATGACATGAGATTAAACAAATGGTTGACAAACTAAATAGAAACACTCAAGTAACCCCTGATTTAAGAATATTTTTTGTTCTCATGACAAAATATGAGAAGCAGCTGTGAGAATCATCTCCCCTCCTTCCAGCTCTATTTGTCTAGAAGGCTGCACTTCCTAATGGACAAGGGTTTCACTGCAGTCACCTGTACTTTTGTTCTTTACTAATCAAATTGGCAGAGAATGATGATCAGCAAAAAGGCATGTCAAATCTCAAAGCACTGCAATGCTGAGTCAAGTAGTCCCAGGAAACAAGCACCAGAAGGGCAGGTATTGCACTAATATTCATCTGTTCTTTGGTTAAATACAAAGGGTTGGTTTTGACCTATAAAACCCTTTACAGTCTGGGTCACTACCCCCTTGCAGACTGCTTTTCTTGTCCTCTTTTATCTCAGTAATTCAGACAAGAGGGCTGCGTTCACCTGGGCATTCTCACTGAAGGGCACTTCAGTCCAGAAACTGATAAAGCTTTAATGCATGTTGAGCAGCTTATCTATTTTCCCAGGACTTCTTAGGTGAGAAATAGAAAGAATCTCAGGAGGAGTGAGCTGCTGAAGATAAAAAACTTCAGAAAGGACAAGAGAAAAAAGCCTGTTCCACATACTATTAAAGATACTTCTACGAAATACAGTTAGTGGTGGCACAGCTGCTGCAGCTTAAATGTTCACAGAGCACCCATCCCCACAGAGTATTTCACCTAGGAGGTTTTTTCCCTCCCCAGACCATCTCCTTCTATACCCCTAGAGCTGAACCCCATTACAGTATGTCCTAAAATAGGCTCCCTATTGTCCTATGATCTTATTTAGCAGAAGAACATGGATTTTCATGCAATGGAGCACAGTGGCTGCAGAGGGCTGGGACGGATTTATACATCAAGAGATTTATTCAAGAGCAAAAATATGGCCTATAAAAATTCAAGAAGCCTCCAAAGTTTTAATAATTTTAAAAGGAGCAAAAATATTGATTTCAGAGGGTGGAGTGAATTTTCCTTACCTTGTTTCAGGTTTTCATTAATTTTTTTAAAGGTAATTTTAAAGTAAACATGCTGTTTCAGTCTACCAAATTCAAATTCAAATGAAACTTTTCTTGGTCAAATGACACAGAAAAAATATATTGATTAATTTATCTAGCTTACATCTATCTCTCTTGTATCAAGTTGAAGAATCCTATTACATGATGAAAGGGAAAAACTAAGGTCTATGACAAACAAGGGGAATGATTCCATAGAACTGACAGGTTGAATGCTGTGAATGGACATCATCTTTCACTTAAATCACCACTACATCATTTACAGCACAATGTTTCAAGCCAAAAACTCTACAAAACACTTCATTTAGTTTTGCATGAGAGCTGTCTGTAGTACTGAAGTGTGGGAGGGGTGTGCTTCCAAACAGTGAGAGAAATTTGGGTAGAGATGGCCTCCCAATTGAGAGGCTCATCACCTTTCCAGGGACTGAGGTAAGGCTGTCTGGTATTTCCCTAATCCTCCTTGCCACCCCTTCCAAAGGTCTGGATAATGTTTGCTTTCTTCCAGTCTTTTGGACTGATTATCATGACCTTCCAAAGATGATCATGAGCAGCCTCCCTATGGTGTCCACCAGCTCTCTCTTCCATTTGTGGATGCACTAAACCCACTTGCAAAATCTTCTGGAGGGAAAAAAACCCAAACCTGGTAAAAAAAACCCAAAGTATATTTAATTTGTGACTGACTTAGCAGAAGATTACTATGAAAATTATTCTTACTGTACCATAAAACAAAGTCAAGTCCCCTTAAATAATAATTCTCACAATCTAAGATTTCCATGACTATCTACACATAGTTAAAATGATAATAATGTACTCTTACCTTTTTTCCCTAGAAGAAAACAATAAATTCTCAAAAAATGAGATGACATGAGCCATACAGTTCATGGACTAAACTATGTAGCAATGAACACACTTTCTTAGAAACTTCTTGTAAGAAGCAGAGTCACCAGTGCTTGATTATTCTGTTGTTCTTTCAAATAGTAAGATGTCTTTTTAATTGATACTTAAAAATAAAATTAGCATTGCCCTAGCAGCTTAGTCATTAAAATAGGTCTTCACTCTACTAGGCTCTTAATAGACAGAGAAGCAATTTTTTTGTTCATAAAACCCCTTTTGGCATTAGGAGCAAAACAAAAGTTTTACCGTAAAACCAATAGTGCATTTAATTATGAATAGTAAGTGGAAAAAAGTTTAAAATAGAAGAAGCACGACAACATATAAATTATGATTCCCCTAGAGTGTTTCAAGGACAAACTGCAACCTAAAGTTTAACTGAGGAAAGGTCTGAAGGCCTCAGAAATGTAAATGCTGCAGAACACCTCTTCTGAGGCATGATCCTCAACAGAAGTGAGAGAGCCTTTATGCATAAGGTACTTCAGCAAAAAATTATGGCTGTGGTCAGACAAAATTTTAAACAAAAATTACTGAAAAAAATCCTTAAATTCTTTTAGAACTTATAATATTGAGGGTTTATATGTCTAATAGAATATCTGTCTATCCCCAGGAAAGGCTGCGGAAATAATTTAAAATTTAAAAAGACAGTACTAGCAGAAACAATTACTACAGCAATAAAAATTCAGACAAGAAGAATTCAAACAAAGATTCCACTGGAAACCACAGTGGCAAAAAAAAACCCAAGAAAAGATCACTTTAAAATGTCTTACGGCTGCCTTTGAATTTCATATGCCAAACACTGATCTGACACTTCCAAAATAAACAGTTTCTATTTGAAATGTTGCAATAAAAATACACATCTCACGCTCTACACTTTTACCAGGGGTGTTTATATTCCTGGGGAGTCTCATTAACCTGTGTGCAGCCAGCATGTTGAGAGATAAACATACAAAAGGCGGGTTGCTCTTTAGCCATACATGACAGCACAAACCACCAATTACAATACAAGCACAGATGGCTAATTGGTTTTATCACAGTTTTCACAAGCCTGGGAAGGGGGACACCACCTTTCCCAATTTCTCTGAAGGTTAGTACCAGCAGCACAGAACCAATTAATGTGTTGAGGACCCTCGGGTCTTGTTGCCCTACTTGGTCAAACAAAAACCAAAAACTTGTAGTTTACATGATATGCTCAACAACCCTGCTTAAATTTTATGTAGGTCTTCAGTACACATATTGATTTTATCTCTCAGTTACTTATGAAATGCTAAGATTGTCACATATGACAAATGTGACAGTACAAAGTTTATAAGACTCACAATTAATTTGGCAGGAATGGCAACACTGAAACTCCATTAAAATAAATGCAAGAAACAGTCTTCAAAGCTAAAGGTGAATTTTAAATGGACATTGTGGTTCAAATCTATTGTACGTAACATTATTTCTTCCTCTAAAGTACCTGATGATATAGATCTCTCTCATCTATATTTTAACAGGAGGACTAGATCACAGGTTTCTGTAATTAAGCTTAAACAGCAACAGCAGTAGCAGCTTCCATCCCAAAATCAGCTGTGTCTAAATTCTGCATATCAGTGAGTTTCACACCTATTTGCTGAAACAGAACAGGGAGATTGAGGACTCCACAGAGAGATCTGAAATCCCTAAAGGACCTCCAAATATTAGCCATCATCTTCCCCCCCAGTCCTGGACTCTTGTCCATCTCCCTAAAACTTGCTTCTGATCCTGCCTTTGCTCCTAGCCCTCCATACCTGCTCATGCTCTCACCCTCCACACATACCCATAGACACCAATGTGCTGTTCCAATATCTTCCTGAATCTTCCAAATTCCTTATTAGGATCCTTTCTCTTGGAGGATATTCCATATTCTATGTTTCATATATTAGAAGCACTGAATATATTCAGGGGAAAAACAGCATCCTCCTGAGGGGATTTGTCCAGGAGCAGTCTGACTCTGTCCCTTCCAGAAGGAAGTTCCTTTTTGAGCTTTAGCACATGCACAGGTAGGTTAGCACAGGTCCATTAAGGAATTGCAGTGTGCTTTTACAGTAGGAAATCCTAGAAAATTTCAGTAATGCTTTAACAGGCCTCCAATATGCATTAATTAAGAGCATTTCCAGCATGCCAATTTTCAGGAAAAGCTGGATGAAATTACAAAAGCAGAAGAAAAATCTTGGGAATAAAGTCTGGCCCTTTCCAAACTTTAGGTGTTTGAGAAAATGAGGATGTGTAATTTCTAAAATTACCAATCATTCCTGCACCTCCTTAACTTTCCTAAAAATTGGCATCTGCAAAGTGATGCTGCAAACAGTCTGGCTTGCAGAATGCATGTGCTGTCAAGTCAGGAAAATAGTTCTGTCTGCCTCAGCATGGACTCTGGGATCCACCTGTACTCCTTGAAGAACATGGAGAGAAAGCAAGCAGAATAATTTGGGGTTTTTTCAGCATAGAGAATAAAGGGTACCCTCCATCTCATTCTCAAAAGTTTATACTCATTTTTAGGCTGGGCTATTTCTGCTTCAAACAAGCACTGAACCTAAAATGACTCAATTTTTGGACAGGCGTTCTTATTGACCATGTATTTTTTAAAAACAGCTGGCAACTAGGGGTCAAGCAATTTAAATCTCTCTTTAAAAAGTACAGCTCAATAATGTTGGCTTACTGAGGACTGGTTATTAATATGATTACCAGCAAAGCTGCCAGTAGTATTTACAGAGTCTGAAATAAATTCTTGTCCTATACTGGAATAGTTAGGCTATCCTTTTCTTATCCTTGTTCTTTCCTGCTAGTAGCAGATGCCTTATCACTAAAGAAATGAAACAGTCTTTGCAGACACATCATTCCAAGGATCATGCCAGGCCAGAGCACTGCCACTTCCCAAGCCATTTCAATGGAGATGAAGAAGTAAGAAATGCTCTTTCACAGGACAGGGAGCATGAACCAGCCTGGGAAATACAAGTTTCCAAGTTGGTATGTTGTTTTGTAGGATGTCAAACTTCAAGGGGTTTGGACTTGGCATTTGCTTCTGCTAAATTAGTACTTTAGCCTCTCTTCTGACTCTGCCAACTCCATTCCCCTAAAGCTCAACTTTTTGAGAGGGCAGGGGGCAAGCTATCATTGAATATTAAACTGCATAATATGGCAGAAACAGTAGCAAACCACACAGATCAAGTGCATCCCTGAGGTCACTTTCAAGAAATATTCATTTACATTTTTTAATTGCTGCTTTTCATTTCAAACCCAGGTAATATAAACAACATTAAGCCTGCCCTTATCAAACAGATGTTCTTGAACCAAAACCTGAAGTTAAAATAATAAAAAATGAATACCAATTAAAGGTACAAACCCATTTCCATACAATGCATGAGGAAGCCTGTGTATTAGTACAAGAACAAAACACTTAAGAGGAGATTTCTAAAAAGGCAAGTTAAAACCAGACAATAAAAAAACCCCACTTCATTATATAAACATAAAGTTAAAAACCCACAAACCCAGGTCTTCCTTTAGCAAAGGCCAATCCATGAAGATACATGAAACAGAACCATTAATACACACATAGTATGAAAACAAAGACTACCACAAAATAAAGCCAACGCTGAAAAAAATAACAAAAAAAACTCAAAACAAACACATAAGCATTTATATCTAAAGTGCCACATGCTTTCCCTGAATCACACATGACATATAACTGGAATACTTTAATTCATGTAAATCCTTTCTGAACTAACCCAGATGCTGATGTAAGTTTGGCATAAGTCCAACTAACATATTAATATGATAAAAGATTTTGACTACTCCCCTTGTTCTTAAAATAAACAATTACAGCTAGGGAAAAGGTAGGGTGGTGCACAGTTACCTGTCAATTTGCAGGGCAGTATGTGGGTTTGCAATACTAAAGTATCTTTAGAGCAGAACCAAGTAGTAGAAAAAGGGCTTTTCCTTAGACTGTCTGATGAAGGTCTTTATGCTTAAAACATCAGAAAGAAAGTGCTCGTTCACAAGAAGGTGCCAAACTTTAGTCTTGGCAAAGGTTCATTTCATTGTTTTTGACCAAAAGGCTAAAAAAACTACACGAATCCAAAAAACACATTAGAAAGGATAAAACTTCTTTGTGCTATGGGAGCAAAGGAATGCAAGCAATACTGAATAGCTTTTGTCTGACTTCATCTTTGTATTTTCAAGGCCATCCTCCCTAATACCCTAACATCTGAATATCTTCAAGATGTGCTACGAAATCTATCTTCAAAATCCACTGACAAAAATACTAATTTCTTTCTCTGTCAGATGGAAAATTAAGGCAAAGATGTTTAATAACTTGCTAAAAACATCACAGCACTTTCTCTGCCAGAAGAAACGGTATTTGAATACAGGGTGGTTCTGAGGTTGAAAGTACTGTGAAATCTAATGGATTCATTTAGTGCTAGTCTTTTATACAAATCTTATACTGCTATCAAATTCCAATGAGAAGACTTCCTTCGATGTCACATTAATGTCTTCCACTCAATAGAACAACCTTAGGGTTTTAAGGTTTGCTATTAAACTATAACTTTGGCTTAATACCAGCTTCAACAATCAGTATTAAAGACATGAAATAAAATTAGATCTGAGGCATTGTGCACTATACCATAAACATGTCATCTTTACTACCTCCTTTCACATCTCCCTTCCAAAAACATCGCCTAAACTCACTGCAACCTATTAAGACATGCTTCTATCATAACATTCCCTCTAAAAAAGAAATTATGTTTCTTAGGAAGCACCGAACTGCAACTGATTGCAAAGCAGCCATGACTACAGAACACTAGCAATATTTCAAAAGCCATAGAATTCACTCATGCCACAACTAGAGCAAACACTTCAAACAAAACCTGCTGTAATTCACTCAACTTAATGGGAAAAGTAATGCCATTATGGAAATGCGTGGACATTGCATGTAGTGCAAGGTCAGTCAGCAGTGCTTCATCTCCATAATGTCTTGGCTCCTTGTAGGCATTTCTAAAACACATTTCATTTAGTGGATCTTTTTAAAATTTGTACCAGAAAAAAATTCATGGTTGTGATATAGAACAAAAATATAGAAAGCATCTTCTTAAATTTAACTCAGTCTGTGAGCTTCCTGGATCCCTACTCAAGTGCATCCCTAACTGGACACACCTACAGACTCAGACACACAGACATCTGCAGACCATCACACCCCAGCCAGCTCAGAGGCTCACACTACCCTGGTTCCACACCACCTGACACTGTGTGTCACCTGTGCTCACTGACCCAACCACCGCTGCTCAAGAGAGCTTGAGCACATTTTGCATGTGTGATACCAAAATGCTTCTGAAGCAGTTTTAGAGCAGGCAGTTCTAAAGTACAACCTCCCTAACTTAAGCATTATAAACCTACATCCAACAGTCAATTAAATTTTAATCATTTCAACCTTAATTCCGCTATCATATTTCATGTCAAACATGTTGTGAATAAAACCTTTTTCTATCTGCTCTCAGAACTAACACTCCCCTTTCTCCCAAAATTTTCAGTAGAACATGAATATTGCCTGACCTAAAGTCACCAAAAATTCAGCTTAACCTTCATGAGTAGCAACTGCAGCAAAAAGGCTTCAAAGAAAGGCGCTGACAAATCCAGATAGAAGTAGTATTTTCATGGTTACTAATGGCAGTCAGAAATCAGCAGAAATGCATTTCATTGAGCTCCCAAGAATTAGCATTAGTGGATCAGCATTAATACAGGCAATAAATTTGCAAAGTGTAATGAGGTTTCAGAAGACAAATAGGAAAGCCAATGCATATGACTCCAGGCTTTGTTTCACCTCCCTCACAACTGTAAAAGTCATGACTTTACTTATCAGTGTACATTTTATATAACCTG
Source organism: Motacilla alba alba (assembly GCF_015832195.1). Lineage (NCBI taxonomy): Eukaryota > Metazoa > Chordata > Aves > Passeriformes > Motacillidae > Motacilla > Motacilla alba. Next base: position 22,326,325 of record NC_052017.1, on the reverse strand, counting down.
CATAGTAGACTCAGTTCTTAGGGAGGAGGGGATTGTGTTTTCTTTTTTTGAATTGCTTTTATTCATGTAAGGTTTCTTGTTTTTACACCAACAGAAACATAGATCAGACACAGTTATATAAGAAGCAAAAAAGGTCATAATGGGAAAATATTTTGCAGTAAGTACATGATTTTGTTGAGAAATGGTAGCATTGAATGAATATCATAGAACGTGCTTTCTTTACTTTGTGCTATAAAAAGAAAATTACCTCCAAATGCAAATTTTGTGACCTGTTCTAAGACCCAACAGCTGCTGGCTTCTTTGATGAGCTGTGAGTCCTCAACTAGACCCTTCTTTACAGAATATTGTTAGATTTAAGATTTAAACCCACAATCTCTATGTAGGATTTTTTTACCTTCAAGAATAAAAACTATTGGCAGATACAGAAGTTTGTCTTTCTTATTTCTATAGAAGACGAACTATAACCATCCCTTTTAATCAAGCAGAAAAACTTATTGTAGAACTTATAGTAAGTTTGTGCTAAAGGATTGCCCTTAAATGGCTATATAGTACCAGTTGGTAATAAAAGAGCTGGTTTTGACTAACTGGAAGTGTTGTATTGTTTGCAATTTCCTTAAAGCAAGAAATATACAATGATGAGCTTTAACAGTTACGTATGTATTCATATTTTCAATTTATGTTTTACTATTAAAAACCAAGCAATTATGGTCTAATAAATAGAAATTATTTTCATATCACTTGTCTTATGCAGCATGTAGAAGGAAACTGGAACTAAAATGGATTGATACCGTGATTTAAGATGTTTGAGTAAATAAAACATTTTAAATAGTAGACAGGAAAACCCACAAAAATAAATTTCATCTTTTAACAAGGACATTATTGTTTGCAGTTATTAGAAATCTGAAAAGCTCCTTATTGTTATTTTTTGGTGACTGAAGAACTGGTACACGTCATCCCTCCAGGCTCATATTCACAAATACTCTGAAAATGAGAACAAAGCATCCTGATTTTCAGCTACCAGCTAGCTTCCAGTTTCTGAATGAACTAGCTACAGAATTTTAAAAACCCCATTTGTTGAAAATTTTAATCCTGCAGAGATAACTATTACTGTCAAAAATTGATTCAACATTCAAGAGGTCAGCAGTCTGGATTGAAACTTCAGCGTAAGAGTATTTCTTACCCCACCCAACTAAACTTTCAACTTTTTTTTCCCTTAGTCAAAACTATTCCGAATCATAGTGCTTTAAAGGTTATCATAACATTAAAAAACGTAAAATTTAGACCTTTTTTTACTTATTTGTCTTTAAAATATTTTTCTACCATCCTATTTGCATAATGCTAAATCAGTTTAGTTGTACAAGTACATAAAATACTTTTCCATGGTGTGTTTTGATGCCACCAAAAATACAGAGAAAATCTTCTACTGCGCCACTGATTTCACTGCAGACCCAAATAAGCTACATTCTGCATTAGTCTGTCATATCAGAGCTTACTGTTAAAACATTAGCTCCATTTTTCACAACCAGTTAATAATGGGAGTACAGAAACACTTCCCCTAACCATTGCAGCTGGACAACTGCTTACACTGTGATCTGGCTCTGGAGCCCCTCTGTCCCTGCTCAGTGCTGCCAGCTGCTCCCCGGCAGCGCTCCAGCTGCTTCCCCACTGCACAGCTGGCACAGCCAAACCCTCTGCTTGCCTTTTACCCACCCAAATGGCTGGCATCCCACTGGATCGGGTTGATCCCAGTGGATCAGTGCATCCCTGTGCACACAGCAGACAGGAAATTTTCAAAGACTTTTGATGCTCACCTCTCAAATCACTGATTCAAGTCACTTATGCGGTCTCCTGCTCAAAAGCATGTTATTGAGACCCATCACTTGATAGGGCATGCCATAGGAAAACCATAACAAACTGGGAACCCTTATTTAGCTAAATGGACTGACATATGACAAGAACATTCTGCACTAGTCTGTAACATGGGGAAACAGATGGCAATAAAACTAGCAAAAAAAGTAGGATAGATTTAAAAGGGTTGAAGCAATTTTAGCAGATGTTTATTAAAGGAAAGCTCAAGGGAAAAAAGCAGTGAAGGTAAAAATGCCAAAAATAATTTTTAAAAAGAAATATGTTTTAAAAAGGAAGGCAACACTTTTGGCAAGGAGAGGACTGATAGATGGATGCAATCAGGCTCTGCAGACCTCCTAAGACTTTGAGGTTTAAAGTAAAGCAGGAATAAAAGGCTTTATCCTAAAACACACCCAATGCCAATTTCCTTGTTTCACTTGAAGAAAGATGCTGCAGTATTGTATCAGAGAAATCAAAGCTCACAACCATATGTATGAACCCTCTTTATCTGCAAGACTTAAAAGACTTCAAAACGGCCTATCTCACGTAAAGGTGACATTATCAGCCATTAGACAAAAGCCAGCCTGAGTGTGAGGTCTGCAGACTGCTGGGGAAAAACCAACAGCTGCCACAGAACCCTATCACAACATAAGGAAATGTCACCTTTAGATCAGAAAATGTGGACACCTGCTTTTCCATTATTTTTTCTGAGTACGAGAAAGGGAAAACACTGAACATTAAGTTTCTTTCTTTCATGAATATATTTAAGAGCCATTCTTCAATGAAAAATTTGATATGCTATAATCTGAAGCTTTAGGAGATTTTTTTTTAAGTGGACTCAGCAAGCAGAAGGGCCTTGCTGTGGATGCCAAAGAGGTTTTAACCTGTGTGAAAACAAGCCAGAAAGAACACAGCCAGCAAAGAAACTGCTCATATAAAAGGCCCAGACGTCTTCCACACTCACACATCAAAATTAACACTTTATTCCCTGGTAGTTAAAAGCTACCAGTTAAGACTGCAAACATTTCAACAAAAGGCATTCTAAACACTTTTATAGTTTCTATCATGTAACAGAGACCTGAAGAAGAAAAATATCCTTTTTACTGACATACAGCCTTTAAAGAAGTCAGCCACTTGCAAAATAAATTTTAGCAAATAAAATACCACCCACAAGGCAAAACATTTGTCTAAATATATAACCTAAAAGATTTTTATGCAATAGGAAAAAAAGATAATTTTCTTCTAAATTTCCCCAATTTGCTCCACCAACCTTTCTTGAAATAGTTTTTTTATGATATATTATTATTAAACAACTTTCATCTTTGCATCAATCCCACAGCAGGCAGTATATTAAGAGTGCCCAATAAAAAGCTCACTTAATCACCTAATTTCCAGTTGCACTCCTATAATACATCAGTTATCCCAGTGGAAATCAGTATCACTGAACGGTCTACAATAATTTGCTTACTCTCTAAGTAAGCACAGGAAAAGAAGTTATGAATATAATGTATTATTTGCTTACTATCTGTGTATAAGGCCCTCTATGCACATCCCTGTATTGTACATTGTGTAGACACCACAAAATAGGGCTACATTAAGATAAGGCTACATATTTAACAGCCTGCACTTGCAAGTATCATTTATGCTTACACATCTGCTTCTCAGAATAGTGACCACAGTCTTGTTGAAGTCCCATCACACCACTTCACATGCTAATAAATCTGAAATAGCACAATGTATTCCCAGCTATTTACAAGAAAAAGACATTCTAGGTTTCTTATTTTATTTTATTCCACACGTACAGAACTATTAGTGCTCCATATCAGAGGCATGAACAGGTGCTTGTGAGCATGAGGCACCCAAGGGTGGGCTGGGGGAGCAGCATGCATGCAGGCAGCCCACACCTCCTCGAGCAGGGCTGCCCCTCTGCTCCATCACCACGAGGCTCACCTGCATCATCAGTGCAGCTGAGTCACAGGCAAATGGGGACAGAACCACCCTTCCCAGGCAAAGCAGAGTTGGGGATGGTTTGTGTAAGGTTAAATCTATGCGTCTTGCACAGACCCAGCCTAAAAGGCCAACCTTTCAGTTTTTGTGCAATACTCAAAGAGCCTTTTGTGGAATACCTGAAGGGCACTGCTCATATTAGTCAAAACAGAGATTAAGATCTCCAAAAATATTTGCTCAGGCATTCCAGAATCCTGCCCCAGAGTCTACTAAGAGTAACAGGGTCAGTGAAGCAAGTGTTCAGCCAAATGAGTAATGCTTGTAGTCAAGAAAACAGCTGGGCAGACACAGATGTTATCTAGGCTGCTCTTTTAGACAAACAAAACATTAAGGGCTCTGATTCATATTTTGCAATAATCTCTGTCAGAACACCAGCTACTGGTGCTGAAGACCCAGGTGATGCTAGAAAGATCAGACAGCGAGGAAAAAATCCAGCACACACAATCATTTTCAAAGGCACATGCACCTTTGATATCAGGCATTTACATAACAGCTTCTCTGCACCAAAAATAAAGTCAGCACCACTTTTTCCCAGAATCTTAGCCAACCTCCTCTCCAAGGACAAGAACAGCGAATGCTGTCAAACATTGAACCCTACAATTTTCCTTAGTACTGTGATCCTGCATTAGCACTTGGCATCCTCATCTAAACATTTCATGGCAACCACAGTGCCTCTGACAAACTCTGGCTATAGAAAAAGGACTGAGGCATGCTGCAAAAGAATTTCTGAAGTTTCTAGGTAATAATGTTGTTAGATGTATAAGCAGATTATCTGTTGTGTTACAAATGTGGAAATGTCTTCACTGTACTTGAAAACACCATAATAAATGTAAACTTCATTTTCTGTCAGGAACAGAGCATCAAGGGAAAAACAACCACGCCTGAAAGAAACTAAAAATATTTTAACTTCTAGAAGAAATAGTGAAAGGATATTTTTTCTCTTTCAAGCATTTCCAGACAGCCTAAAGTAAGAATTCATGCTTGCAAAGTAGACAACTAAGTAATGACCTGTTCCTGAAGTAGCTTTTGGGTGACATGAAATCCCTTAGAAATGGAGACTGCAAAAGGTCCCTGATGACCAAAGACTGTTGTACCCTTCTTCAGGAAAAGACCAAAAGGACAATCAAGGAACTACAAACTAATCACCCTCACTTAGGTCCTGGGAAAAATCATGGAGCAAATGCTCTTGGAGCACATTTCCAGGCACAAAAATGGGGTAGTGACTGGCAAGAGATGGCATGGATTCAGCAGGGGTAAGTCTTGCCTGAATAACAGAATTGTCTTCTCTGCTACAAATCTTGACTGGATTTCTGGACAACATGAGAGTGATGAACATCACTGACTTAACTAGGTTTTGACAGTCTCACATAGCACTTCTGCATTCAGGTTAAGATGTTACATTCTGGATGGGTAGACACTAGCTGGGCTAAAAAATGTTTAGTTAGCTGTGCCAATGGATTGTACTGTCCCTGCAAGCTGGTAACAAATGGGTGCTGCAGGGGTCCATCTGGGGACATGTCCTGTTTAATACCCCTATCAACAACCTGGAGGAGATCAGAGAGTGCACTCTCTGCAGCTGGTGGGGTGGGATGTTGGTGTCCAGGGCTGCTATCCAGAAAGACCTGCACAGGCTGGAGAAATGTCCTGATGGAAACTTCATGTAGTTCAACGAGGACATACAAAAGTTCAGCACCTGGGAGTAAAGAGGTCCCAAACGCTGTCCCCTCCTTCCAACGTTGTGGACGAGTGCCTGGGCCAGATGTGCAGACACAACCCTGAGGAGGGTGGCAGACGGAAGCTCCACAAGAGCCCCATGCCTACAGCAGCAGTGGGGGTCAGTAGCTGGAACAGGAGCCAGGGAAGTGACCCAGCACCTCTGCTCAGCACCCGTGAGACCACATCTGCATTACTGACACCAGTCTGGGGCCCTTCAGTACCAGGCACTGACAAACCTGACAAAGTTCAATGGAGAGCACCCTAGGCTGGGGGCTACAGAACTTGTCCTGTGAAGGGGGTATGACAGTCCAAGGTTTGCTTAGCTTGGAGAAGAGACATTTCCAGGAGAATAGCAGCTCCCCAGTACCTACAAGGAGGTTCTGAAAAGACATATGAGCCCTTTACAATAATGTATAGTGTGAGGAAAAGGAACAACAAGCATAAACTTGTTTAGGAAAGAGAGGCCATAATAAGAAACTTATCAACCCTGTTGACAGCCAAGGATTGGAACAGGTTATCCAGAGAGGTTGTGCAGTCTCCATCTCTGGAGGCTTTCAAGATCAGCTGAAAAAGTCTCTGACTAATCTGGTCTAATTTCATAGCTGATCGTGGGAGTGGTTGTACAAGAGATTTCCTCAGGTCCCTCTTGACCTGAATTAGCATACAGTTCCGTAGAATTCTTTCTACTGCTGCAAAAACCATCCCTGCAGTAGGGTGCTTCTGGTAACTCACTGGAAGTTGAAAGGGCACAGTATTGAGTAAGATGGTGATGCTAACTGGACTACTCAGTCCAATTAATCTACTCATACTTGAAAGATTTCCAAATGAGATTTGGATTCTAACAGGAAAAAAATCCCCACATTATTTCTTAGTTATTTGAATGCATACATTTGTCTTGCTTAGAAAAATCACAAAGCAGCTCTAATAATCCCTGTTAAGTCAAAATAGGATACACAACTTTTTATTTTGCTTTGTGAAAGGTTTCAGTATCTACAAATTAAAGTCTTTGTGAGTTTGATATCTTTCCTACATAATGAACAGAAACTGGCCAGCTCCCAAACTGCCTCACTGCAGAGGCCAGTCAGGGGAAATGAATGCAGGAGAAAAGGAAGGTCCCTTCCCACATGTGGAAGTACTGATTCAGAGATGCTCAACACTCAGGATTTCAAAAGAAGAAATGTAATATTTGCCTGTTCAAGCTGGAAAAATATGTCCTAAAAGAAGCACCTTTGATTTTGGAAGGAAAATTCCCAGCCTATTCAACTCACCATGATGAAATGCATGTTACACAACTGAGAAAGCTTTCATTTCATAGCACACAAATTAGCCAGCTACTACACTTCCTAGAAGAGAAAGAAACATGTAACTTTTGGCCTATGCTCTTAATGACAGGTAATTTTCATACCCAGAACAGGGCGGTGTTTTATTAAAATTTTCCCCAAGGTAAAAATCAAGGTGCTGTTGTGTCAGCTTTTTATGCAGCAATTCAGCAGCTGAACATTTGCATTAATTGAGTATGATACTGGTGATGATTCTCCTCTGCAATCATTGGATATGCTCCGTTTCTCCTCCAGATGGTCTTCTCCCAAGTCCACAAAATTGTCTGGGAAGCTGATAACCTTTTACAAATTGACAGCTATCCTAACAGTAACTATAGTTTCCTGACATTTACAGAATATATAACAAAATACTGGGGTCCAGTTATTTTCATTGTATGTTTTGGTATTTTGTTTTGGATTGGGGTTGGGTTTGTTTTTTTGTTTTGCAGGTGGTTTTTTTGGGGTTTTTTTTTTTGGTTGGGTTTTTTTTTGGGTTTTTTGGGTTTTGGTGGGTTTTTTTGGGTTTTTTTTGTTTGGGTTTTTTTGGGTTTTTTTTGTTGTTGGTGGTTTTTTTTAAGTACATCACCAGAATCAGGCTAATGAAATTATCAGTGATTGAAGAAAAATTAAGAAAGAAAAAAAACAAACAGGGGGAATCATGTGCCAGGTCTCTATCTGGGCAAATGCCTCACTTGTTGGAGAGTGAAGAATGAAATTTCACACTACCTAAACATGCTGAGCATCACTCTACTCCAGATGGAGGGAATAAAATCCCAGCACTGCAATGGTGGCAGACATCCATCCACAGAATAAACTGCCCATTGTGACATGGGAGGTCAACAGACTATTAAGGATTAACACTAACCCCAAAATTACCATTGAGAAACCTGAACAGAAACAAAGACAAGGTTACAAAAATTTTCAAAGCTCATCTGCACTTATCTGCCTTTTCCTCTCTATGAAATCTGAATATTTTATCAGTTTGATGTTTTTTTTCCACTCACCAATGTAACAGAGAAAACAACAGTTGACTTAAAAGCAATAGCTGGTCCCACCAAGGGTTATGTTTTCATTGCTGGTCAAAATCTAGAATTAGTTTTATAAACACTGTGTAATTGACCTGTGAGGTTCAATAGCTCAGAACATATTGAACAAAGAGCTTAGCAGTATCCAAGAAGGGATTGAACATAATGATTAATAGCCTCTGTAACTAGACTAAAAATTGCAAGAACCTCAGTCTTCATGCTCCAGGGCACAGACAACCAGCTGAGATCAAGCATAAATTTCTGCCCACTATATTACTGTGAGATTATGTGCACTGGGAATAGTTTACAGCTTTAGAGACTTGCAAGACTTTTTCTTCCATTGGCTGTACATTCAGTCTTAAACATCTTGGAAAGCAAGATATTCTCAGGGAAGAATTGAAACAGCTGCCTAAATTGAAACATTTTCTGACAATTGTCTAGCTCAACCGATTTTTAAATTTTTTTGAAACAGCTAATACTCCACAGTATCTTTAGAAAACTGATGCTGAAACTCTACTACTCTTTCTTGGTGATTGGGAAAAGAAGCCACACCACAGACAACCTCAGTCAACATCCCTCCACCCCTAAACACACACACACAAACACAAAATAAAACAATTCCATCCAAATCCTTTTTTAATGAAAACTGGTTGCACCAGCTTCTCTAAATTATTCTGCTCTTATGAGAAAAAAGCTAATTTTTCAGTAGAAAATAAGAACTTTAAATCTTTTCCAGTTTTCACTCAAAAACTACATCTATTTACAAAGGACAAGGTTGTGTTCCACCCACATTTTCTTTCTCCAATTCCTACTTCCTTGGGCTGTATTTCTTATCTGAATTAGGCTTTCTGCCACAAATCTAGATGGCATTCTCATAATCTGTTTTCCTGTTGCAAGGCATCACATTGGAGTTAGAGGCAGACTTGACAGCCCAGGAAATAGATCCACTGTGCAGCAACCACCCGTTAACTTGGGTTAATGCTGCACTGGCATTTCCAAACACAATAATTTGGGAAAATACTATTATTCATCCAGATTGTCTAACCAGGTAAGAATTCTCTCAGCTGTAGCATTCACATTGACTCTATAGTTCTTTTGATTTCCAACTTCAAACACTTACATATGTATTACTATTTTGAGCAGTTATCCTTCCATATCCATCTCAATGCAATCAAATTTGCCATAGCTTGCCACGGAGTTTTGCAGTTCCAGTAATATTTCCTTCTTTAATAGCGGTCTCTGAAATCCTTCTTGCTTACCAAAATCTTCCACAAACTAAAGCATACTGCAACACATTGACCCATTCTAGCAATTTTGCTACTAAAATAAACATTTGGTGTATGGGTTTCTTGACCTTATGACTTCAGTAAAGATCAAGTTCTCAAATAAAAAGTACATCCTTATTACGTAATAAATAAATAAATAAATAAATATATATATATATATGTATATATATATATACGAAACACACTAAATATATTAATATAATGAGGTTAAAAAATAGAATTAAACAAATCGTGGACAAAAAGTGGGCAGAAAGAACTTCCACTGCCATTAACATCTGAGAAACCAAAGTACTGCCATATAACAAATGAGAAATTATTCTTATGGCAACAAAGATACAACAAAAGCAGAGTAAGAATGTGGGTTTTTTCCATGCAAAGACAAGGGCAAGCTACCCACCACTGTCTGTTTGGAAATCTGGACGGGAACCTTCTTGATGCAAGCCAAGACTATATTAAATTGACAAGACATTTTAATACTCCACTATAAAGAAGAAGCTGCAAAGCCTGAAGCCTGGGATATAACATTTAAAACGTAAAGGGAAAATAAAGCGGAATTTTTGAATTCTTATAGAAATTCTGAGCAGGTGAGACAAAACATAGAAAACATGACAGAACTCGAACAGCATCTGTTACCATGCAGGAAAGCACTGGAAGAAAAGGAAGACATGAGAAACAAGAAGTTGAAGGACAAATGTCTAATGATTTGATTTTTGGTTACTCACAGTCACGCAGACTCTGAGGATGTCTGACACCCCTTTATTCAGGTGAGGATAATAAGGTATCCTCACCTAAGGGTGGTGAAAAACAAAGTCTTAAGGGGAAACTGGAAGTATTAGTACAAAAAAATACGAGCTGCAGCAAGAGCCTCCCAAGGTTTGAATACACTGAATTGGAAGACAGATTGATACAGGGCTCTGCAACTTCATCGTGCATCAGAAGTCACAAAACCAGCTGAATGCATCCTGTTCCCACTCTTCTTCCATGACATTTCAGTCAAAATCCACAATATCCATTCCTTAATGGTGCTGTGGGCATAGTGAAATCTCAGGAGGAAGAAAGTAAGTATTAATGGTTTTTTTAATTGCCCTGTTTCAGAAGGATCTAGCTCAATTTGGATGCAAATGTGGAAGTAAGGTATGCCATAAAGCAACAGTGACAAAATCTAGGCAGCAGAAACACCATAAAATGTAGTGGAAAGTGGTTTTTTCCTTCCCAATTGTTTCCTACATTTCAACATCTTCAGAAAAATAAGATACAAGAAATAGCCAAAGTTCTTTTTTTTTTTTTTTAGTGTAGGGTCACTCAATGAGTTTTCACTATTTATTCATCTATCTTCATGACAGAATTTCTCCCAAGAGACCAAGACAACCCTCTCAAAGCTGCTCTAGTATAAAACAGAATGCAAAAATTAACATCTCTTCAACAGTTTTCAAAGCAGTACCATGTTCTGCCCATGTGCATCCATGTTCAGTTCTCAGTACCTTCAGCAGGCACTGCTCATAGATGCCAATTGCTGGCCTCTAAAAACCCAAAAAGTGAATGAAGCCCAGCTCATGAGGAACAAAAGCAAGTACATCAACTGCAGCACATACACCTCAGAGCACACAAGCTGCAGCCACCAGTCCTTGGCATGGAAGATGAAAGTACTGCCCTCCCTCCAAGACAGAAGGCAAAATAAAAATAAATCATTATCATGTAGGGAATTCCGAAAGGTCAAAATCACTGTATGAGGTAAGGTGGTCTACAGGATGAATGGAGTTAACAGAATTATGTTTGTTTTAAAGACAAAATTAGAACAAGGCTGTCTTTTCCAGTGGCCAGGAAAAAAAGGCATGAAAGCAAAGTGGGCCCCAGTTCCTATTCTGGCCTAGGATAATTACTAAGAATAATCTGGAATGTTTTATCTGGAATCTCTTCTGAATAACACAACTGCCCACAAGAATTTTGGTCCTACTATCGTTCTGATACTTCAGTATCAAAACTTGTTTTAAAAAACCCCACACATTAAAATCTACTTTCTCAAATGAAAAAGCTGTTCATCATTAAAACTACTGGCCAGAGCTTTGCCAATCGTATACAAATATATTAGTTTCATATATGAGGCAAAGTCATATATGTACAAACATGCTGCGCAGCATCTGTGTAATAAAACTACATTTAGTGCTGCATATTTGCCTGCCACTTCTTTTATGAATGGAAAGATGGTGCTCCCAAAAAAACAACCAAGATCACCTAAATATTTTCATGTCTTACATCGGACTTTGAAATGCACAGAAGAGGAAGCAATTTTTCATGTGATTTTTTTGAATAACTTCTCTGTATTTCTTGAACCACTCTTAACCAATGCCTGGGCATATTTTTTTGGAAGCCAGTCAGTAGCTGGAAGGAATGAAAGTCTGAGAAAACAGACAAAATGTTCTGTACTTTATTAGTTGTCATGAAGTGCATCTCTGATCCTTACCACTTTGTACAATCGCAGGCTAGGACAGTGATGTATCATTATGCTCACACACGCACACAGATGAAAAAGTCAAACTACATGTTTAATTCTCAATTACATCTACCTGCAGAAGCCTTGTTGTTTCAAATATCTGTAAGCATGTTCCATAGATTCACTTCAACTCAGGATTGCATTTGTAATGCAAACTGGTCTAGTCCAGGAAAGAGATTGAATTGGAATTCATTTTGAATTTTTCTTTTTAAAGCTTTCAATCTGACCCAGCCCAACTGCACACATCACTACAGCTTTCATTTCTCCACTCTGGTGTGTATAAATTACTAAAAACATCACCAAAAAGCAGTTCCAGTTTTAGCACAGTGGGCTGGTTGCTCTGTGCACACAGTTACTTCTCCCAGCTCTCCCCACTGTGACTGCTATCAGCTTGCTCTTTTCTTATGGGAAAGAGTTTTCATTTGCCCTCTTTCTTCTTCCTCAGAGACAAAGCTTACTGTACACCACTTGGACATAGAGATAGGCAGTAGACTTCACACTTGCAGGCCCTTGCCAGCCATTCATCAGTATTTTCTTCACACATTTTCAAGTGAAAATAGCTGTTACAATTCTAGCACTGGACAGATGTTACAGTCACTTTAGCTAAGTGCAGAATGATACTATTAACACCTACTTCTCAGCAGAAAAATGTCACTTGCACTGCAACAGCCATCAAAAAGAGCCATCCCTCTCCATGGATCAGCTAATAGATTTTTGGCTGCAGAGCCCCCTTGGTCACAAAAGGCCAGCAGCAGAGATCAGAGCAGGTCTAGGGAGCGGGAGCTGCAGCCACCATACTGCACCAAGTGCAGAGCAAAGCTCCTGTCTGAGAGGCATCCATGGGCTTGGCCATCACTTTCCAGTGAAAATTCCACCCCACGGATGAGCTTTCTCCTAAATGAATTGCAAATTATACACCCATGGAGTGCCAGCTGGTATTGTTTCTCTGTAGTTTTCTTTCGGTTTCCCTCTCTCTCTCCCCTCAATTAATACAGCGATATTCATGCCCTGTCATGTCTTACTGCTTAATTATGTACTTTGCAGAACAAAGCTTTAAAAATGAGACTATCAAGCTGGAGGGGGGAAGGGGGAAGAGCAGGACAACCAGATGTGCAGAGAGAGAGAAGGAAACAAAGGGCATTTTGAAAGGGGAGTGAGACAATTAGGATTCGTGTGGGGATGAAAGGATGGGAAGACAGAAATAGAACAAGAAGATGCACATAAGACTTACTGGTTCATTCACTTTAATTTATAAAAAGGTATATGCTGTATTAAATAATTCATCTGCAGTTATCTAAAATAATTTAATAAATAGTTGGAGCTGTTTGTTGTGAGATTTCAACCTGCTTCCATTTCATGAGGCAATAGATACACACTTCTTGCTGGTAGAGAAAGAATGCTGCATTGTTTTACAAAACTGGGAGGAAAAAAAACCAAACAAGGTAAATGAAAAATATATTGGCAAATCTTGGGTTAGAAGGCATATTTTAGTCTTTAGAGTTAAACAAGTTAAACTAAAAGATATTACAAAGATCTGCTGCACCAATATTTACTTCATCCACAGTAAGAAAGTTTTTCACACATCCATTTTATCTAAATTTTCTTTATCAAGCGTACTGCTAAAAATTATTTTGCATACACAGTCAAGAGAAGGTAATTAATGAAACACCTGTTTTATCTTCTCTTACAACTTGAACGTTGTGTATGTTATGGTACAACAGGCAGTAGAGACTCACAGAGCAGAGCTCTAGAATCAGTTTTGAGTGGGACACAACTACTGGAAACTAATTTGTTCAAAAGCATTCAGGCTCACTGTAGTCCTAAAATATTCTTAAAAAAACCAATTACCAACTGTTGCAAGTATATTCTATTTTGGCATGTCAAAAAGGTTTTGTGCCAAAATTAAAACAGTTTCAGGGAAGGAGAAAGACTTTTTTTCCACTTCAATAGGAAGGGATCAGCAGAACCCTTCAGATCCCCACTAATCACAATTTCACAGCACAATCCCATACTCAGAGTGACCATTAGGGGAAATTAGCCTTTTCTAGTTTTCCAGTTTGTACAAAACCATTTAGAATCCAGAATCCTGGCCTCCTACCAGTGCCAAGGGAGTCTGGTGGCAAAGGGAGGTTTATTGATCATGAGTTACTATGTCATTTGCTCAGGTGGTAACATAATCGTTTGGAGTTGGACATTTTTATACTTCCCAATATATCACAGGGAAAAAAAATAATTTTGAGCTTCCCATTTCCTTTACAATTTTGAAATCCTTTATTCAACTGCAGTATTCAGTTCTCAGAATCACTGTGTAGCAGAAAATTCTCCCTGATCCTGTATGAATAATAAATTATTCCACATCCACTTCAATTCTATTTGTATAAATATTTTGTAGGAAACAGCTTGCTTAGTATTGATCTACCTCTTCTGGTTTCACACACCATATACAATGGTCCTCAAATATTTGCTGAACATGATTCGCCTGTATTGAACGCAGACATAGAGAGGTGGATTTTCCTGCAGCCTCTTGCTGGTGCTAAGCACAGAAGGAACAGCTTTACAAATGAAACTGACAACTTCAAGACAATCTGTAAAACAGAGGCTAATGCTCTTTTTGGACAACAGAGTTAACAGAAGCATTGAATTTTTAGCAGCTTTTAATTTTAATCTACTTTAAAGTTAAGCAAGGACAGTCTCATTTTGTAGCAGGAGCCTTCAAAACAAGAAACTGTCCTGTCTGCAGAGAAGGGGCAGAGCTCAGAGCTGTGTGGGCATCGCTATACTGCTATTTTATAGCACCCACATCATCGCCTTGGGCTTGGTTTCAAGGGAAAGAAAAGCTGAACACAGCCCAGGTAGTGTACCCTTGGGCCTCCTCCTCTCCAGCAGACAGGTGGTCAGGCTCTGCCCTGGGGACTCCATCCTCATGCCCCACCCGTTCCTCTGAGATGCGCTGAGAAGAGGCTCTGGTGTGGGAAGCACCACGTGAAACCAGGAGCTGGAGGCGAGCCTGAGCCCAGCTGGGTCCAACCTGAGCCAGCCTGAGCTGAGAGGAGCCAAGCAGAGCCAGGCAGAGCGGGCAGAGGCAGCCACACCCATGGCTGCTGTGTGGCATCAAGTCCAGCATCCAAAGTGGCGGCATGGTGAGATGTGGACAGTCTCATTTTTGGGGATTTGTCTGTCATTGTTTTCTGCTGTCTTGGGCTCAGGGACAGGGAGAGTCAGCCACAGGAAGTGGCCACAATCCTGTCTTTGTCTCGGCTGCCAAAAGGAACTAAATTGAGGTGGTGAACACCTTCTGTGTGTAAAGCACCTTCTCTTTTGCATACTTTTGTTCTCAATATTGCTGCTGCTACCATGCATTTATCATTCCATTGCTTTGTGCTTCCAGAAAATTGTTATCTCAACCCATATTCCCTGCCTTTGTCCCTCTCTTATCAGAAGGGGCAGGAGAAAGGGGACTGGCTTATTTGGAGTTTAATTTCCAGCCAGTGTTAAATGGCTGGAATTTGTGTTACCAGAAAAATAAAAATCAAAGAGAACTCATTTCCTTTCCCATATTTAAATATAATATTCTCCAATATGAAGTCACTTAACTTCTCCCACAATAGACTGCACTAGCATTCTACTGCACTAAAGAAGCCTAGTACAAGTGAAAGTTGATCCATTGAAAGAACTGTTTCAGTTTGTTTTGAATCAGATTAAGAATAGATTAAGAAACAGCCTTTTACATTTTCTTCTGACTACTCTGTTTTTATTATCTAGCTGTCTTTGTGAATTATAATGTATTAAAACACCTAATGTAACAAGAGCATGAATGGAGGTTGTGAGAATCAAATTTAATGCA
The DNA here is from genome assembly GCF_015832195.1 of Motacilla alba alba. Lineage (NCBI taxonomy): Eukaryota > Metazoa > Chordata > Aves > Passeriformes > Motacillidae > Motacilla > Motacilla alba. Next base: position 22,310,789 of record NC_052017.1, on the reverse strand, counting down.
AAGAAGCCCTTTCTAAAAGGGGATACTCAACATTAAAATTTCCAATATAAAAAACAAAGTAAGCTTCGCTAAATCTTTACCGCAAAAAATTAGGATATAGAACATCTAATCGTAGAATAATTTGGTTGGAAAAGAACTTTAGAACCATCCATTCCAACTGTTAACTTAGACTGCCAAGGCCACCACTAAACCATGTCCCCAGGCATTACATCTACACTTTTAAGTCTTTCTAATGTCTTTTTTTTTTTTCATTTACTTCTTTTGCATCTTTTAGTACCTTCAGGGATGGTGATTCAACCACTTCCTTAGGCATCCTGTTCCAATGCTTGACAACCCTTTTATCTGAAGAATTTTTCCTAATAAGCAGTCTAAACCTCCCCTGGTGCAACTTGAGGTCATTTCCTCTCATCCTACCCACTCATTACCAGGGGTAAAAGGCTGCCCCACTCCTGGCCACAACCTCATTCAGGCAGTAGTATGGAGCAATGACATCTTCCCTGAGCCTCCTTTCTCCAGGCTAGACACCACAGCTCCCTCAGCTGCTCCTCATCAGTCTTCTGCTCCAGACCTTCTCACAGCTGAGCTGCCCTTCTCTGCACATCATTTCAATGTATCACAACTGAGCCCAGTATTTGAGGCGCAGCCTCACCAGTGCCAAGCACAGGGGGACAGTCACTGCTCTGGTCCTGCTGGCTGCACTATTGCTGATACAGGCCAGGATGCCATTGGCCTTCTTGGCCACCTGGCACACACTGGATCAGGTTCAGCAATCTGCTGACCAGCACCCCAAGGTCCTTTTCTACCAGGGAGCTTTCCAGCCACTCATTCCCAACCCTGTAGCACTACAGGAGGTTGCTGTGACTCATGTGAAACACCAGATACTTCACCTTTATATCTATGACCTCATACCACTGGTCTTGGCCCATTGATCCAGCCTGTCCAGATCCCTCTGCAGAGCCTTCCTACCCTCCAGCATATCAAAACTCCCACACAGATTGGTGTTATCTGCACACTTACTGATCCCCTGGTCCAGATCATCATTGACAATATCAAACAGGACTGGCCCCAGTACTGAGCCTTGGGGTACCCCACTATCACCAACTGGAGGTAGCAGCATTCACCACTGTCGTAATACGACACGAAAAGACGACACGGACACTGCTGCTCTCCAGGTGAACAAAAAAAAGGGACCTTTATTTTCTGATTTCAACATTTATAGTTTTCTAAAAGTGACAGTGGATTGGAGGGTGACAGTGCCACCTCTCCAATGACACTGGACAGACCAAGAGTCCATCAATTCTCTCCTCCTCCATGAAAGAATGCAAAACATAGGTTGTTTATAGAACTGTGTGTGAGAAAGTTCGTTACAAGAATGCAAACATCAGAAGGCTTAGCAAAGTCTTAGAAAATCAGGGTGACACACCACCATTCTCTGGGCCCAGACATCCAGACAGTTTTTTAACCTACCAAAGAGTATGTTGTCCAAGACATAATCATCAGTTTCTCTAGGATGATGCTTTCGGAAACAACATCATAACTCCAGAGATCCTAACGGCTAGGAGATTTGCACAGTCCAAAGCCACCTATGGCTCTGGCTGAGATGGAGCCCATTTTCCCCAGAGCAGCCCTGACAGTGCTGTACTTTGTATCAGCAGCCAGCGAGGTGTTGATGAACACATGAACACTCTGGCTACTGCAGAGCAGGGCTTAAACAGCATCTGCACTGCCTCTCAAACTTCTCAGCCCCTCTACCTGTCAGCTGGAACTGGGCAAGATTTTGGGAGGGGGGGCAGAGCCAGGACAGCTGACCCCAACTGACCAGAAGAATAATCCATACCATGTGGCATCTGCTCAGCAATAAAACCTAAAAATGGGTAGAGAAAGGGGTGGTGGGGGAGGAGCATTTATCATTAGAATGTTTGTCTTCCAGAGCAACTGCTCGGAGCACTGAAGCCCTGATTCCTGTGAAGTATCTGGACATCACCTGCTGATGGGAAGCAGAGAATAAAGTCTTCTGTTTTCCTTTGCTTCCATGCATGTGACCTTTATCCTATTCAACTTTTGCCTTTATCTTGATCTTCACATGTTTTCCATCTTATCTTCTCTCTCCTCCATCCTGCTGAAGATGGGTGTGATAGAGTGGATGGTGGGCAATTGGCATCCAGCCAACATCAACTCACCACACTGTGCAATGTTGATATCCTTCTCAGAGAGACTTTGCTGAAACACCATCACTAATCAAAAGCCTGGTCATCAAATGCCATAGGACTAATCCTGCCAAAAACAGCTTAAACCAACAGGTTGTCAAATGCTTTAACTCATGCTGCACCTCATTCTTCAAGTCATCTTCTTTTTTTTCCTTGGGGAGACTTGCACAATCAAGAACCAAATGTACAAAAAAAAAACCACTCCACAGAAGAAAAATGGCTCTTTTGCCTACAAATTACATAACAACACTTTAAATCCAAAGGGGATATAAGCAAGAAGAAAGAACTACTCCAGAGACTACAACTATTTTATATGGCAGAAACAAAAGCATTCATTTTCAACAAGAGATTTCTATGGTTAATTCCTCTGTTTCTAAAGGCAGTTCCCACCATATAAAATACCCCAGTGCATGTCAGAGTTTCAAACATCAAAAGGCCATACTTAAGTAATTAAGTAATTAAATCACTGGATGTTGTACACAACAATTTTCCAGCTTTCTCAGTCACAGTGTAAGGTTTAATTCATTTTGAACTCACACCCAGTCAACCAAATACATGCATGACACCTATTTTCAGGGTTCTACTGAAAGATAAGAAAAATAATGTTATAAAAAATGTTAATCTCCTGCAAAATCTATCTTACCACACTATAGCAATGTATCAAATGACAAATCACTGACTCCTGGCAATAACTGGTATACAACAAATACTATCCCAGTTCATTTGAATAGCCTTTATTTACAGCAAATACAGACAATTTAATATCTGTTTTCTACACTAAAGCTCTTTAAATATACTGATTCTTTAAACTGTGAGATTGAATTTTTAAAATTTTTACACTCTTCCCAGAAAAGTAACTAGCAGAAAAATTTTAAAAGTATTTAAACAGTAAAAAAGCTGCTGTAGTAAACCAGAAAAATGAAACATTTGTGTCCACACAAGTTAAAAAATATGAAGTTATGGAAATTAGAGGCAACAGCTCAAAGTCCTACTTCCAGAGCTGAAAATCTTAAAGTAGTTGGACTAAAAAATTTCCTCAAAGCATATGCTACACTCAAACACCACTAGACATAGTGGCATTGCTTAGCTTCAGCCTTATCTATCTGTATAAAAAAAAAAAAAGAGAGAAAAACACAGATGTAAGGAGGGTGAAGGGGTTTTGGGTTTACCTCTTTGCAGCTTTAAATACATGCTTGTAGTTAATACATTCCAAGCTCTGTAAGGTCATTACCCAAATGTGGAACCAGATGCATTCAAATAGTTTGACACCTGAGATATCCAAACCACTCCTAAGGTCCTCAGCCTAAGAGACTTCCCACAAGACTGAGGGGCCAGCTTCAAAGAAGCTGTCAGCATCAAGAGAAGTTGTGTCAAAAACCTCCAAGTGCTGCTGTTGGGATTGGTTCCTAACCCTGGAGCAGTGACCCAAACTCTCAGGCCCCAGGCTTCTGCTTCACACTGTGGTGTGAGATTTGTGCCCTGCAGAGGGGGCAGTCTTGGCCTGTGATGGCACAGCTATTTTCAAGTCTGACTTCAAAACAAGTATTAGAGGGCATGAAATTATACACAATTAATCTTATTATTTCCATAAATTGCCCTTATGTCAAAAACTTTCCAGGCATCTTCAGCTCTTTGTTTTCTATTCTTTTACTAATGATGAGGTAGTTTCTTGTACTTACAAACATAAAGCCAATTAAAATGCCCTCATTTTCAAACTGACTTCCACTACCTTTTATTTGCATTCTCACATAGCTCTTACCCCGATTTAAGGACAACAAAAAATTTCATTAAAAGAACCCAAAGTGCAATGGTTTTTTTATGTGTCAGGCACAGCTTATTAAATATAATAAAAAGAGTAACTTTTTTCAAAACAGATTCACCCATCTGCACCTTAGAAGCGGTGTAGCCAGCTCCCCAAAATTATAACATCCATTTGCACAGAACACTGATAGCTACACAATTCTGTAACTGGGGCTTAAACCAGGAGAACCTGGTATCTACACTAACGTCTGCTAGCATGTTCTTTAAAAAGTCTTCTGTGCCAGTGGTGGTAGCGTAATTATTTACAGGTATTGTATGTCTACACCATAATAATCTTTGCTATATGTAGGTATATATGTTTATTCGTTTATATCTTTCATACGTCCCATCTAAATAGTCAGAAGACACATATGAAAGATTTACACATCCGCTGTAAGTGCACTTTGAACCTCCCCACCACATTAGGACTGACTCTGCAATAGCAAATATTGCACACTGTGCTGCTGTGCAGAGCGGCTCTAAAGCAATTGAACCATTTTTTTAAAAAAATACAGATTTTAAGAGTCAGGTTAAAAATACCTAAGTATTGAAACAGGCAGGTAACATTAGTTTCTTTGACTCCTCTTCCCCAATCGTCTCATAAGAACAGCTGTAATGAAATTTTACCAATTCCTTCAAGCTAACACTACATCTGAATTATTTTAATAAGTCTAAAAGAATCAGAAATTCAAATAAATACTGCCAAATCAAACACTATAGTTTTGATTAATTCTCTGAATGGATGAGAGTTGGCACCAAAAAGAAACTCTGAGTTGTATATGAAAGCCATTGTTTCCTCATTTCTGTGAAGACCTAAAAAACTCAACTGGCTTCTTTGACATCCTGCCTCAGCTGCAGAAGAGGCACTCACCACTCTGCTCCCAGCAGCAGGCAACAGACACTTGGCTATCCAAAGGACTATCTTGTATCCTAAGTGCCTGTGCAAACAAACCAAACAAATCCAACTAAATACACAGTAGACAAGCACAGAGATTGCAGAAGTGGAAGACCATTTCTAACACCACTGCACCATCACCTCAGGTTATAATGCAGTCATCAGCAAAAAAATAACAGCTTTTGTAATCAGTTTTGTGCATCCCAGTGCCACTTTTTGCTTTCAATATTAGAATGAGAGGAGAGTCCTCAGCCAACTTTTTTTTTTTTTTTTAATCATCTGGATCTTAATGAAGTTTATGTCCCTGCTTGCTGTTAAATTACACAGATTAGTAATACATGAGTAAAATAAATACAATCCTTCACATCATTACATTTCAAATTACCACATCTGAGAGGGAAAGCACAAACAACATGCACTTGGCATGTATGGAACATTTGCTGCCCAGGTTTGAAAGCAGGACTTCAGTTCAAAAGCCTCTACCTCTTCAGCCAAAGAAATAATTTATTCAGCTGGCTGCCATTAGAGGCTTCTCAATGGGAGAAAGTACCTTCTAACACTGTATGAATACAGTGGCAATGAAATACAAGAACAAAGAATTATCTGGACTTACTGTTCATCAAATGCTTCTGAACCTGTGGCCCCAGCTGACCCTGCACAGATGCACAGAAACCAAGGATGCAAATGTATGGACACACACAGACTGCAACCCTCCACATTTCCACCCTGACATTTAGACTCTGCCAACCAGGTAACTTAATGAATTTTATATATTGCAGCTCCAACCACAAGTTTATCAAATGCCCATGTATGTGACTGATCTGTGCAGTTATGGGTAACATCACCTCATCTGGAGTACATCCCGTTCATCTCAGCACTGCTTAGGTCAGACACTGGTTTGCAGCTGTGTACATTTATAATGTGTTCCTATCAGGTGCTTAATATATATCCAAATCCTACTGCTAACATCATTTTAGTAGTTAATCAATCAAGCCTAAATGTTCCCCAGTTCAAAACCAGCAGCTGCTGTGGGTTGACACAGATCCAGCCATGAGCAATTCATTCAGGATTATGTACCCAATTCACCTCCACATCTAAGGATGCTCACGGTGCTATGCAGCAAGGGTCCCAGCACCATTTTTCTCCACCAATTAATTAGCTCATCAACTGAAGACAGCTCAGGGGGCACGGGATTGAAAATCTACCATCAACACAAACTACTTTTCCTAGCAAGCACTGGTGGAGACAATAAATGGCCTTGCCAAAACACAGTGTGTATCTCAATGCTATTTGAATACATTACACTCCAAATAGGAATGTGAAGCAGTTAATTTGATTATCTTGATGTAGATGGGGGAACACTGTATACAATCCCACAACCTACAACCCACACCACAGACTCGGACAGCCATCAAATACTGGGGTTTTTTTTAAAGAAAGCCTTTTTGATCCTACTTCCCTCAATAACAATTTCTTTAGTCTTTAAATAAGGCAGTGATTTGATACATTATGAGCTTGAAAGACACACAACACCACAATCACAAAAACACCTTTTTCAAATAAACTTTTCATAAAGCAATACCAGCTCCATTTTGCTCAATCCTTGCAAGCAATTCAGAGGCAATTGCTTTGGACTGCAGAGCAGCAACCTCTGGCATGACTCCCACCAGCTGCCTCCATTCACATGTAAACCACAAAGGTTGGAGGATATTTTTCCTCACAGACTTGTCCATGAATGGTATGACATGATTCAGAAAGGAAAAACCCAAAGAGACACACTATTAAAAGCCTCTCCACACATTCCCAACTAATAACTCAGTTTCCAAGTCTTTCCTTGTGTTCTCCATCATTTCCCTCTCCTGATTCTCTTACTCTGGTAACACGGTCAGGCTAGACACTTTTTTTTATTCCTCTTACTCTGCTTTCTGTCTTTTGTGTTGGAAAAGAGGCTTTGTCCTATTTGTTTTCCAATGTGCTGAGCACAGCTATAGGAGAGTCTGCTTATTGCCTCAAAGTATTGCTCACTGATGGGTGAAATAAATAACAGTGTCTTGCTCCTTCTCTTTCCCACACTTTATTCCTTAGCAATGCAAAAGAGAGTCTTTACATCAAAAAAAAAAAAAAAAAACAAACAAAAAAACAAAACCAAAAACATTTCTTCTTTTCAGACGGTTCTCAGTAATGTCACAAAACTGAAGGAAGTGACAGTAAATATCTTAGATTTTCTCTGGCATCCTTCTACCACAGAGAGTTTAATTGTACAGTCTGCAGAACTACTTTGGCAGAAGTTTTACTTTCTGAGCATGCTGATTTCACTTCAGATGGCTGACGTTCCCCAGAAGAGCCAGGGAAGAAAGAAAAAGAAATATCTTGGGACTTCCCACTTCCTCTCAGCAAGACCCTGTCCCAAACCTCCTGCCCTCAAAAATATGTAACCACTGTATTCTGTGTACTTTCCAGTGATACAAAAGTGCTCCAATCTGCCTTCCCAGTTAAAAAAAAAAAGGTATTTGTGCTTAAAGGGGAAAAAGGAGCAAGATCAAATTTTAAAAAAAAAAACATTTTAAGTATCACTTTTAAAATCACTATTTTGTAACTATTTAGTTCCATTTCACTACTTGCTTTTGACACACAAATACAAATGCTATTGATGAAAGTCAAACAGAAAATTATATCCCTCTGCATCAAGAACTTTAAGCTAAAAAGACTTCAGAAAGCCAAATTAACTATCTTCCCTCATCAGAACTACCAGAGACAAGCTCTCAGGATCACAACTAGTAGGAAATTACACTGTGAAGTGGCATTTTCTTACTCTCTTTTGCTTGAATCTCATGCCACAAAATATAATGAAAGCAATTTCAATTTATATTGACAAAATTACCTGCTAAGAAAACACAGACAGAATTGATAATCAAACTGCGGATAGAATTTATAGTATATGTTCATATACTGATTTACCCACAATAAGTTATTGAACTACTTCCTCACATCACATTTTGAAAACTAATGAACTTTTCCAGGTATTTGACTATGAAGATGTTTTTCTTTAATACTGGACACAGAAACTGCCTGGAAGCCACCAACACCTGTGCCCCTCTCAACGTTTGTTTTGATCTTCAAAGGGATCATATTTCCCTGCCCTGTTAAAAAATTCCACATGGGTTCAGATTTAATTTCTGAGGGGCAAGACATCTTTTTTCCCCTCAGTATCCTTATGCACCCCAGCATTAATTCATTCAGATACCTTCTCACACCTGTACTATCCATGCACTACTGAACAAAGATGCCAACGAACCTACAGAAACAACCCTGCTACAAAGACTAACTTTAAAACATAAATTTCTGATTATCCATGCATGTTTTGAAATTTGTTTAAATTCCCTTCCGGACAGGTTCTTCAAATACAGTCAACATTTATTTGTCTTTAATTAATGGGAGCTATTTTTTACTTCAATATTATTTGAATAGTAAATGTTGAAATGCATGTGAAATGAGTTGCCTTACAAAGATACAGAAATTTCTGCTCTTCTTTCTAGTGCACTGAACAGAAATTTATTCTTGTCAACTGCAGCTTCCAAATGAGAGGGCTCACAACATTAAAAAATTGAAGGAGTAAATCACCATAGTAGATGGACTGCTGACATTGTTCTGCCACATTCAGAGCTTCATGTTAAAAACTTAATTCCTACATCAAATGACATTTTTGAAGTACTTAATCACTTTTCAACATAATTTTTTTCTATTATTTTTCTACTTACAGAACCTTTCCTAATTTCCTAGACTTCTCCCACTTTTTATCTTGGGGATGATAAAATTCTGATTCACTTCATCTGAAAGCCTTATTTTCAAGAAACAGATGATATTTCAGTAGACCACATCAGATCTAGGTTCTGTTTGAATTACTTCATCTTCTTGAATTTCAGGTAATTGTCTGAGGAGGAAGCAGTCCATCTTTCCAAATGACTCTCCAAGTTTCTGTTTCCCAGTATGATCATCTAGTTGACCCCTCTAACACAGCTTTTAGATGCTGATCCTTCAACTGGTATCTGAAGCCATCCGTGGCCTTTCCTATTCTCTCTCCTGCATTGCCACTGATAAAAGATAGAGTGTCTCCACTTCCAATTGTCTTTCTCTCTCTTTCTTTCTTTCTTTCTTTCTTTCTTTCTTTCTTTCTTTCTTTCTTTCTTTCTTTCTTTCTTTCTTTCTTTCTTTCTTTCTTTTTCTTTCTTTCTTTCTTTCCTTCCTTCTTCCTTGTCCTTCCTTCCTTCCTTTTGCTTCCTTCCTTCCTTCCTTCCTTCCTTCCTTCCTTCCTTCCTTCCTTCCTTCCTTCCTTCCTTCCTTCCTTCCTTCCTTCCTTCCTTCCTTCCTTCCTTCCTTCCTTCCTTCCTTCCTTCCTCCCTTCCTTCCTTCCCTTTATATCTCTGGCAGATGTTTCTGAACAATATACTCTCGTTTCCCCTTTATGGCATTCTCCATATCAATGGCTGTGTGCATGTTCTTTAGGCAGTCTCTGCTGAATGGAAGTTATTCAGCACATCAGAATCTGCTGGGAAAACAGGCAGATATGAGAGTAAGACATGAGATGCCTTTATGCCAGAAGGCATGAATGGATCGATTGTTTCTTTTTTGATTTGTAAACAGCTACAGAGGTCCTGGACAATGTGTCTTTGCTAGACAAATGAAAGGAAACTAGGATGCTATTCCTGATGGTTTCAGTGTCCTGAGACCTTTCCTCCATACTGCCCTCTCCCAGCAAGGAAATCCCACAAAGATGTAGAGTAAAATACCACATACCGCTCATACTAACAAAGCCAGATAAACAAAGATAAGATCCAGCAAGCTTCCAAGTCACATCATGAAACACAATCCAGAGGTGTGATCAGGATATAAAAAAATCTTACACACATCTGTCATGACATCAGCGTACTCCTTTCCTTTTAAGTTTACTATAAAATGTATTAAGAAACAGCAGTCATTATCAGAGGTTTTCTGGTGCCACCAGACAGTTCAATGCCATTTGGTATCATTATTCACTTAACAGCCACAGCAGAAAACATTTCTTTCAGAAACCCCAGCTGTTCTGGGAAACATGGTGCCCTTAGAGCCATCAGAGCAGGAGCTCCAGCCTCCAGAGTACTGCGAAGTCAAGGTTAATGCCCCTCCAAAGCATTTAAGCGCTGCTGTTTGTAGCAACCTGAACTGAGCAACAAGGTAACGCGTGCTGCCCCTGCTGCCTGGAGCTGATTTTCCTCAAGCAGCCCATCTGGTGCTGTTTGTATTTATGACCAAAGCAGAACAGGTAACACAGCAATGTTTCTGCTGCTGCTGGTGCTTGCACAGACTCCAGACCTTCTCTGCCCCTCGCACGCCCCCATGATGCAGGCTGGGCAAGGACACAGCTGGGACAGCTGACCCCAAGTGACCAAAGGGATATCTTGTGACACAAAACACGACGAAAAGCCATAAAAACTGGGGCTTTGAACTTTCCAAGGAAGCTGCTCAGAGACTGGTTGGGATCACTCTGCCTGTGGGAGGTGGTGCCTTTACATCACTTGTGGGTTTTCTTCACTTATTAAATAGTCTTTATCTCAACTCACAAGGTTTTCTTGCTTTTACTCTTCCAATTCTTATCCCACTGCAAGGAGCAGGAGAAGGAGGGCGGGAGGGAGGGGCTGGTAGGTGCTTAGTTGCTGTCTGGGTTAAACCCACCGCATAAGGTCTTGACTAAATAGCTCTAATGTGAAATATTTGTGAAATGTGAAGTTACCGTGCTGCTTAAAATATATGTCTGTTACAGACTTAAACACTCATCACCTGCTGAAATGAAATAGCAGAAGTATCATATTCTCAAACTCTATGAAAACGAAGTATTTAATAAACAGCAAGCTCATGTGGGTATACTTAAGAATAAAAAGAGATTCTGTACTGTAAAGTACTTTCAGAATCCCCTTTTTGTAGGGTTCAGAACCCTGGATTACCAAGAAACATCTCTGTGAGTGAAAGCTGTTGTGCAGAGCATCTTTAGGAAGTGCTGCAGGCACTTTAAATACATTTTAGTAATTAAACAACCAGGGACAAAACAGAGCAAGTCTCTTCCCAATAATACTGTAACTACAGTTTCTGTTCCAGTGTTCTGCAAATATGGGCTACAATTGTAAGTTATAACTTCTGTGGAAAGAGGTTGCATGTCAACAACAGAAGGGTACATTCTATTATTTTGTTTTTGTTTTACCTTTGTCTTTGGAAGGAAAAAAATGTCATTATAAAGGAGAGAATATTGGCTAGTGTTTTGGGCTTCTGTAAATTAAATTCAGAGCAGAACTACAATCCCTCCAGCCTCCCTTGCTTTCTAGGTATTTTCTAAAATATTCAAATGGGAGACTAGACAAAACGACCTATTGAAGTTTCTTCTAATTGAAGTATTTTCTTTCAGATTAACTTTTTGTATGCCACTTTTCTACACAGAGGTGTTCTACTGCATACTTATGAACTCATGGAAATGTTGAAGTTTAATGGCATGGCTGTCAGACCCCAAACAATGGAAGCACAAAATGCACCACCACCGCCAAAACTCTACAGAGTGAAAATAAAATGAAAAAAAAATGCTAATTTGACACAAGCGGTACTCTGAAGCATAAGCACCAACATAACACAAGAGGAAATGAAACTGATTCCATAAAAATAGACATACAAAGCAGAAAAACGAAGCTGGCATATACAATAGCCTGTGGTATATTACTATGAGACCTACAAGCAAGATAACTGAACTCTTATACAAAAAAGACTTTGAAAAACAGGTGATGATAAGCAGAACTTTAAAAACTATGCCAAAAGTTATACATAATCTTTATCAAATATAAAGCATTATCATGTATCAAGTCAAGGAAATAGAAAAATATAGAAAACTAGGCTTGTCAAAATTTTCCTCTTTTTTGCAGAAGTATAATGGTTTCTGGAAAGATGCCATTAAGAAAAGGTTTTTCAGAACCAAAATTGGACCTAGCTGTCAACTCAGGTCTGTAAAAGAGAATATTATATGATGATCACCAAATACAGCTGGGCTGTGTGATACACATGCTGAAACACTATCAGCTTGTCTAGAGTGGGCTGGATCTTCTTTAAGAAGAGGAGAATTGGCCTCTCATCCTGTTACAGACAAAAAAGGGATCTGAAATCTCAGTACTTTGAAGAATAGATAAAATGTTTATTTCCCAGCTCAAAATTAAGGCATACTGCACTTCTACAGTAAAGGAGCCTTTACTCACAACTCTTCCCTGATGTTAAACAAAAGAGCACATGCACATATACGCAAGAAAATACCCACAGAGACATCCAAACCTGCAGGAAACAGAATACAAACAAATTAAAGCAACAAGTCCCTGTGGTCCCATTTGGAAATACTGCACAGGAAATCCAAGTGGTAAGGTGAAACTATTCTGACTAGGAATGCAAATAGAAGCTAAATAGAAAACAGCTTAGTTGTAAGCTATTTTAAAATATTTAAGAATTCAAGAAGGCAGAAAGAATACAACTTCATAATAAAACACTTGCTTTTCATTAGCACTTTTGTGGAGTTTGTAAAATCTCTAGAGAATGTGTTGCCTCAATATGAAGTCATATTTTGAATACTGTGTAAGTAATAAGACATCTTCCCCTCCCTAGAAAACACCCAGATCCTTCACTATACTCCAGTCTTCCTCCACTGCTCTTCTCTTTACTCTCTCCAGGCTATTCTATGATGGATTTGTCAGCAGCTCCAGCTCTTTTGTAAGAGACAACTCATTTCTGCAAAAAGAATTATTTTCTTCTCTTTTCTTTATGCCAGGCATTTGAGTAAGATAAATCAGAAACTGTAAAAGATGAACCAATACAAAGCCAAGACTACACCTGGAGTTTTGCCAGCAAAAGTAGCATTGTTTAACAAAATTACCCCCAAGAAACATTACCACTGTGATTTTTATGTGCCCGTAGCTCCAAACATAAAAATGCCAGTATTGGATGAAACCACTCAGCCAGTGTGCTTTCTGCCTCTCAATAGATAAGCTCTGTGGTTTCTGTTGAGGGAGTGCACATACCCTTCCAGTGAGAGTCACCTCCAGATGTTTTCCATTTGTCCCCTCCTCCAACATGTGCTCTGCTGCCCCCAGACATTTTCCACTGCTCCAAATCTTGGGGAAATACTCACCCCACCCCAAGCCCTGCCAAGGCTTTTACCAGTCCTGAAGCCCCTTTTCTGCAGGAAGGCAGAGACAGCAACATGAGGCAATGAGGTCAGTTCAGTGGAGCTCTCCACAGAAAACTTCCCTCTGTCTGCTTAATTCTTTTTCTACTCAACTTGTCCACATCATGCATAGTTTTGAATATCTGTCATTATTCTCCTTGGCGGTCTTTTCCAGGCTTAACAATCCTACTCTATTTGCTTTCTCCTTACAACACAGCTGTCCCATAACTGCCCTGCCTGGGTTGTCCAGTTCCAGCAAAGCCTTTTCAAGAAGAACTCCAGAGGGCACCTTGAAAGATTACAGAAGAGAGACCAAAGAAAACAGTGACACCTCATGTAAAGGCATGCAAAGGAAGAAAATCCTTGACTCCCTACCTGCTATCACCTCCCCAAGTCCTTCAAAGTGTCAGGATAAAATCAGAGAAGGAGCAGGGCAGCATGTCTATCATCCATAAAAGCTAGGAAAACACTAGCAACATACCTGCTAGCTTCCTCTCCCACATCCCTCTGGTTAGCATGAGGGAAATCATTTATATCAAGTAAAGGTAGTAAAGTTTATACTAGATATAACAAATGAAGACAGGATTCAATGAGCAAGTAAAGATCCAACCTGCCCAACATGGATATCCATAGTTTGAATATATTGTGTTAGAGACAGAAATTAATTCATTCTGTACTTGCATTCATGTTTAGATACAACTGCTTTGTATAGCCTTAGAATAAATACCAAATTTCCCCTCATACTTGCAAGCAGATTTGTGTTTATTACCTTAAGAGAATGAAAATCATTATGGATATTTCTAGTATCTTTTGCTACTTCTTGAACATACACTTCCTTAAAGCCAGCCAATTTTTAAAGTTATATATAGTCAAAGATAAATGCAACCTAAGTTAGAAAACTCATTTTCTTAGAAGAAGCCTAAAGAAGAATTCATCTGTTCATATTAAAGCATAACATAAAAGGAGTTAGTCGTGGGGGAGAAAAATGATGAGGGGGAGAACCCATGCATGCATCAAAGCTTCACTTTAATAATATAAAAGAAATAGGTATCAGGCTGAAGCAGCATTAAATAGAGACTTCATAAAGAAAACTTAAATATGGAAGAATTTTGATTTTCTCTCCCAAGTTTTTTGTAACACACTTTTTTTCTTCCAAAAGAACTAAACTAAACCTGAAAGACCAGTTTATATACCTGCTGTGGCTGCAAGGGACAAAAAAATTTATTACATGATTTGTAGATTGTCATGTTAATCACTTCTGCACTTCTTGTCAGCAATCAGTCAAGGCTGCTAACATTTACCTGAGCAATAACCATTGTTTTCAACAAAAAAAAATTACTACCTCGTGCCCATTTTTCTTATTAAGCATCATTTTACAAATTAAGGCTTTGATTCTACGAGTATGCACATTTTTGACAACTTTATGTATTTCCCTGCAAGCCAGTGAGGCCAGGCCGTCAGCGCACAAAGCACAGAGCACTTCATGCTTTGCAAAAGCTTTACTAAGAATTCAGGAACCAAATACTAAAATCTACTTCAGTAACTAATAATGTGAATCCAACTGAGAAATGCTTAGTAACCTGCTTATTAAAAGGTATTTAAAACACTGACCCCATCTAGGTTACCAGAACAGTAGATTTTTGAAATGTGGTTTTGTGATCAAATTCAAGCGATTTATCAGTCTATCTGGAAAGGGAGAAAAATAACAGACACAGCAGAAGATTAAAGAAGGATAACAGAAAACATAGGGAATGATGAATTCGAGGCCTCTAATATTTAGGCACTGCCCGTATATTCCTAAGTAATAAAAAACAAAATAGTAATCAATACTCATTTTCAAATCTAGAGTACACAATAGGTTTATAGCTTACATTAATTCTAGAGAGAGCTTTATGATGCTTTTAGTGGCACAGGACAATAATTAGAGTTGTCAAAATGCACCTCAGCATTGGTGCTTTGTTTTCTATTTGTCTTGGTTGGTAACTTTGGCCATTAAGACAAAAAAAAAAAAAAAAAAAAAAGCAAAAAAAACCCACCCAAAACTACTTTAGTGACCACAATTTACTAACCCATAGCTGATTTTTCATTATGAGTTTTGGGATTAATTTTTTAGTATTTTACACACTAATTAACTAGTTTGGGAGAAAATTGTCTCCAGAGGACCATTAATTAATTACAGACATATTGTTTATTAATGCATATTTTTCTTTTCCAAAACTGTGCAGCAAGAGTGAACATAATTTACTCCCTTCTCTCATAAACTTAAATTAATAATAAATCTGTTTTACTGCACTCTTAATTATAGCCCAGTTTTAAAGCATCCCCCATCCTGATCAAGCAGGACCCTAAGGGTACCATTTTCTAGCATAATGAGCACAATCTTTTGAACTATTCTACTGAAGAAGTTCAGTGCTCAGGACAGAGCTTCATGAACCAGTTTTCAAGATGCACATCATCCTGATATTACAAAACAGCAGCAATTCCTAAAATGCAAGCTACTATAAGGCAGTTCACCTCTTAAAGGGTAAACTGAAAACAAGAAAAGAGTAAAATAGTACAATATGTGATCATGCACCAGTCTTAGGCAGAAAAACAAAACAAAAGTATGCTGCTCTTTCAAAAGTAGAGGTCGTTCACCTGTGCTTTGTTGATGCTGACAGCAGCTTTATGCATAAGCAAAGAACTTACAGGTACAACACAGCCCTTCAAATTCAGAATACAGCCCTACCATCATCAACTCACAGACCCTTTCCTAGAAATCAAGCATTAGACCACAAAGTGTTAAAGCCAAAATTACAACTGGGAGTTCTGTTGACAGCTGGTACAATGCAATGAGTAATTCTGGCTAGACTCGGGTCCCCCAGCTTTTTTTTCCACAGGATATTTCTTAATGCTAATGCCAATTCCAGAACTGGAAACATTTCAGGAACAAGTCTATAAGCAGAGCAATTCACCATGAGAAGCACTTAAAGGCCACACTTCAGATCAAGAATTGAGAGGCTTCAAATAGCCTGCATTTGCTCCACACAACTCCATATAAAGTTAGAAACACATCTAAGGAAGAAGTAAATGTGAAAACCAAGGTTAAAAAGTACACACAGCAGCAGAGAATGTGATGGGATATTCCCCCTTCCCTTAGGTTTATGGAGGAAGAACTACACATTAAAAAAAGTATCTCCCTTCCCACCCTACTGCTCTCCCTTCTACTACTACTTCTCCCACCCTACTAATTTCCCTTCCCACCCACTACTAACCAGAAAAAAGTTCTTCACTTTTCACTTCAGCCTTTCCAGTGCCCTTTACAAAGGGAATACTCAAGACATGGTGCAGAATTCCCTTTATTCGACAAAGCTTATTTTTGCTCTGATGCCTTTGGCAGCAAATGTTTCCTCTTTCCAGATAAATCAATCTGAAGCCTCAAAATGACTCATTTTGCTACGAAGGGATAATTCCAGGCAAAAGATACTTTATTTCTGTTGGAAGCATGTGGTTCTTCTAAAGGTTCATACACACAGGTGATTTCCATGGATAGGTTATTCCCTCAGAGGCTCTTGGTTTTGAAACTGACCTCATGGAAGAGCAGGCAGAAGAGAAGCTTAAATACACATCTTACACATGTTAACAAAAACAAACAGCACAAGAGCCCCCTTTTTTGTAATTCCTCATGGAAACACTTGATAAGAGGTAAAACCACAGATTCCTGTAAGGGGGAAAAAATTCAGACCTCAGCAATAAGCTCTGTATTGCTTGGTCTGGAGTACCAAGTGTTGGGATTCAGAGAGGGAAAGAAACAGAAGGACTATTCTAGGGGTGTCTTTGACAGATGAGCAGGATAGGAATGAGTTTCTAAAGGTAAACATTTTATTACAGATGTTTCTAGAGAATCTTCACAATTATATTTCTTCTAAGCTTTAATAAACAAGTGGTTTGAAACAGTATCTCTTACAGTCTTCATAGTACTGGACCTCAGTTATTTGCTATGCACCATATGGAATCACAGACGAAGCGAATCGCTTCTCCTTACAGAAACAATTAGAATATTATAGGTGATCACATATGGAAAAACTAACAATAAATCAATTGCATGTGACACAAGCAACACAAAAACCTTCCAAAAATGCAGAAAGAAAGCAGCCTGTAAAAAAGTTCACGAGTCACAGAATGGTGCAGATTGGAAGGCTCCTCTGCAGGTCATCTGGTCCAACCCATCTGCTCAAGCAGGGCCACCTAAATCACAGTGCACACGATGGGCAGGTTGTCCAGATGGCTCCTCCACAGATGGTGACTCCACAACCTTAATGGGAAATTTCTCTTTCTCCTAGGTCACTCTCACAGTAAAAATGTGTTTCCTGATGTTCAGAGGTTTTCAGTTCCCTGTCTCAGTTCATGCCCACTGCCCCTGGTCCTGCCACGTGGCACCACTGAGAAGAGCCTGACTTTGTCTTCTGTACATCCTCCTTTCATTGGTAAGATCTCCCACTGCTCCTTCTCTTCTCCAGGCTGAACAGTCCAAGTTCTCTGTCATTCCTCACAGGAGATGCTCCAGTCCCTTAATCACTTTAGTGGCTCTTCTTCATGTTTCTCTTGCACTGAGGAACCCAGAACTACCCGTACAGCAGGTGTGGCCTCATCAGTGCTGCATGGAAGGGAGAGACCACCTCCCTTTCACCTGTTGGCAACACTCCTCCCCGTCCACCCCAGGATACCAGCACCCACCTTTGCAGCAAGGGTACGGTGCAAGCTCACATTCAACTTCATGTCCACCAGGACCCCCAGGTTCTTTTCTGCAAAGATGGTCAGTTCCCAACATAATAGGTTTTAACAAACAGTGTGGTCTGAACTTGGAGACTGAGCCTCTTTTTGAGCTCCAGCCAAAATTCCATCCTGTACCCAGGCAAAGGCCGTGGTGAGTGACACGGGGTTCATTCTGGATGTTGGTGTCTCTCCCACTGTGGCTCATACCATTAGTGACACACCATGAGTGCAAGTCACGTGGTCCTGAGGCAAAATGGTGAGGGTGTGAATGATGACAGCTTAATCCAATTTGTTCCTGATTAATTATCTATTTGAAATCTTGAAGAAGGCTAAGAAGCAAACTCAGATTATAACTAATATATTCCAACTGAATACCTCATATTCCATCTATGTTATTTGGCACAAGGAAAAAGAATTACATTTTCCATTTTTCACCTTCCTCTCCAAGAGGCCTTCTCTCTGACTTTTCACAAGCAATAGAAACTGAACAAGGAAGAGAGCCACGGCATTCTCCCAAATCTTAACAATAAAGTAAACCCAATTCACATAGGCTTCCAAGATAAGGATTCCTGTAGAATATCTGCTCCGAAGCCTTGCATCACCATGAACCCCAGAGGCCTCTTGAAATCACCTCCTCAGCAGTGAGTATTAAGTATACTCATGAGCTCTGCTGAGTCCCAGGGGACTGGGTTCACGCTGGTGTCCTCTCTGAAGCTTAACTGACAATACCAAAATGAAACATCACTTTGACTGTAAAAGTCTACATCATTTCTGCCCCACCTGTGGGTGAATGAAATAATTAGTGCTGGGAATAAACCTACCAGAGCATCCCAGTCAAAACACTGTTGAAATTAATGTATAAGACAGAACATTAAGAGAAGGATTCTTGTGTTCCATGATAGTATTTGTTCAAATATGATAGAAATTTTTTTCATAACTTTTTTTACTTTTGAAGAAACATTTTATTGAATATCATAGTTTCGTGTTGTTGAATATCATCACAAACATAGTTTGAGCCCATTGCCTATGTCCATATAAAATGCATAAGCATTCTCTCCACACCACTGAAAAAAACCTGTTCTTAAGATATTAAAAAATATATGCAGTCTAACTCACAACTTCTTAGATACTGCACACTTACTTTCAAAGATAAAAATACCATTTTCTTACTTATTTGAACAGAAAAAAGTCCTGAAGTGCTACAGCATATCTTTTCGAAGGGCAAGCAAATTAGGCATTTCCCTTCATCCTCTCTGAGCTTCTGTCATGATCTGATGATGGCCAGAGAACTCACATTTAAATGAGCCATACCAGAGTAATAGCTAACTAAACAAGTGAAAAAAAACAACCACTCAAGTATTTCTCCAGATGCTGTCCTCTAGTTTCTGGAATTCTGTGCATCTCCAAGGTCATCAGGAGATGCCTCTAACAAACATCCTGTTTGTATCTGTTTTTTCCTCTCTGTGCATGAAAAGCTAAAATAAATCATCACAGCTTTTTTTTCTTTACTTTTTTAAACAAAAAAAAAAAACTTTTTTCCCTCCAAACCAAGCAAGCCTGCAGTCATGAGAGACTTCCCACAACTGAATAAGCCAGGACACGGTAAGAATGATAATGAATTTGACAAATGGAACTGGCATCATTCTTTGCATGGATAAGCTAAAAAACCTTTTTCTGAGCAAGCACGGATTGCTATTTTTTAACTGTAAAACAGCATCATTACTTGGCATCGACAAAGGAGAGCAGGTTGGAGATCATTTAATAAATCTGTCTGTTTAGAAGGCCAATAAATAATGAGAGCTACCGACCTGCACTTTGTGTGGCTTCTGGCAGTGGCTGCCAGCGCCAGCAGCCTCCAGCAGCCCGCAGGTGCTCCCTCTCCTCCCTGCCCACTCCACTCAGGACAGGAGCTCCCACCCTGGCTGGGCTTCCCTGCAGCTGACTCAACATCTGGCAAGGACATCAGAGCATCCTTGTCACCATGGACAAGGTGACAACACCGGGAACAAACAGGACAAACAGCAGGACAAACAAACAGGACAAACAGCATAAAGGCGTACAGTGAATGTAGATAACTACACTGAGACTAAGCCATAAATGAAAAGAGGCACAAACAGGAAAGCAAAAAGAGGAAATCAAAGAAGCATATCTGTGCCTAAGAGCTAACCAGCAGCTACAGGCACTGCATTTGAACTGTGATGCAGCTTTTGTCACCATATTGGTTAAAAGGAAATAACTAAAATGAAACCAGAAATTGTTATAAGGGGACCACCAATTACAAAAGATCCAGAAAAGGATGGAGATACTGATTCCATGGGGAGATGGGACAGATGTGTGAACAGGTAGTTTTCAAACAAACAAACAAACAAACAGACAAAACAACCAAACTTAATAGAACATCCAAAAAAAGTAACAAATGAAGATCTTGTTTCTCTGTCAGAAAGCAACAATAACTGTTAATGGAGAGATAAAGATAAAGATAATTAATGATTAAGCTCTCTACAGATTTCAACATGTTCTCCTTCTAACAATACAGGAAAGAAAAATTCTTCAACTGAAACAGTATTTAAGAAAAATAAGCCAAAATATGCATCCTCTGCACTACTTCTACAACACACTTGGCATAATGAAAAGTCTTCCAGATCTCAAAGCTGAAGGGCATATCTGACCTAACTGATCACAGCAAGTGACCTCAGACAAATTCCTTCCGTGGTGAGTTTTCAAGACAGACAACAGAAAACAAGTCCAAGAACTGCATGAAGCCACCCTCAGGTGCAGTTCCAGGATCACCATGACTGAGTCTCAATGTGCATCTCAGTGGAGAAAAAAGGAAGGTAAAGATCCATCTAAAAAATTGTGCTGTGATTGTGTACAATAACAATCCACTGGCAACAAGAAGTTTACCCTCCCTAAGAGAAACAGGACGATGCTTCAAACACATATGTATGGAAGAACACCTTTTTGCATATGTGAGCTATCAAAGAAGTTTATGTACAAAGAAAAGCCCTGCTGAGTACATGGCAATAAGAAAAATATTGTAAGCCACTGGATTTCCTGGGTTGGCACATCAGTGAACATTTTCCAAAGCTAGTAATGTTTTTATTTCTCAGTACTTAAGAAGGTAACGCCTGGATTCTACTGAAAAACTTAATACAAGTGAAGTAATAACCCCAGAGGGCCCAAAACACAATCAATTCCAGTTATTACTAAAATTGGTTATAATGCATTATGTGTTCTCTCAGCAGTCCTGCTTGCATCATTTATCATTGTTTTCAGCAGCATTCACACTTATTTTTACTTATTAAATTACTGCCAATATTTCATATTTAAATAACCTGGAATATTAAAGTTTGAATTTTTAAACCTGATAAGAAGAATTTCCATAACTGAAATAAGAAGGACTCTGACTCAACCGGCTTAGAAGTAGGAAAGTTTGATGGAAGGGGAAAAAGATAAATTCCAGAATATACAGAAAAAGAGGTGTAAGGCAATAACAATTTCTTTAAGCCTTAATATCATCAAAATGACATTGTTTTGTGTACATAAAACCCATTTTGTTTGAATAAGCCTGTACTCTCCTTTTTCTTATCTCTTCCAAATAATGAACAAGAGATGTCAATTGACTCAGACTTTGATTACTGTAGATGAGATCCTGCAAATATATGGCTGTCAGCAATATTGTGACATACAGCAGATGAGGCAGCATACATGCAGAATTTCTCAGGAAAGTTAAAATGAAGACTAATAATTTTTATTTAGATCCCTTCACGAGAAAAAGATTTAGATATAGTCATATGTCTGTTTGTAGTGTGGCTTGGAAGAAAAAAAGAACAAAAGCAATAATGTCTAAGTACAAAGTAGATGGAAGAGACAGACCTATCAAGGAAGTGACATGATTATTTCTTGCCTCACAATCAGGAGATTGCCCACAAGGCCAAGAACAAGAATGTATGGATCCCATATATAGCATATTGTGCTTTGTTACTCTGTTTAATCTATCAATATATTACTATATCCTGTATGTCCCAAGAAAATAAACAGCAGGATTTACATGTAAGCATACTTCATCAAAATAATAATAGCTTACATTCAGACTCCACATTCCTGGAATGCATACACCCTCTCATCTGATGAGCAGAAACATCCCAAAATACACATGCACAAGTGAGAGAAGTAGGCCTGGAAATTCATCTTTGTTTCGCAGTGTTTCTCTGATAGCTAAAACACTTGCCTGCAGATCACAACAGAGCTATATATGTCAGCATTTTGGCCAAAATCCTCACCAGTCACTGCTGCAGACATGGATTCAGACCAAGCTCCTTTGCTCCATCCATTTTCAAATAAAATTTAAGCAAAGGACACAGCCATATTAATTAGTCACAAGAACCCTTCTTCTATCCTTTTCTAGAGAAGGAAAGGCAGAGAAAAGGGAGAGTAAGCAGGTTCACACTTGACTTTACCACTTTCTTATGTCATGAAAACACCACACACTTTCTAAAAGGTAATAGGATGCACTCTCCCCAAACACACCAGGCAGCAGAACACACAACAGAACATAACTGATGGCTGAGGCAAAAATTCAAACCACTGCCACTCCACAGATTTAAGGGATGTGCCAAGATTGAAGCTCTTCCTCAGCTACAAAAGAGGGTTCTCAAACTTTCGTCTCCTAAAGGCCAGGTCTACTCCCCAACACTAAGAAAAAATCCAGTACTGAATGGGTAGAGTCACTGCCAAGTAAATCTCAAAACCTTCCATGTGGTCTCATGTTTTGCTTCAAAGCCTTGAAATTGGCAAAACAAAGCAGCTATTTCATGGTCAGTTTTTCTTGCCACTTTTTTCCTGCCACTTCTGTTACTTACCAGCTTGCATTGTGGTCACCTAAATCTGTTTCTGAAGTGTCTCACGCCTTCCAGAACCTGATTTATTTCCATGTGCAACATAGCACAGAGAAGTGACAGGAATCACTGATCACCATATAAACATTAGGAATTCTCTGAGAAATTGTGCAAGGCTGACCAAGAGTTGGGCTTTTTTAAGCCACCAGAAGTTTCACAAACCAGGGTTTTTACAGAACAATGTCCCTTCTGTCCCACAGAAGGCACATCTGTCCCACAGCTGATGCAGTAAGAAGCTTTAGCAGAATGGCAATATTTGCTCTTTTCTTCATTCTCAGACTCACCTGAAACACAATTGCTAATAATATTATCAATCTAGACAAAACTATCTTTCCCTTAAAGCAGATAAGAACAACTTTCTAAGACCTGAAATGCTGGCACTATTCTGCTTCAGATGCACATACATTAGCATCACACACCAGTCCTGAGAGCTAAGACAAAATTCAGATTCGTATTTTGTTGGAATGGCCTCAAAGAGATGCAGAGACCAGTAAATGTGTTGGGCAAGCTGATGTCTAAGCCATCTGCTGCTAGGGAACCACTGGACCAACACCAGATCCTCAGAAGCGTAAGAGAACAGTACTGGGGAAAAGAAGACATAGAATTAGGAGCAGTAGGAACACAAACCATCTCCTGGGAAATCTCTGTCGTGTACAGGCTCAGGAGACAACATCATCCCCACCCATCTTCCCTCCCAAAGGTGGCAGTCTGGGAAGATCTTTATCAGACACACAAAGACCTTTCTAACCCAAGAGGGTGGTCCTCCTGCAGGAGGCATCAGATTACATTATCGAGCTGTAACCTCCTTGTCACCAAAAAAATATTTGCCTGTGTCATGCATCGAGTAACACTTCAAAAGCAGCAACTTCTAATACTGAGTTGTGTTCTGCCTGGAATCATGTTCCTTCTCATTTGTTCTGTGACAATACATGTGAACAGACACATTTTTCCAGACACTTGAACCACCTTTGTACACATTTGGCAAAGTAACCTAACTACCAGATGAAGTTTTTCTGACCCAGTTCCCCAGTATTATTTAGAAGATGCTTTGACACCTATATTTCTGGTATTTTTTTCCAAATTCAATTTTAAGGGTTTTTATCTTTCTGTCATACATGCACTTCTCTCTCAAGCTACTAACTAGAAATAAAATAGTAAAAACATGCAGAAGTTATTTAGTGTGTTATGTGCCACCTGCATTATGGCATTCAAATGCCTCTTGCTCATGCTTTACAAAGCTTTACTTTTTTCCAACTACACCCTTTCCTTTAACTGTTCAAAGTCAAAATAATCTTGCAGAAGTTCTGATTCAGAGATGGGTGTCCTTTAAAGCAAGACACTTTTCATGCCAACATCCCACAGAGGGAGTAGCCTTTTTATTTGGGGTGAGAGAGACTGTAAGAGCAAACACATTACAGAATCAAGAAGTAACTTGGCAGAACTCCCTCCCCTTTCACACACTTCCACTTCAAACACACAGAAGTTGTTCCATGAGTGAAATAAATGAAATTTGGCTTCCTCAGAGTTGGAGACTCTATATGCAGTAAGGAGTAGGTAAGTATTAAGGATTTAGCTGAAGTCAGAGTATTCATAACACCTTCAACTGCATTCTCATATGCTTACAAGAACTTGCATTTCAGCTTTTCCATCAGAGGAGATTCTTATCTCTGCCCCTCAGCCAGCTCACATGCTTTTCCAGCAAGCATCTAGGCTTCTAGTGTCAGCCAGCTCCAAAGTCACTGGGTGAAGTCAGTCTGCATTACACATGCAGCAGGGACAATCACAGCACCCCAATCTCCTAAGAAAGATGGCCTTAAAAAAAAGGTGCTCTTGATATCAGTAAAAATTAGCATTAAAATACAGCTAAACAATAGCAATAAAACTCACTATAAGAAGCATTAATCAACAAAATTCCTGTTTGAGTCTGAAGATTATTTTCTTTTGATTTCATTGTGACATTGATATTAATTTATTTAGTGTGCACACATATGACTGAAGGTCTTAAAACATGATTTAAGGGCTCAGAGAAACCAACAACAGAAGGACAAGAACAACAGCTTGCAACTGCTGACAGTAATTTAGAGATAAATCATAATAGCAAGCAGCTAACCAAGGAGTAGGTTACCACCAGCCTTGAGATGAGTTTAGTCACAATATCAACACTGACTGTTATTCCAAAAAATATGCTACAATTCAGCCACTTGTTACTGGCCTTGATCACATTGTAATGAAAAATAAATTGGTTCCATCATTATAAGGCAGAATGTTACACCAGTGGTCCAAATACATCAAAGCAATCCTGCATAGTTGGAAATTATTAATCTAAACTTTGACAAACTACTGAAACACAAAAAAATGTTCACTCAAGGAACACTTATTTGTTTTCAGACTGCTCTTTTTATGTAGTGCTGCTCCTCAGAGGCGTTCATTTTCTAGCATGATATTCAGTGTAGATAATCACAGCTTCACCTAAAACAACAAAACAGATGCTAACTGTGCCAGAGCCTACACTCAGAGTGTGAAACTTAGGTTGCTTTGAAAAACAGGGCAGCTACTTTGCAGGGGGAGGGTGGTTCACAGTTTGCCATTTTCAGAGAATAGACAGGGTACATTTAAGGACACAAGGAGAAGGTGCCTTACTCAAAAAACTTTGAAAAAGACAAGAACAGCCCCTCTCCCCCATGATACTCCATGGGAAAGAGAAACCAATCCACAAACCACTGAAAACACCGAGAACCTTCCCACTGATTTCAGCACGTACTGACACAGGTCTATGTTTCAGTTCCCACAATGTGACCAGTATGACAGAAAGGAAGAGGCTAAAGGTTAAAAAGGAAAAAACAAAACCACACAATTACTGCTTTAAATGAAAGGCTGCAGAAGAAGTGGTCTGTATCCACTCCTTTATTCATATGAGTCTCTGGAAGATGTCAGGACATCTTAGGAAGGTAAGCAGGCTACCACTAAATCCATTAAATGGATTAATTCAGTGTTCTCTCCTGGCCAAAGCAAAGGCTGGCACCACTTACAGAAAACCAGGGGATTTTTTATAATTTAAAATTTAATCAAAGCAACACAAGAGCAGGTATTAAAAAGTGAGAAATCTCACACTACTCCTTCATGCTATTGTTGTGCTCTCACCTTATGGGTAAGACTAAATGCAGCAGTAAGATCCCTGAAACAATTCTACAAATAGAAGTTTTTTCTAACACATAACTTAATCAGAGGATTCAATGCTCATGATTCTTTTGGTCCTAATTTACTGGAGAGATTAATTTCATAACCGACAGAAAGCAATTATGTGGTACACTTGCCTATCATGTCTGACATCTTAATTTTTGGTAGTTTCTCTTCAAAAGTAGTTTCTCTTCTCTTCAACACTTCCTGAAGTGTTGTACATTTTTCAGCTACTGCAAGCAATCAAAGCAGGTAGAATTCAGAACCACTGAAGTGTTTAATTTATTCCCTTCAGTTCCAGAGAGACAAACAAGTAAGCACCTCATGCAGCACCTACAATACGCAGAATAAAGTGACAACCTATTCAGCTGCAAATGCAGACCTTGCAGCTTTAGAGGGGTTATCTTCCTCTTCATGCCACCTTCTCTCCTCCATCAGAGATTTCAGGTCCCTGCTGGCCTGCTTCTGCTCCTGGTGTTCTGGTCACACCTTGAAAGGCTAAAACACGAGTCCTCCTCTACCTGTCAGGAGCATAAAGTCCCTCTGCAAGTTCATTGCTCCTTGTTCAATCACTGCTTCACAGGTCAACCTCCCTTCAGGAAAGGGGAAGCACAGGCTGAGAAGAGATACACAGCATCTGTCAGCAACATACAGGAGCATCTTTTCACTAACCATACAAGGAGAATGTGCTGCTTATTAAATGAAATTTCTGTTTCAATAGTTGACTATTTCATTTTTTGTAGTAGGAGGTCCAAAGCTGACAGCTTTGGACAGCTTGGGAAACTACTTCCTCTCTCTTCTATCCTTACCTGATATTCCCACTTCTTGTCATCTTAACTTTCCTCCTAACTGTTTCCCTGTTATAGCAATACTGTATACACAAGCCAGAAGACCAGACCACTTTTTTTAATATCAAATGGTCTTAGTAGTGTTTTTCAGGATGGCCTCCTAAGACCAATATGTGCACCCACTCCTCTGCTCACAGATTCTGTCTTCCTCAGAAGCAGGTGTTATTAAATCAGGTACATTATTGTAACCAACATCTGTTTAATCCTCTGATTTGAAAGATGTTTGAAAAAAAAAGGAATTAAGTGGTATCTGGTACAGCTCATTCTCTGATTCACACCGTAGGCTAGAAAATCACCAAGAACTGTGTAGAATTTGAAGAGATAATAAGGACAACATAAAATCTCAATACACTTTTCTTTCTTCTAAGAAATGACACCCAAAACTATGGAACCAGTTGATGCAAATGTCACATCAAGCTCTTCCATATTTACAGGAAATGGAAAATTCTTTTGTGTACCCTTCCCACTAGATGTCCCTTACTGCCTCTGCAGTAGCTCATTGCAACAATCTGTCAGATTCCATTAAAAACATATTTGAAAGATTCTCTCTCCCCCAACCCCCTTGAATTTAAACAAAAATTTGCTCAAGTGGTCTCCTGTTAAAGCAGAAAACCAGGTTTAAAGAAATACAACCTGCAGATAAACAATCCTGGGGAAGGGAAGGAAAGGGGACAGAAGAACTGCCATCTTCATATAAAAGTGCTTTTTAATACATCCTTTTAAATTCTGAGTCAAATTTAATACAAGGTATTACTAGTTACTGAATAGGTTATAGCACAGATATACCACTGCAGCCTTCAGAAGAAAATATTGAACAGAACCAGACCAGATTTGTAAAATAAGAATTCAGAGTTTACTAAGCATGTATTCGTACAGGTGTCACTTTTAGGGTGGAATCAAGTTCCATGAGAGCTACAAGAGAAATAAAACAGTCAGGACCTAATAGTCAGGACCACTGCATGATGCAACAGAGTTCCTGAAAAGAGAGCCCGACCCCATGACCTTCACTGCAGACCTGAGACGGGTCAAGTTGAGTTACAGCTTTTGCAACACATGTCAGAAAATCACGAAATATTAATATTGTACTGCTGTATTTGAGCATCAGTGTGATCTGTTTAGAAAGAGATGGAGTCTGAGTCGATCCAGAATCCAGGACATTACATCATCATTTATTTATTCTAGAATCTGGCATTACACAACAGCTATCTCACTCTATTCAGCCAAGAATTTAAGCTTACAGCAAGCAATGAAGAAGAAATGCCAGAAGTACAACATCAACACATGAAAATACTTCCATTTGCTTCCAGCTATGGTGGCAGTACAAGGCAAGCATTGACTGCAACATGACCAGTCATCACAGCGAGGCCTACACCTCTTCCTGCATAAGCTTGCTCTGTGGGATGACTTGCACTGACCTGGAGCTCTCAAGCACAAATTGTGAGCAGCATATTTTATGAGTTAACTTGCAAATCATATCACAGACAGGTCAAGACCCCAAACTGATTAGACTGAATAATCAAGTATCAGCTTTACCAACAGACTAGATGCTGGTTTTGTGCTGTTGGGTTGGGTTTCTTTTTAATTTAATAATAAGCATCTCTCTCAGTTGACATATTCAGCAAGAAGCCAGCGCAGCAGCACTTTACATAAGGTATTCTCTCAGGAGGGATGTTTTTTCCCTGCCTGTTACAATACAGGCCTACAGTTACAGGAATTATCACAGGCAAAGTTCTATGAAGTATTTTCCCTGCATGCAACATTTCTCACCATTGAACAGTTTTAAATGGTCACTTTTCTTAAAACATCCAGCTGTATTACATTAAAAAAAACAACCAAGTGTTCCATGCAGACCCTTTGACAAAGACATTGTCCTGGTAGTTATTCAGAAAATGAAAATATGTTTGAGCAGTATGCATGTATTAATTCACATGTATATCATAACACTACTATCCATGGGTTTCTTCTAGCATCAGTGAGAAATATTAAAGGCATACCTGGACTATGTAAAGTACAAAGACATTTAACCTACCTCATCAAAGCTGCTATCTTCCTTCTTCAAGGCTTTAAAATAAAAAGAAAAAAGAAATTATTATCTGCACTGTGTTTCAATAAACACAAACCACTAGAAAAAAAAAAAAAAAAGAAACCAACTAAAACAGGGCATCATTTTCCTGTTTTAATAGGAAAGAACACGCTGGCGTGAATAACAATTTTATACTCAAAATCTGAATCTGTAAATGGAATGTAGAACAGCACAGAGAGTTTCTAAGAAAGTAAATTTACATATTTATGAAAAATTCTCTCAGGTTAAAGAAAATAAGAGTTTGTAAGGGTGGGTTTGGGTTTTTATTTTAACTCCTAGTGAGTGTGAAAACCCTTTATGGAGAGCTTGACTGAACTTCAAAAAGGAAAAGTATAACAACCACCTAACCATGTATTCAGCTTTTCAAGTACTAACTCTTTATGAAATAGTATGCATTGTAACATGCCTTTTTCCTTTTTCTTTTTTTTTTTTAATTTTTAGTATGACTTGCACTAAAGTAGAAGAGATTTCTTTCTTACACTGTTAACAAGCAATTAATCAACAAACATAGGAGAGAAAAACAGTGCAGAAAATATGTCAACTGGTAAGAAAATGAAGACACGAATAGTTCTGCAGTTGTAGCAAAGATTAGGCTGATGGAAAGTTTTCCTTTAGCATACTGGACTTCCTTATTGAAATATGAAGAAAATTAATTTCTCGAAATCTGCACTGAACTGCGCCAGTCCGCAGGTACGAGACTGGCTCTTTTTCTCAGCCAGACCCACGAGGGACTGCACTCCGTGTGCTGCACGCCGTGACCTGAAAGTGCTCTTTGTTTCCCTCTCTTGAAGAGCTAAAATTAGATAAAACATTGCATGGGTGATGGCCCTGCTTCTTCTCAGTTTAAACCAAGGAGGTTTTCAGTTTGGGGGATGTCATCTGAACAGCCATGCAGCTCAGGCATGCTGCACCAGAAGGGTCCCTCCTCATCATTTAAGCAGCATAATGTTTCTTACACTCCTGCATATTTCTGCAAGAAATAAATATTTAAGCACCTAGCATGGTTGAGGATCTAGACTCCAGTTGTTATTTTTCTCTTTTAGATGCTTCTTCTGCCTTCAAATTACTAGTAATTTCTAAACATCTTTCAAATCTTGTCTTCAGGAGCAACTGCATAACCAGATTCAAAAAACAAAAACAACCAAAAACAACCCCATCAAAATACAACAACAAAAAAATCAAACCTGAAAATCCCCAAAACAAACAAAAAATCAAAAACCCCAGAAAACCCACAGCAAAAAACAAAAACCAAACAAAACAAAAAACTAAAATAAAAGCGAACAAAAAAAAACCCCACAAGAAACAAATGAAAATAAAACAAAAGCAAAGCCAAAACTGTAGAAGCTGTATCAGAGGTGGTACAGAGGCAGTACCACGTGTGCAAACAGTGCTGCACCTCCAGAATTTCTACCATGGGCAGCAAGGCACAAATCCCAGTTTTATCTTTGTACAGGGATAGCCGGGAATGTCCAGCCTTTCTTTGCTTTTAAATTCCCTTTTCTTTAGGACACAAAACATAGCTTCCCTCAAACCTTCGAAGATCACTGCTTTACAGTTACTCACCTAGATTTCATGCTCAGTGATAAAAACAATGAAACAAACCCTGGTATTTTGCTGAGGTGATCTGAGTCACACATTGTACATTTGGACAGTTAAATATATTTTTATGGTTTTGAAGGGTGATCAAATTTTCAGACTGCCAATCCCAAGTTCTCAGAACTATGAGTAAGGAAAGAGAAGGAAAGAGAGAGGAGGAAAGAGACGGAGAACCCCCAACCTGTGGAACACTTTTTAAGAACACGCTTCCAATCTTCCCAATTACCACTCAGGTCACAGTGACATACAAGCTATAAATTAGTAAATGACACACCTTAAGCTGTGCTGACAAGCTTTTATCCCTTACCAAAACACAAGATTTTCACATGACCAGAGCACTACAGAAATAGCCCAACAGATAGCTAAACGAAATTCACAGTGTAACAGAACAAGAAGAAATGGCAATATGTGGCCTATTGCATATATTTGGTTTGTCTTTAGCTCCTACCTTTGACTAAAAGAGGGCTTTTAAGAATCACAAAAAGAGTATGAGAGTTCTGGCCACCCATTTAATGAGATTCTGCTTAATAATAATAACAGTCTCAACCAATTCTCTACATAGCATCTCCCAAAGAAGACACCAAAGCAGCATATTTTATAGAACAAACTATATTAAAAATACCTTTTTCTCCTTGATGCAATCTTTTCCTTTTTAAACTGTTAAAAAAAAATCTGCTGAACTTTAGAAGAAAATTAACTGTTTACAAATGAAGTTCTCATTATCTCAGGTATGTGAGCTATGTGGATGTACATCAGAGGAGATTAGTGGAGATAACCTTTGTATCAGTGAGGAGCTAGTAACAAAGCCCAGGGATGCTCAGAAAGGCCACAGGTTGCTTTCAGCACACTGATAAATCTCAGCAACGTTTTCTCTCTTTCTTCCTTTCCTCCTTCCTTTCTTTGTAATCTGGAGTTAGTTTTTGACTAAAGAAACTCATAAGAAAACAGAAGTTAAACGGCATGAGCTGAAGTGATCTCAAATGTGATTCTGGTACTTTATGAGCTTCAACAATGCATAGCTAAGAACTCTTCACATAATTAAGAGATGACAAATGCTTTTATTAAATTATTCACTAATAATTTAATTACATAACTATCAAAGGGCAAAACTAAGAACCAAACCTAATAAAGGTTTAAATCCTAAATTAAACAGTGAGTCAACTGAATTTCTAAAAGTTGCTTAACATGCAGTTATGATGTGTTTACTTGTATGGTCAACACAGTCTGTAAGCAAGGAAACAAATTTTTAAACTAATATGGATGTTCATATAAAAATGAATAGGCTGGCAGAAACTTATGAATGAAAAGAATTATATATATATATTTTCAGATTCTTAGCAATATTAGTTCTTTATGGTAAGATAACTTTTAAGAGGGACACTCCTTGAAACACCAGAAAATTTGTGCCAGGAGACAGGGTACCTAAGCTACAAAGACAGCTCATTTCTCTAGAACTGGAAGCACACAATTTCTGCAGCAAAGAGCCACCCTGTAGCACCACAGACCACACACATTTCCCCCAGCACTGTATCATCCTCTGCCAGATTTGCACATAATGGAACAAAGTGAATGCTCAGGAAAAGGCTGACTGCGTGGGCAATGTCACACATCACAACTTTCAAGTCAGCAAAATAAACATTTTCAATATTAGGTATTCTAAGAGTTACAGGACTGAGCCCAGTTTTGTTTGATGAGCCAGATCTTCATCACCCTCTTCCAGCAAAGCCAGTGGATGCAAAGCATCAATTCAGAGTAAAAAAAAATGGGTCAAGTCTTCCTGAGGCTGCTCTTGGTACCCTTTGGGCCTCTGCTGTGCCACAGGAATAACTACACTGTCTAGAGATGCTGGGAAAATAGCTTCAAATGTTACCTGACATACTTCAGTACACTGTAAAAAAAACCCATAAATTAATTGCAGCTAGAGCTTCTCAAATTGAGAGGACTACTTGGCGAGGAGAAGTGGGTCTGAAATGCAGTTTATTGAGCGTTAACTTGCAAGCTCTAACAAAAAAAAGCTCACCACCAACAACAATCAGGATACATTTTCACCACTCTTATCCGAGAGGCTAACATAACCTTGGGTATCTAAATCTCGTACCAAAGTCTGGGGTCTTGCAGTATTGAGAGAACTGCATTTGGTAGATGGAATACTGCCAACACTGGGGGAAGGTGTAACAGTGCTTTATCATTTCAAGAATGACCATCAGATCTTTCCTGCAACACATGAAGGTCTGACTCACTAATTATTTGATTCAAACACCGCAGTACTCTCACATCATTTATATGACAATGCTCATGATACTGTGTTGCATACTTAAACCTGCAAAAACACAGACATTGAAGCAGAACAGAAGAAGTTAATATATCATCACTCTTTTATAGAATCACAGAATGTTTGGGTTGGAGGAGACATTAAAGATCATCCCAACTCCCCTGTTATGGGCAGGGACAACTTCCATTAGACCAAGTTGCTCAAAGCCCCATCCAACCCGGCCTTTACCACTGTCAGGAATTTATTATTTATGACAAATCACAACTGAGCAGATGACTGCAAAAGTTACAAATTAAATACATAATTAATTTGTAATTTGCTAACCATATCAAGCAACCAGCACCTACAAAAAGAGCATTAAAACCCAAATGTCAAATATCCAGAAAGTCTTTTTCCAATGAGGTTTTTGTTTTCTCTCCTTCACTTCAATATAAGAGTGAAGTACAGCACATGTTTTACCCAAGGATTTCCTGGTATGCAAGTTTAGAATTTCTTTGCTTGGGCTTATCTGTGGCTCTGGTATCAGGGAGTGAACTATCTTCCAACCTCACACAGATAAATTAGAAGTTTTTTTGCTCAAAGTCCGG
The DNA here is from genome assembly GCF_015832195.1 of Motacilla alba alba. NCBI lineage: Eukaryota > Metazoa > Chordata > Aves > Passeriformes > Motacillidae > Motacilla > Motacilla alba. The sequence continues at coordinate 22,277,450 of NC_052017.1, read as the reverse complement.
TTACCAGAATGATGATCAATATATTTCAGCATCTGGAGATGGAACAAACTTGCTGGTAGCAGCTGTGTTTTAATCACAAAACAACCACCAGCAAACAAACAAACCAACTGCACACCAGACCACACTCCTACACTTCTGCACACATACACACAGAACTGGAGGAGCTTCCAGACATAAATATCCATGTATCTAAAACCAGGCCAGAGCTCCCAAGGAAACTAAAAGCTTGTTTAATTTGTGCAAAATGACAAGAAGAGATGATCACCCAACCGAGCCAAATAAAACATGCAGAAATTACCAGCCAGAGGGGCCTTGATCCCTAAAAGGCATTAACAGGACTGTCACTGTTACAACAAAGCAGCATCCTCATTCAAAACATTTTCTTTGTTAATGACTTCCACCATTAGTAAAACCCTTTCACAGATCTGTGGAAGAGCGTCTCTCTGTGTTTATACACGCACAGAGACATATAACAGACCAAACACCTGACTGCTTCATATTTCTTTTTCTTCTAATCAAAGAAAGTTAAACGTATTTTACAAGTTTAAGACTGATGAAAGCTGTTTTCATATGGGGACAGAAAGATTTGTAAGATGGACATCATATTTGCTTTAAAACTGTACTTTGCATTTCCCCTTGAAACTCTCTGGTTTACAAGTAAGAATAAGCTTTTGTCAGTCTTCTTCATCCTGGAGTAGGACAGTAAAAATACCTATTAAGACAATCATCCTCTTAAAAGCTTGCGGTGCTTGAATGCATACACAGCACGTGAAAAATTAAAATGCCCAAGTGTGCCGGCACAGATTCTAGGTAGGGTCACCGGGGGAGAACCAAAGGCCACAGCTCCCGGCTGTGCACAGGCACTTCACACCCTCTCACTGGGACAAAGCAGCTCTGCGAGCTGACCCACGTCTGCCGGCCAGGCTGGCTCCAAGGCAAGACCTCCCAAACGGACAATGCATGGAGAAGGACTGTGGAAGGGCCCATACAGAAGGTCTGCAAGCACAGGGGTGCTGCATCTGCTCTCGTGTGTTACAGCACTTCCTCCAGCCACCAACTCGGGGACGCTTCACTCCTCCTCTGAGGTACCTTCTCTCCCTGCTCGGCTGCGCGTTGATGTCAGCGGGAATTAATGCTTTAAACAGTGAATTAAGCATCATAGTGCACCAAAGACTAAGAGAAACACCAGTCCAAGCAGACCAGAACTCTTTGGCATTGTTCTCAATAACAAATTCAACTGCAAAATAAACCAGTGTCAAAACCAAACACGGTGTGGTACTGGGATGTAACACGCTTGGCAGCGGCATTCAGATGACGCTGCCTCAGGATGCTTTATGTCAGTGACAGAGCGACAGGACTTCGCAGCAGATGACAGATAGACTTCTTTTGTCTGGCCCCCTAAGTCACTGGGCCGCTATTACCTGCTTCAGCATCTCACACCTCAACCGAAAACAACCTGCAGCCCGTACCAAAAATAAATTAGCAGACCTGCAAGAAAATGAAAATAACCGGCTGCTTTCTGTTGAGGTTTCTCTTCGGCAGCGGGGCACGTGAGCCAACTCTCATTTACAGTTTGCTCCTCCGGGCCGATTTTGGGTTAACTCCATCACAGACCCATGCAGCACTGCTGGGGCTACCGGAGTTGTTTATTTCCCGAGCTTTCTTCCCAAGAAACGTTTTTCGCGGACGGCGTCGCCGCGGGTGCTCCCAGCCTGGCAGCGCTGAGCCCACCGCCCCCCGTCCCCTTCCTGCCGGGACCCCCGGGGGGCGGGCAGCGCCGTCGGGACCCGGGCCCGGACTCACCTATTCGGCCGAAGCTCTCCGATAAAGTTCTCCGCAACTTTTTCATCCTGCTGATCTTCTCGGCGGACTGCGAGTCGATCATGTCACACATCGGGGGGCGACTCGCCCCTCCCGCCGGCCGCCACCGCCGCTCCCCTGGCTCCGGGGGAGACACGGTCCCTCCGGCCGGGGCTCTCCCCGCGCCCCGAGGAGCCGCCGGGCGCCGCGGGACGGTCCCGGTCCCGCCCGGGAAAGGAGCCCTACACCGCGGCTGCCGCTGCCGCTGCCGGAGCCGCTGCGCCCCGCGCCGCCCGGCTCATAGCCCCGCACGCCCGTGCCCGGCTGCCCCGCACGGCCGGACCCGCGGGCAGGGCGGGGGCCGCGGCCGCGCCGAGCGGAGATGGAGCAGCGACAGCAAAGTCCGGCCAGGGGCTGCGGGCGCCGGCGGCGGGAGGGAGGGCGTGAGGAAGGGAGGGAGGGTGCGCTGAGAGAAAGGAGGAGGAGGAGCCTGGGCGGGCCGGGGAGCCCCGGGGAGGAAGGGCGGCGGCGGCGGGGGCGTGGGGGGCAGGCGGGGAGCGCGGGGGCCGGGCCGGGGGATGCGCGCTGTCTGCCGCGCGTCCCGGGCGCGGGGGCCGTGCGGAGGCTCCCGGCGGGAGCGCTCGGGGCGGCGGTGGCCCTGAGGGCGCTTGCGGTGGCCCTGAGGGCGCTTGCGGCGGCGTTCGGCAGGGACAGCGCGTCCGCCCGGGGCTGCCCGCGCCCCGCCGCTGCAGCGCGCTCTCCCGGGACGCGCTGCGGGACCCCCGGGCCGGCGGGCCGGGGCTGGGCGGGGGTCCGGCCGTGCAGGGAGGCACCCCCGGGGCGGGCGGCGGGTGCGGAACGCTGCCCCCGCTGCTGCGGTGGGGTACGCGGGAAAGGGCACCTCGTCCGCCGAGAGCACCCGGCCCGTCAGGTTGAAAGTTGGGGTCCTCTCCACGTGCGTGTCCAGGCGCAGCCGGATAATGTGCCTTAGCCTGCAACTTAATGAGTGCTGGGAGCTTTTGAGCTTGTTAACTCAATTGAAGCAACATTACTGAAAAATAAATCAGTTTAACCCATCAAAATGGATGATTGTGTCTAGTCTAAAGTATAAAGTAGGTACTTTTCCAGAACAATATGTTAGGTAAGGTTCTAAAGCCCAGGTCTTTGTGGCTTAAATTGTATTTTAATGCATGTTATCTGTTTAAAATGAACTTGGGTTTTAATGAGGCACCTAACACAATTTACTGGGATTAGACGGTGTCTAAGCTCAGTTTCAGGAGCACATTTGTCTAGACAAGTGTTTAGGTGAGTTGGGTTCAAGCCATCTGCAACTCTGTGCTCTGGGATTGGGATTGAGCCTTTCTATTACAATGCAGCAGGGGTGGACAGTATGCAGCATCTTGAGGTGGAAATCTATTGCAGTTCTCTAATCTACCATATGTAGAATATGCATGTACCTCCTGTGGCATACATGGGAACTTGTCCTGCCATAAAGTAGTACAGCAGTGCTGGTAAAATGTCTTATGCGTAACACCTGAATGTACAGACAGTTTGATAAAAAGGTTTTTGGAAGTGTGAATTCTCTTGACCCTGCTAGCATCTTTGAAACAGGAGCTAAAATGGCATTTTCAATGTTGGCTATGTCGTGTTACGGAAGGAAATTGAGAAACGGTAGAAACTGGAACCTTGCAGAGAGCAGTACAGGGAAAAGGAGGAGAAATAAAAATTAAAAAGAAACAGACAAAGGCACTAGAAGGAAAAAGGGAGGGAGAACACAAGTGTTTAAGGATGTTTAACTAAATCATTTCAAGAAAATTACATTAAAGTCCTTAATAATGGCTGATGGTTTGATCTTTGTCTGAATCTGACATTACTACCCCTGTTCTTAGTGGAGAGGAAAATGCCATCATCATAAATAAAATATTCTGGTCCAGGAGCTAAAACTTAGTTTAACATCTGAGCACTTTGCATTTTCTGTGTCACCATTCACTCCAGGTAGCTCTGCTGTTTGGCTGAGACTTGCACGAACAGTGCTGTAATTCAGTCTGTGACTTGCTTTCAGCAATTAGGGATATCATTTCTGAGAGCTTCTTAGGAACCTGTAATTAACCATGCTTAATTGATAGATGCTGTCTTACTAGTGAATTAGCCTAGATCCTAGCACCTAGTGAATTTGGAAAAATATTCCCTTTTTTCCTCCCTATTTCTAAGTAAACCATCACTTTATCACTTGGGAAGAATGAGCCTCTGCCAGGCTACTGCAGTCTTTCTTTCACAGAAAGCAAGCAACCCAAAATTTCTGAGAAGCATCTGGCTTTGCAGCTGCTTGGGAATGATCTACAAGCATATGTCAGGGTGTTTTAAATCAATGAAAATTTTGCCTAAATTAGACACCAGTGTGGTGCCAAGTGAGAGAAACCCAGGTCTTGTCTTCTGAATATTGTACAACCTCAGGATGCAGAGATGCTACACAGACTTTTTCCACCAGAGGAAGGACAAGCTTCCAGCTGTGCACAGATTCTCCAACAGCACCCTGCAATTTGTGTCATTCTTCCCACCGTGGTCTTTATTTGGCAGAAATATTTCTGTGAAAGTCCTTCTTTGTTCTTTCCCCTGCCCAAGCCTCTTCTGTTTCCAAGGGCAGTAGTACTGAAAATTCATTGAATTCAGGAATGTGGAATCACTTTTGTAGCTTTGATCAAGCTCATAAGCTGGTGGTTCTTATTTCTCATCTCTGTATTTCCATCGCCCATCTCAGGAAACCAGTAAAGCAGAAACATGCAATTAGGAAACCACAGAGATAGCAGCTACTCTGATGATGATGTTTTGCTTCCTTGTAGGGACAGGATTTCAGCTCTGTTTTAAGTCTTTCAATTTGAGGCATAAAAAATTAACATGAAAAACATGCAAAATTATATTGTTGTTTGCTGCCTTCTTCCACAAGCCTCTACCAAGTTAAAGCATGTTTGCCTTTAATGGGGCATCTGTTTTATAAAAAGCCAGGCACATTATTTACAGCACCTTTTCTTACATCAACTCTCCAAAGAAACACCCTAAACAAAAACTGCTTGCAGTTACTTTGTGACCCAAGCATCTCCTTTCCTGGCTTTGGTAAGAATTCACTACAAATCCTGGCCTCTGCTGCTGACACTGAGTCATGCTGAATCACTCTGCAAATGTAAGTATTATCAAGTGCAGGAAAAATAGTTGCCAAGATATCACTTGCAAGTTGGACAAGAGGAAACATTCGCCTCAGTGTCTCATGCAAGCCAGGAGCCTCACGGTTTCAATGTTTCACGCTGAGGTGTGGGTTATTTCCGAGGAAGGGGAGAGAGCAGGGCTGGCAGTTTGCTCGTTATTGTGTAAAAGAACATATTGTTTGGAGCTACAAGCAGCGTGGCCATGGGCCTGGAGCACAGGGTGTGCCAGCAGTCTCCTCGCCGCAGATGGAGCAGCCACGGCCGCGCTGTTCATTACTTGCAGGGTAAGATGAAACGGCAGAAAAATAAATCCGTGATGCGTGGTGCAGATGGTGGCTCGGGGTGTCACACAGATCTGTGCACTCTCCAGGTCTCAGGGCACTTGCTGCTGATTTTATGGGGTAATTTTATGTGGCCTGAGCTCTCTCTCAACCCCAGGATTTGTCATGTGCCCCCCACCCTTGACCCCGTAACACTTCTTAGGGGCTCTTGAAAGGCAGTGTACTTAAGTTACATTCCTGGGCCAAGTGTCTGAATTTCAGAAATCTTAGGAGCACATAAGCAAGCAGTGTATATTTGTGGAAGAGGTAGTTAATGCCATGGATTTGGGCAGAGTAAGACCTTGCATGAAGAGGTCTGTTGGAAGAAAGCAGTAAAGCTCTCCAGGGAGATGAAGTAGTCAGTGTAACTTCTCCGGGGAGAGCACTGTCTTGTCAGGCCTTCTGCTGCCAGTATAAAGTAGATTTTCATAAATCTCCCTGGCTGGAGACATTCTGCATTAGGCCAGTCTGCTCACCTTGAAAAGATCTCTCTGCTGCAGCGTCTGGGACCTGAGTGCTTGGAGCTGTGTTGCTTGTTAACACACAGCGATCCTTTTGTGACCCTCCAGTGATGAAGATGGATGTACAGTCACATAACACACCCCCTCCTCTTCCCCCCTCCCCCAGTCTCACTTTCACTTGTCCTCTAATAGTACTCAGTCCAAGATGACTATTATCTGAGGAGAAAGCCAGGCTCTGCTAACACAAATGGTGTCGTATCCTTAGGGACATGACCTTTAGCTCTGCTAGCAAAATGCATTAGTGACAAAAATTAAACTTTGGCAATAGCAGAACAGTACGCATGTAATCTGCATCCACATCATAACTTGTTCCCACAAAAAGTTCTCAGAGCTGATGTATTTTATGTTGCCTTATTGGTGATTGCCATTAAATCCCATTTTTTATGCAGCCATGGAAATTTTCCCTGTGTTGATATTCCGTGCATCCCTGCTGATTAACGGAGGGCTCATGGGCCCAGGTATTGCCTCTCCAGCCTGGCTGCTATTGCCAAAGCCTGCTCCGTGGGGTAAGAAGGGATGAGTAAGGTCCACACACGTGGTTCCAAAGGCACAACAGGAAGAAAGTGTTTTTCCTGCTGCCTTATATCCAGCTGCAGATTAGAGGTGACCTGCTGAGCCATCCATGGTTTTACACCTCTGGTACCCCCTCGTGGACACTTTATTTCATGTATTAACATATGGGGGCACTAGTTTTCTGTTTCATTCTTACTTTACAGCATCACATCAGGGGTTAAATGTGCAAGTGAAACACAACATCTTTAACCTTGATGTTTGTAATTCCTGTCTCTGTTATGCAGCTTCCTTGTGGTGTTTGTGAGCATTTCATTTCCCAGGAAAGTATGGATTCTTTTTGGCTTGGCCATCACACAAAGCTGCACATCCACATAACAGAAAAGGGGGTCTCTGCACATCCACATAACAGAAAAGTAAGAGCAAACACAAGAAAACTCATGGGTTGATAATTTTATAAAGAAAGAAGTGGAATAAAAAAGAAGACAAAAGATAAGTGACGCAAAGGCAATCCCTTGCCACCTCCCCCGCAGCGATGCCCAGCCTGTTCCTGAGGCAAAAGACAACTGGCCTACCTAAACTGCATTCCTCTCCAATGCATTGCAGAACATATTGTTATATGGCATGGAATATTGCTTTGGACAGTTTGGGTTGTATCTGCTTGTATCCCCTCCCCACCTCTTGTGCACCCCTGATCTATTCACTGGTTGGGTAGCAGGAGAAACAGAGGCAGCCTTGATGCTGTACAAATGCTGCCCAGCAATAAAAAGAGTCTACATAGCAGCATTGTTTTGGTCACAAATCCAAAACACAGCATGGTACCAGCTGCCATGAACAGAGTTAACTCCATCCCAGCCAGACCTAGTACACACTGATGTAGGAAAATCCCACTGAGGATACAGAAAAATACGTGTGCAGAAAAAAAAAAAAAAAACAATGAATGACAACGTATCAGAAACCTACATATTTCAAACTAACAAAGTAGCATTATTATTATTATTATGAGCTTAAAACTTTTACAATATATGCTTCCATATAAATGGTGTCAGCTCAGAGATTCTGCTGGGCAAGTATAGGTATGCTAGGTTTGCAGGAATGGGCTGAGGTGCTTTCCAGCTTAAAATCACCTGGCTACCTAGCAACATAGCATTGATACTGAATGTTGCCTCTGTGAAATAAGTGCAAATACCTTCTAGTGAGCTCATTTTCTTATGCTATCTTGATAAAAGTCTAGTAAAAGAGGAAACGGGATTTAATATGCAATGGTCCCAACCATAGTGATTTTAGATACAAATGTTTTGAAGCCACCAAAATATTCAGCAAATACTCATGATGAAAATGATGCAAAATGAAACAGCAGGAGGGCTGAGGTTGATCCACTTAGATGCACTAAAAAAGCATGTGTGCATCATGTCATTTTATCACAAACATTGAATAAAGGGTGTTTACTGTAACAGCACAAGTTTTCTTTGCAGCAAAATCTCATCAGCACTATAGCATTATTTGTGCAACTCAGAGGTCTGTGCCTCTACACATACAAAGCCCAACTGATTTGGGCTGGGAAAATATAACTGCATACACAGCCTGGGGAAATTTCTCATGGACAAGGCTCCTCTTGTAGGTAACACATGATTTTGAAAACACATAGGCACACAAAGCCTATGTTGATTCTAGGTGTGAATATTTAAGCACTACGTGCAAAAGTAAAAACCCATATACTGATTTCTCTTGGTAACAAGCCTGAAATGTTCACCCTACCTTATTTCTAAGATACCCCAACTTTCTCTGCTATTTTTTCCCTATTTCTTAACTATTAAAATCATTTGTAATGACTCTTAGCAAAGCATGCTATAGTAGTGCTGAACTCCATTTACTCGTATTTCTCTGTACCCTTTTGGACTGCTTGAATCTGTAGGACAGAACATAATGGGAATGTTATCTCCCTGTGGAGAGAGAAACTCTCCCACAAAAATAATACAAAATATTTGCAAGTATTATACATGAAAGGCTTCTTTGTCAAAATGGAGATCTGCCCTCTTAACATGAAAATCTGGATGGACTTCAGGCATGCAGGAAAACATTGCTTGGTCTTTCTGCTCAGTTCTATCCCAAAATCAGCACCTAAGGCAGTTAAAAACAGTCCAGCCCACATGGCAGTCTGCTGAGGGAAGGTTTCAGAACCTGCATCTTATAGTTTTATTTAGTTCCTATCACTGTGGTAACAAAGTACTGCACAAATTAAGTGCCACAAATTCACAACTGAATACTGTCCTTCACTACCAGCTTGCAATATCGTTGGTCTTCACAGAGTCAGCACAAATGAGTGCTCCTGATCTCTCAGTCCAGGTCTTTCTGCCACTGCAGTAGCAGTAAAGGCTCTAGTTGCCATTTAGGGGGCTTATATAGTGATAAGGAGCCACACAGAAGTGATGTCTCTGCAGGTAATGCAGCTATGGTCTCTGCACAAAAGTGTTGCAGTCAAAATTTCCAATGGAGGCTGGCCACAGAAATTGTGGCAGTTGAAGGTAACCATCATCTGCAAAATGAGTCAGAAGCACAAGAAACAGCAAATTGGCCACTATGGACTATAACTCCCAGGCACTATGTGATTTTGAGAAAGATGAAAGAGAGGCTTTGTGTTTGTTTAAAGCCCTGCTTCCAGGAGTTAGGGGGGAAGGTATAAAGACATTTTAAGGAAAATTCAACTGAAGAAGAGCTGGAAACACTAATTAGAGGCAGGGGTTGGTGCCACCACAGAACTTGGGAAGTACAAAGATTTATGTAATTAGGAGTTTTAAAAGGAAAGAAAAGGTGGGGGTGTTTAATGCAGCAGAAGGTGGAAAGGCAGCAGAAAGAAACAAAGTGGGAAAGAGATACTCAGGATGATAAGCTGGAAAGATGACCTATAAAAGAGATTTTGGAATCTGGATAAAGAACCTTTATCAAAATTGAAGGTTAGGAGCTTGTGGCAGCCAGCCTGTGAAATGAAGAGAATTTTAGTTGCACGGATAAAGAGCAAAAGTCACTCTGTACAAAAAGGAGGTGCCAGATTTAAAGTACCTGGATCTGTGTGAAAATTAGATGTGACAGTTTCCTCCATTTTGTTTTAAAATAATGTATGAAGTAAATGCTAAAAGATGAGACCTCCTGCAAAATTAGGAGGAGAAAAGCCCTGGTTATTGTAATAAATTTGTGATGGTCTCCAGGCACACCAACTAATTTTGGCACTTGTGACAGTCTTGTCAGGACAGTACTGTGAAAACTCCAGGTGGTTGACCTATGAGCCAGTGGCAACACGAGTTATTTTAATGAAGTGTTGTTCATACAAACTAGCAAGAAACAAGTCAGAGAAGACAGCAGCTGCATTAGATGTAGTGGCATCTTCATTCAGCTCACTCCTGTGGGCTGAGCTACCCAGAGTCCATTCCATGTGTTGCCTGAGCACTGTTTGACCAGTGCTGCACAGCAAGAGTCCTCACTGGGATCCCACTGCTTCTTGAAAGGATTGTGTGTAAAACACACAGCTCTCCAAGGGTGATGGAAAATGGAATCACGAGCAAATATTGTTGGAGCATGGTGCTAATAACACCAAGGCTGTGGGTCAATCCCCATTCACTTAACAGCTGGACTTGATGATCCTTGTGGGTCCTTTCCAGCTCAGAGTATCCTGTGGCTGTGATTCTGTGAGATGTGCTGGGTGGAGGGAGTGCTCTCCAAGGGCCAAGCAGTCTCTTGGAAACTTGCATTTTTGAGGTACCAGTGCTGGATGCAAGGAGACAGAACAGAGGGATGGGTGAGATGATGGCATGAAGAGGAAGGCAGTGGACTGGGATGATTCAGCTGGACACACGAGAGGAGTTAACAGAGAGGCAGGTTCAGATCTGAGCAGAAGGAAGGAAGTCTGACACAGAGAGAAAGACCTTAGAGTCATCCCTGCAAAGCTGATAACCAGAACTGCACAGTGGCTTCAGAATTTAATGGTTAGAGGTCCAAGTACCCCACTGAACTCTCAAATTAATTATTGTTGTTGGTCTATACGTAAACATGGACTATTACAAGATAAGTCTGCTTGCATCAGTAATGAATTGATCTCAAAACACATGCAATATTGCACTAACTTTATTCAGCACTTACATCCTTTGGTTATATATTTTACTGAGGATTTAAATATGACATTTAAAAACCCATCGATTTCAAGCCTGGGATACACTCATGTCCACTAACCTCAAATTTGAAATTAAGTACCTAAACCCTTTGTCTAATTGATGAAAATAAGAAGTTAATTCTCATTCTTACTTTTAAGTTCATATAATAAAAACTCACTGCTCACAAGCTATTCTTGCAGGACTTCATTTACTTGTAAGAAATTTCCAAAATATGTATTTATGTTTCTCCTCTATAAGGAGAAGCACAGACAATGTGGTAAAATGAACAGGACTTTCAGTGTGGTTCCATTTATTACAGTAAGAGGTTAAAAAGTAAATAATCCCATATTACTTGCTAAAATATTTACAGTGTTTCTGAAATTCCTCTTGCAGTTACAGCCATCCAGAATGGATATGTCTTTAAGATTTATAAAAAATATACACAATATAAATAAATGCATATACCCAGGGAAAAAGGTCTCTGAGGAGTGATTCAGAAGACAAATTCACTGGAAAGTAATTTTTTTCTAATGAAAGCTTCACTTGACAGAGTCCCTGCTAAGACAAATCTCTTTCAGAAAAAAAAGTTTGTGAGTGATAGAGTCCTAAGGAAAGCCCCTGATAATTCCAGCTTCCCGAGTTCACAACACAAGGCTCTCATAATTGCATATGGTGCTCCAAGCATCCCAAAGGAGGTGACACTAAGCCCTCATTCCTCCACACCAATTAAATGAAAAAAAATCTCTGTTGTTTTAGACCCATCTTTTCACCTAGTGCCCCCAGCTCATACATAGCTACTTTGTCATAGAAGAACCTTATGCTGATTGAAAATATTTCAATCAATTTCTGTTGTTGGGATCAAGAAGGGGAAAGGTGGAAAGCCAGTGAATCAGAATAACTGATGTCATCACAAGAAGCTCCTTGTAACAAAAGCAACGTCAGAGAAAAGAGACTATCAAGAGGAAGAGAAAGGAGCACATTCTGAATATTCTTCAGGGTAGAACAGGTTTGGAGGTGTAGGGTCATTCAAGGAACAGGCAGATATCCACAGCTGCATCAGAACGGAGGAAGGAATTTAGCTGTGATATGTACCTCTTGGGTAACTTCTTGCCATTCATTTACTGCATGACAAAGTTACTCTTGGTGTTGTTTCCCTCTGAATCTGGGTGATTTTGAACTTTCAAACCAGCAGTGTTGTAGCGCCCAACCATTGCTATAAACCAGATCCTTCTCCACTGTGCTCCAAGGCACAGCAACCACAGACCTCCTTTTGCTCCCAAAGGGTTCATTGGATTCTGCAGCTCCAGATACTGGACAGAGATGAACATATTCTGTCATTTAACAGATTCCAGTGGTGGGTGCTTCTAAATTAGATTTTAAAAATTGTTTACCAGAAACAGGATGATTCCACAGCATCACTCTAGTTTTTTTTCAACTTTTACACCGAGGATTAGAGATTGGCCTTGGGAAGTGATAGGCAGTGACCTAGCAGGGCCTTCTGTGGTGCAGTGTTATCCAAAGATTATCTATCTTTCCAAATAAACAACTCAGCTGCTGTGATTCATGGTCTGTGTTTGATGTCAACAAGAACATTGGTCCCAGTAATGACAAACAGCTCAGGCTGCTTCTAGCCTTCCACCCAGCTGAGCAGCTTTCATGATGAGTAAATGAGCGCACTTTTGTATCATAGATCTTCAGAGAGTAACTTGAAGAGAAGACTTGCCTTACTGTGTTCAAAATTATTTTAAAAGATAACTGATACTTTTTTTTCTGCAAATCCCAGTTCCCAAGTTATGCTTCTTGCTGCTTCAGTATTCTCCTTCATTAAGTGTATTTTTGTCTGTCTTAATTTGGCTGAAGTCATGTATCGGTATTTTAGAACAAGAGTTCATCAGGTAATGCAACTAGGGAATAAAAGGAAAAAAATATTTTTAATTTATTTGGTGTACTGAAAAGAATGTCAGGAAGGAAATTTTTAATAAAAGACAGTTTTATGGCTCCTTTTCTTGCTTCACAACGTGATCTAATTATGTACTCGTTCAAATGACAGTTCCCTTGTGATTCTCATTGAAGAGAAGTGCTAACCAATGCAATGATCAAAACCAACACTGTAGAACAATTCCATCACATTCAGGATACAAGTCCATCACGGGACTGTCTGATCACCAGATTTGCTGGTGTCTAGCCTGAGGGCATTAAATACATGACTGACACATTTGTCTATTTGCAGAGCCTATCTATTCATGTTTTCCAAAGTTTAAAAATCTGTCCTTCTGGAAAAAAAAAATCTTTCCTCATGAATAAAAACTAAGCCAGCACTGTGCTTTTCTTCCACTGTCTGAGCAGCCTGGTAGTGCAGCCAGGCCATGGGCAGGCAGCTGCAGCATCCCTGCTTGGCTGTGATCCGGCACCCAGGCTTCTGTGCCTGCCCCAGCAGCGGCAAATACAGAACACTGGCTAAAGGTTCACAGATGGCAAAATTCACCTTCGAGTGTAGGTGAGCAACAGGAGTCAAAGGGTTTCATTTATTTGTGTCCCTACTCCCCCAATGGTTTCTGAACTCCCTATTTATCCTCTGAGAGAGAAGGCTCTAGTGTTTGTGTTGCCAAATTCAGCAATATATGTCTGAAAACATCACTGACTTCCTGCACTCTTCCAAATGAAAGCAAAGAGATTTCTATCTTCCTCTGTTTAAATCTGATTTATAAAAGAGTTTAACCAAGGCTCTAGAATAATTTTAAAAGCCACGTTAATGTGAAAACAAGAGCCTAAATTCTTGTAATTCTTTGTGTTCTTTTTAATTCCACTCTGAAAAACTACACAGATAACATACTATATAGATAATATTTTTAATTTATTCATTATATTCTGATAATTTTTCATATAAGTAATTACATTAATAAACTCGGCATAGTCCTTTGAAGTTCAATTTGGAAAGTACCATGTTATCTGCATGTAATAAACCTCATGTATCTATCCTCCCTCTTCTACTATCACGTCTAGTAACTACTATGACAAGCTTTTTAAAATATTCCTCTGCTCAGTTTAATAGGGATTTTTACAGTATCATTACACATTCTAATTGGGCAATTAGGGGTTTCATGCCACTAATCAAAATGCAGGGCGAGTGACTGAACTAGTGCAAGTGATGTAAAAAGAAATGAGCTAAAAGGACAGTCACAGTTTTACCTACAGAGTGACAAAACCCAGAGTCAAGTGTCAGACATGTCACTGCAGCCCAGAGCAAAGCCCCTGAACAAAATGCATCTGGTCAAAAATTAACCCATGGAAAAAGAAATTCTCTAAATTTCCCTGTGAAGATGTGTTTATGCCATCCCTCACGACTATTTTGATTTTGAGGCCTAAATCCCCTTGTGCTAGAGGATTTCCTGCATCCAACCATTTTATTGTCAGTTTTGGAATACCTTCAGCCTGGGCAGCTTTGTCTTACCATTGTATTCTATGTTTGATGAGGGGACAAACTCATCAGCATTAAGCATTGGGATAATCTTGAATTCTCCTTTTTCACTCTCAAAGCCCCATGTTAGAGCACTAAACAGTCTCTTCTCTGACATAGGAGCCCCTATGAATGTTGGGTAAGCTCCAGAGGAAAATAGTCACTTATTTTGCTAATATCAAGCACATTGCAGCTGATTAAGCTGGTGCTTCTGATATTCCTAGAACATGGACATATAATAAAGGCAAGAGTCATCATGGCTGATGGGTTCTGCCCTAGAAATATATTCCTATGTTGATCTGTTTGTTATTAGAAACACTGGGGGGCAGGGGTTCCATATTATTTTCTTCACAGATGGCAATGGCAATTTTGATAAAAGAGGAATTAGAGATGGGCTTGGATCCTGATTACCTCAGGATAATTTGGGTATTTCCCCCTTAGAAGTCATAGTCTGTCTGATCCCACTGACTCAAATTCACCATGTATCAACCTACACCCAGTTTTAGTCCTGTGAATCAACTTCATTTCAAGGATAGACGTTTCATACCAAAATGAAGTCTGTGTTTCAGCAGGAGCTACTCAGGGCACCAGCTAATCACGACTTTAGCAACCCAAGACAGATGTTCAGTCTGTTTAAAATTATTATAAAACCACTCTCTAAATGTCTTTGTTATTCAGGTGTGAAGCTCCCCTGCAGCAGCAAGAGACACTCAGGAGGATGACACTGCTGTGCTGACATTTGGATCTTTGCAAAAATTCCATCAGACCAACAGTAACCCTTGAGGGAAAACTTGGGGATATCACTGAGACCAGAAATACTAAAACCCAGAAAGAAGGTGGTTCTCTTAATCCACCACATCTGATCTTCACTGGTGAGTACTGAAGAATAGAAATGCTTCTCCAGACCACAAACTGTCAGGAGCCCACTCTGCATCTGAGGGGAGGCCTGAATGAGCCATCTCTTCACCAGCTTGCCCAGAAATGCAGCCATGACAATATGCTGCCATGCAAATTCCACGTGCTTCCTCTTGCTTTGCAACTGCAATGGAAGCAGTGTAGCCATACCAGCAACCGTGTCCCAGGAATGAGCTGAAGTTGAGCCTTTGTCCTGCTGTTCAAGTAAAGCATCAAAGCACTGTACTGGTCTGTTGCAACAATTTCAGCTCTGCCACAAACCACTTTTTTAAAATAAGTTACTCAGTGGTGGTAAAAAAATTTATTAGGAGTGAAATGGATTTTCCCTGTGTGCTCACTATCATCTTCTTCCAACCCAGGAGGTCTGGGAGGCAGGATTTCCCTTTGCAAATGCCATGCTGACTCTTCCACAGCAGGCTCAATTGTCCCGGGTAACCGATCTGAATTCACACTGTAGTGATCTAGATTATTGGAATTTCAAGAATATACGTGAAGAAGAAAGCAGCATTAAAGAAAACTATGGTACTGCAATACAAGAGGCAAAATAGCCATCGTGGAGATTACCACCTTGAAATGTTGCAAACCCTCTTTTGCCAGGACTGAGAACTTAGGTCATCTGGTAACAAGAATTGTGATGTTTATAAAAAGGAAAGAGAAATAATGAAACCAAGTAATGGGAACTTAAAGGACTCTCCTTGAGGGCAAAAGTGGTATGTGTGTGTGATTCCTGAACTGATGCATGGGAAATGAGTAACTAGGGCTGGCCTGAGAACACCAAGTGCCAGATACTATTTCAAGCCCGGTGACCATTAGGGGTACACGAAAGGTTGCCCTTGGGATGCAGGTCAGAGAAGTATTGAGCTTAGCAACTGTGACAGAAAGAGTGATATGCAAATCCACATCAACCTGAGGTAATTAAACATTTCCTAATCCTTTTTGCCATGCTGCTACTTGACAACTCCTTGCAGAGATTGGACTGAAGGTCAAATTAAAAAGAAAAGAAGAAAACAAAAACCACCACCAACAAACAACTGCCAAGTCTCTGGACCAACTGTAAATATCTTTTATCTTTTTCCTGCATCTTACTTCAACATGTTAATACACAAACAGATTCAAGCTTACAGGGTTCTCAAAGTGACTTTGCTTAGTCTATCACCCATTTATCTGCCATGCCAGCACTTGACTCAAAGTGACAGCTTAGAAACTCTGCCCTCTATTACTTTTTCTTGTTTAAAAGCAATTGCTATATCAGCAAGAGAAAAGTCACTCCATTTGATTAATAATACATACTGATGGTCGAGACATTCAGTCAGAAGACTGATAAATTGTTAAGCTGCTGAAATCCACCTGCAGGTTTCTTTAGGTCTAGACTTACCTTCTGACCTTCCCGCTTTGTGGAAGCTCACTTAAGACAACCACTAACCATTTTCTCTGTAAACTACGTAAGATAGGGAAAAGCAAAGTTTGTGCTTTTCAGACAGCCTTCCTATAAACCAACACTAAGCCTGGTTATTGATGCAGCAAGTGAATCAACCTGGGAATTTCTGTTGTAGCAATACAGTGTATTGCATATTGTATTGCATATTTTCATTTCTATTAAAGATGACAGGACATAACAAAATCCAAAAATGCAAATCTAATCAAAGTTGTGCAAAAGAGAACACCATTTGTTGATCACTGCTTTAGTGTTTTTCCACTATTTCCCTTTTGCCTCCCTTCACAACACACAACTCTTCCCATTTGTGGATGGTTTGGCTCATTCACTACTTGCACATATCCTAGCCTTCGCCACTTCACCACGGCTTAAAACAGCAACGAGGAGACAAAGTGAAACAAAGAATTTTGTTCTCATCTCTGCCATTTAACATCTCTTGTAAGAGCTCAGCATCAGAAAAGAAAGCAGAGTTTGTTTTTCTTGATAACTAAGGTGTGTTGTTGAGGAGAAACACTTGAACTCACACATGACAAGGCCTAGCCAGGAAGCTAACACTGAGCTGACAAAATAGAGCTCTGGGTTTCAGAGCCAATGCACACTTCTACACATTTAAACATTTAATCCTCTCATGCCAAGTCCAAAGCCTTAATGATGCCACAATAAAGACTAAATGTATTTGCTCAGCCAGATATTGAGTATAAACCATGTGAAGCAATTAAAAGAAATAAAGGTTTCCAATTTCCAATATTGTTTGAAGGTATCAGAATCACGACCCTTTCTTTTAAGTTTTGGGTGAAGGAGCTTTTGAGGAAGGGTCTCAGAGGATTCTGTCAAGTGCCAGCAAGCAGAAACACAACTTTAGGAATACTCTGGAGATACTTATACTTCAGTCCTGAGATGCCACTTTCTACATATTTTTGACAAGTTCTTTCCTCTCTGCACTTCAAGTGGTTGTTCTAGCACCCACAGAAAGGATAAATCAATCAACAGCAAGCTTGGCCCTGCTGCATTTGGAAAGATGAGAGCCTATGTGAGCTTGAAAAGCTTCCACCCATGTAACCTCCCCAACTCATGATTTGAAGCACAGGGGCAGTCAGAGATGCTGGCTGATTAGAACCCCAAAACCAAAGATGATAAAACTCAGATTCAGGCAAGCACAGTGGGAACAGCCACATGCAATTCCTGCCAGCTTTACTGTCTCCCCAGACTAGTGGCTTCCCTTCTCCTCAGCATTTCTTCTAAAAGTGTCTTTCATTCTCTCTGTTCCTGTCAGGCCCCTGACACTCAGAAAGACAGCAAGAAAAGCATCCTAGCTGTTTCTGCCCCATTTACCTGGACTGGCTCAAATCTAGAGAACTGCACATCCAGCAGCTCAGCTGGGGCATCCTAGGGTTGCAAGCCACTGGCACACAGCCCAGAGCCACTCCTCATGCACCTGCTTGGCATAACAAGAAACGTTGAAAGTTTCTTGTTTCTATGTGGTGATGAGTGGTAGAATCTATGTATGGGAGTCTGAAATAAAGATACCCTAAGAAAAAATAATTGACCATTTTCCAAAATTACTTTTTTTACATCTACTTAATAATCAAATAACAATTAAGAAAGACATGTTACAGACAACTAAATGGAGTCAATGTCAAATCCAAGATTTCTGAAGTAACAAAAATGTTCCTGCACTAGGACAAGTTAAAACATGCTTAAGTTTTCTAAAATTTTCTTCACTTATATAAATTACACCCAGCAATATCAGTCTCAAACCTGTCCCACCTGAGTTTTGACTACTGAAAACTGTATTCTGTGGAAAGATAAACACAAATTTTAATTTTTTCACTTCCCAGACTGCTCTTCTTTTCTGACAGCAACACCTTCACTAAAATTAACAAGCAATAACCACTAGAACTATAAATAGAGGAAAGGGAATAGATTGTGAATGAAGGGGGAATCAGAAAATCACAATGAACAGAGATATCTCTCAGGCCTAGGCTATGCTGTTTCCCTACTTTTATTTTGTTATTATGTTGCATACCTTCTGTTTCTTTTGTTGAAAAAGTGTGGAGGAGGGGAAGCTCACACCCAAGATGATAAATGCCTTTGTTCATGCACCTGAGAAACAAAGATACAATGATACCTTTCTACAGCTATTTTCCCAATTACTTGTGGCTACACTGAAATACAAAGGTAAATAATCCTTCTTGTGGTAAGTCACAGAAAGAAATAGTGACATACAAAAAAGCAGAGAAGCTAATTAATATAATGAAATAAGGGTATTTTCCATTCAATTATTTGCTCCAATGAACACAGAAAAGAAAGATTAAATAATCTGAAAAGTCCAGGGATTTTGTGAGAATTTTTGCATTTTCTATTAAGCTCTAAAGCTACTGTCCACAACAATCTCATTAAATTAGTAGTCTTACCTGGGTAAGCAAAAATATACCATATTCAATGTCCAGCTTAACATTTTGTATAAAGTTTAGGCTTAACATAAGGTAAATTTGACCACGGTCATTACCTTTTCATGTCCACAACTGCCACAACTATTTTGGTTCTCCAAGTACTTCACCGTCTTTGAAATTGTGACAAAGGTTGTCCCTCCTCCCCGTTTTGATAGACTATATGACAGCCCTTCATACACTGTAGCAGGTGCTGAAGAAAAATGCTTTTCTATTAAGTCAGGAATGTCACTACTTGGTCATGAGACAGCAGACAGACCTTCATCATTTTTGCAAAAGTTATCTCCAGGGAAAACCATCAGCATGTTTCATTTCCACACTATCAACTCACTCTTATCACAGACCATCATTCTTCTGAGACAGGCATTTGAATAATACTTCAGATTTGACAATGGCTGACAGATAAAGAAACATGAAATTAAACACAGTGCCTACTAATAAACTCTAAATATGAGTTAAAGAAAAAAGAAAAATATTTCATTAACAGTAATTACAATACAGATTCAGAAAGTAGGAAACCTATTTTTATAAAAATTCCTGAGAAACTATACAGAGAAACAGTTTGAAGAGGTAAAGCCAGTGAAAGAACTGAAAGAACACTGTACCAAAAGCAGTGATAAGTGTTATTTACTAAATCTAAGCAAAGGCAAGTTCTTAGACACTGCAAGGAATGGCAATTTACATCCTCGCCCATGGAGGCATGATCTAATTGCTGCCACAGACAACCAGCAAAAATGCATTTTTTTCCTTCTCCAAAGTCATACTCAGTAACTTCTTTTAAACTAAGTTTATTTTAAATGGTATGGAACAACAGAAATAAACAGAATCATACTCAAGATGTTAAAGAGTTTATTTTAGGAATGTGGACAAAAATAACACAAACATCTTCAATACTGTACATTTGTTTAACAGATAATAAACAGCAAGGGAGGTGATATAAAGTGTACAGAATAAACAGGAACATACAATTAGATTGGGGGGACAGAAGAGCTCTTTGCTTGTCACATCATACTGGTAAGCTACTAAAAGTGCTCAAGGAAACACCTCTATGAAAAGTAAGACAGGAAATAAATCACATTATGAAAATATCAAAAGAACAAATAAAAGGTTAAAAAAAATACTGCCTTCTTATTGTACTGGCTCTGGCAGGGACTGAGGTAACTTTCTTCATAGCAGCCCTTATGGTGCTGCTTTGCTTTGGATTTGTGGCAAGAATAGTGCTGGTAACACACCAGTGCTTTGGCTTTTGCTGAGCATTGCTTGCACAGCATCAAGGTTTCATTTTCCCCCACTCTGCTTGCTCCAGCAACTAGGCCAGGGGAAAGCAAGAAGCTTGGAGAGAACACAGTTGGAACAGCTGGCCAAAACTGGCCCAAACTGACCCTTTTCCAGGCTCACCAAGAAAACTGGAGGGGAGGCTGGGCAGAGGTCTGCTTCTGGGAGGCGGCAATTGCCTTTGCAGAATTTGTTCCCTCTACCCTCCTTTCCTTCTCTCACTGTGCCTTTATCTCAACCCTTTGCTGTTCCCATTCTCTCCTGCATCCCCCCAAGGGCGGGAGGAAGCAGCTGGGCAGTGCTTAAGCTGCTGGCCAGGGTCAGCCCTGGTAAACTGCAGAATCTGGGCAACGTTATACTATTTTTTTTTTCAATATACATTAAGTTTGCAGAAGAAAGTGCTCACACAGGCTGATGTTTCTTAAATTTAGGAACACCTAACTATGTTTGTTTCAAGAACAACCTTCCTCCAATTTTGCTAACTGTATTCGAAGTACA
The DNA here is from genome assembly GCF_015832195.1 of Motacilla alba alba. NCBI lineage: Eukaryota > Metazoa > Chordata > Aves > Passeriformes > Motacillidae > Motacilla > Motacilla alba. The sequence continues at coordinate 22,256,924 of NC_052017.1, read as the reverse complement.
TATTAACATTCCCAAACCAAAGACAAATATGCTCCTCTCTGTCAACCCTTACACATTACACTCTTGAAAGATGCTTTTCCAGGCAAAAGAATCTCCATCCACAAGAATATGCATGATGTATTTTTTATCAACTATTTCTGCTATGTGGAGCTGTGCTTCCATGTTGCTTTTTGTTATATGTATATAAAAAAAAAATCTCTGTTTAGAAACATGAGAACAACTGCTTTAAGTAGCAGTTAAGACTGAACTCAAAATCACACTATTGTGACTATCAACCATCTAAGTCAAGTAATAAAATATAGATTTTAAGAATAGGAAAGATAAACTTCAGTGAACATTTCAACAACAAAAAATATTTATGGAAAATTAGCTCCATACATGTAGGAGATAGAAACATGTTATTTCAGAAAGTCTTTAGCTATTTCTAGTTTTACAACCAGAAAAAAACACTTTGGAGAGAAAAAAACAGAAGTGAAAGAGCACAAAGGGCTAATGAAAACAAACTGTCTCTCTGGATTCTGGAGTTACAGCTCTCGTGGAAGGTGCTCATCTTTATTCATTCTCAAATCTGCTGTAAGGGTTATCAGAATCCTGGAGAAGACCTGTAAAACAAAATGGGACTACAGTTATCATTTTGTTTTTACAGAAAAACTCTGAGTTACTGACTTCACTACTATTGGTACTGCATGTAACAAATCCAAAAGGCAATTCTTGTAATAGTTGCTCTATTACCCAGACAGTCAAGTATTATAATAAATTGGAAGTGTTAAGCACTCTTACTTCTCAGACAATAATCATGAATAAGTATTTCATGATTTAGCAGGGAGAGAATATTTCTCTATGAAAAATTATTATGGAAAAAACATTTCTCATCTGTGAGGTATACCCCAAAAAATGCACTTGTGAGAGTCAAGTTGACAAAAATCTAAGTATAGAGATGACTCAAGAAGAACAGATTCCAAGTGGCCAGTTTATAAATCAAGTGACTATAAGATCATCATCCTTTCAAAATGTAAGATGTTTCTACTTTGACTTAGTTCTACTTCAATTATACCCAACCATCTGTCACATTAGCCACTTACAGCTTTTCTGCAACAGGACAATAATCTCTAAGAAAAAATGAAGATCACTTCTTATGTGCACTAAAACCTCCAGAGACCAGAACGAGAGCATCACTTAATCCAAGTTAGAGTATGTTTCCCTCACAAAGATTCTTAATGACTTTATACTAGGATACTGTCACAGAAAGCACTGCAAAGCCATCCAATTATGCTGAGTGCCTGGATATGCAAAGCATCCTCTGTATAGGTTAGCTGAGCAATCATTGTTCCACACAGGCATTATTTCAAAGAGACTTTAAACCACACTTTAAACCTGGGGTAGGCAGAAGACTGAAAATAAAGGAGTCCTGTAAGAGTCCAGAGGCTGACCTTATGTTGTGAAAGGACAGGACACTACTGCTATCTTTTCTGCCAAGATTTTTATACTGATGTCTGGCAAGGACTCTTCTGTAGCTCATTTGTCTAGGCATGGAGACAGAGGACAGTGCAGCTGAGCAATTCCAAATCACCAATGTTCAGATTCACAATAATGAAAAAAAAATTTATCTAGTCACTGCCAAACCTTGTAAGAACTCCTCTCAGTCCTTTTCACATCATACCTCTTTCCACATGTACCTGCACACAGATATTGAACATTCACAGTTTTATCTGGAAGTCAAAACCTAACGGTGCTGTAGGCAGACTACACTATTGCCTACCTTGTGCAGTTGAGGAGCTTCATTTGAACTGCCAGGTTATTTTAAGATGCCAGTCAAGCAGCACAACTGCTCAGGGCTGATTACTATATCAGTTACTGCAACTAACCACCTGATAGGGAACAGTAAATATTTGGAATAAAGAATATATATGAAAAGTCCTATAATAACTCAAATAAACAAGATTAGGAGTAGTCAACTTGTAAAATATTAATATCAAAACTATCCCTCATAGATATGACCCTTACTTGTCCAAGCAGTAAGCCAGTATCTTTTATAAAGCTTTTATAAAGCTATCTACCTGGTGTAGTACCTTGTATTAGAGGTACTATCCATTTCTATAATAGTTTTTGAAAAAAAATAAATTAAAATTTTTAACATTTGTTTAGTAAGGATATGCTTAGGTGATATAACTGTGAAAAATAATCAACAATATTTTCAGATTTTGAAATGTTTATATTTTTAAACTTCTAGAAAGTGGTTACTTCTCATATTTTAGTATTACCTTTCATGCATTTAAACAAGCAGTTGTGACGACCACTATGTCTATTCTAGCTGTCAAGTAAACTAATACACAATAAAAAAAAATCCTCTCTTATCCTTGGCCTGTAATTCAATCTTCAGGGCCTTCAGGTAATATTCCTGCATTAATTTAACCCCAACCCAAAGAAAGAAGTAACATTTACTCAAGTCCCAGATCATCACCACCCCCACCCTTCCTCCAGACTTGTTAATACTTAGGCACTTTGGATCTGTGGCTCCTAATATATTTAGTTACCTGAAACAAAACTGAGTAGTCCAATTTTAAAAAAAAATTGCAGTACTCCTGTATTTCACCCCTTTGAAACACAAAACACATTTACACAACATTTACCAAAAATCAGCATCAATACTAGAAATTACCACTATTATTACAATTGCCATTGCTTAACTCCCTGCACTCATTAAGTTCCATTTACAAATAAATGGGCCTAACTTCAAAAAGCTTTCCACAAAGTGGCAGGAGGTGGTACCATATTCCCTGACAAAATGAACATAGCCTGCAGACTTTTCTCTGGAGAGTCTGGCAAGTGCATATTATATTTTTTTGCTATTTCATTCAGGACATATACTCAACACTTCATAGTTCTGAAAGTAGCACAGTAAAACACTAGATACTGTTCTTTACAGCTTAAACAGCTGAAACTCAATGGAAAAGATTTTCTACATCCAGTAGTGCCAATTTCAAATTAACCAGATGATTGTCTAAGTCTTGATAAACCTTTCCTACACCATTCTGAGAAGTGAATATACTTTCCTCTTCCCCTGCCTCAAAACACTCAGCTAAAAGCCATTTTTGAAAACTAATCCTAATATTTCAAGTGAATGTGTCATTTTTACTCCTCACTGCATATGCCATTCCCAGCAGTACTTGCTTTAATTTTACTGAATTATGTTTAGGAATGAACAGATCTAATCAGCACCAATCAGGCATTAGCATGCTTAACTTAAAGTACTCTCACCTGTTTCACCACAGAATACTGAACCTAAATAAGCTTTAAGAACTAAGGGTCAATCCAGTGTGAATATTATTGGCTCTAACTTCAGAAATTGATCTCCCAGGAAAACGGGACTCCAAGAGAAATGGCAAGCCCTCCTTCCAAATGAGGATAACCGGGGGTTACAATACCTGATACACTTGGCTTTCAGCCTTGCTCTTAAGCCTGCTTCCAGCATTTAAATTTCTTTTACCCTCATCATTTTAAGTACATCATAAGATTACTTTAAGTGAGAGGAGTGACACAGCAGCTCATCACTTGCACCAATTCTTACTGAAGAAGTATCAGGCCCAGTAAGTGAGACATACAAAAAAAGGAGCATGGCAAAAAACTTCTGTCAGCTACCACAGCTGCCTGGCCAGTGCCACTCTGAGGAGCTGGCAGCCCATGCTAATGGGGCAGCACGTCTGGTTCAGCTGAAGCTCTGGTGCTGCCTGGAACCAGACAGGAGTTGTCCCTTGACTGTTTCCTGTCTGACACTACCCATGAGCCCCTACCATGAGAGCCACTACCCAAGTTGTCATTTACCCTCAGGGGTTCAGAGAAACCAGATGTTTGCATCTGGAGCCCTGTTTGCAAAGAAGTCCATTACATGTCACTGGTGAACTTGAATATTGGCACACAGGTCACTTCAAAGCTCTTACTTCTATTTACCCTCATTTTGAGGCTAGCATTTGACCTACTTAGCAGTATCTAAAAAACACTTAAAAATTAGAAAAGTATAGTAGTCAAGAATCTTTCATTACTTTATAGGAAATAATGAAGCATGTTAGTAAATATGAAATGACAAAGCAATGGTCAAAAGAAATTAATACCTCTTTCTAGCATATTCATTTATATTGTATACTAACTACATATGTTCCCAGTCACTGAGATCTGACTCTCACCATGTATCAACCCTGCCCAAAAACAGAATTAATAAGTGAAATACTTACAAGAGACTGTGTATAGTTGAAAACCAAAAACCAAAAACTTGCAGCTAGTTTGCTGCAAGTCTTCACCCTTTATTAAACTTTTCCTCTTTATTTCTAGCCCCCCCCTATTAACAACTGTATTCTTAACAAACAAACTAAATAGCTTTCAGGGTTTGGCAATGTAAGGTTCTCCTGCCTTGCATCAGAACACTAAAGAAGTTGAAGGCAAACCTTGAACAAAAGAAACATTCACTGTCATAAACTACTGAATATAAAAACCAAAGCCTTATATAAAATAAACAAGAGAGGACTACATATCATTAAAATAGCTAATCAAAACTTTTGCAGAACTAAAGCAATGAAATGATAATCATTTTACAAAAATTAATGAAAAAAATCCTTCCAGTAATACTTGGCAAAATCCTCAAATAAATAAATAATAAAGCAGCTTCTCACTAATGCTATACTGAAGACAAAATAGAAGCAAATGCAGCAGGAATTAAATTGTAGTTCCTTTGTGTACTACACAAGCTGCAAAGTACTCCAAATTCTACTTTAAATTTTTCCTAAGAGTCAACATATAATTTGTGTAATCATATTGCATTCATATATGTGAGCAAATGAAAAATACTATCAAATTGTGCAACAAAGAAACAATTGAAAGTGAGTACTCCTGGTTGCTAAAGCTCTCTATTGCTTCCAATGCTCCCAAAGGATTGTGGCTAGAGTGACACCTGCAGTGCATTATAAATGTGTAATTACCATTTAAATGGGGTATGGAAAGCTGGGGATGAAATGGGAAAAGGCATTCCCTTAAAGCCAACCAAATACTGAAATTTCCGGCATCATCATCTTTATCTACAGTCAGGTTAACAAAGTCATTGTCATTCTGCCACTCATCCATGCCTACTTAACTGAGAATCCTCTCTGCAGTGCGTAAGAGTGCAAAATAATCTAGTGCCTCCATAATTGTTTGCAGCAATTTTTATTAGATTATGTTTAATATGCTAACATCTGTATTTTCTAGACAGTAAAAAATGTGGACAGAAGATCCAAGTCTCACCAAATTATTCTGACCACCATTTGTCTGTGTATTATCAGAATGCAATCCTTATATTCAACAGCAATTATATTTTTGAATTTCAAAATTTATACATATTTTGTATTTCATTTTTCCTCAGTTACATACATCCTTTAAAGATGTACCAATTATGTTATGTGAGAGTTAAATTTTTCTTTAAAACAAAAATTAACCATGAGATTCCAGGCCTCAAATTGATATATCTGATAATATAAATTAATCTTTGTTTAGGCAATACAGCAATCTGTCAGTAAACTTTATACAGAAGTTTGCTAATAAAATTTAAGTTTTATAGTCCAATTGCAATCTTGTGCAGGTAAGCTGCATCGCAAAATGTAAGCGCAGGAAGAAGTGAGTATGTCTGACTTCTGACAAGAAGAAACACCTTCTATTAACACAATGAATGTACAAATTTGTTTCTCATTTGTTCATTGATAGTGGAGGCAAAATGACACTAGCTGTCCTATGACTGTGGACAGTATAGCTACAAGCAATACTTGATTTATTGAACTTGATGTCTGTATTCTAAAGGCATTGCATTACAGTTTTAAATTTCAGGGAACTCAAGTACTCCAACAATATGCAGCAAAGCACTCCACAAAGGTCTTGAAGTTAAGCACTGTACAGACAACTGTCTTGAGTGAAATGTAGGGCCATGCAGAGACAAGTGAACTGGTTTCACAAGCAGAACACAACTGAATGCAGCTTCCACATCACTGAATCCCAGGGCAGGGCTCTGATATGGGAACTGCGATTCTGCACCCAGGACTGCATCTTGGCTGCATCCAGGAGATGCCAAGGTCCATCTGCACTGAGTGCTGCAAGTCACTGTGGGGACACAGCCATTGCCCTAAGTTCTTCCCAATGATTCAAACTTGCTGAGATTGACTGTGAGGTCTCTTCTAAGGAGAAACAGTCACAAAAAGCCTATGTTGTTTTATGTTGTGCTTGGATTTTGTTTGCTTTTTTCACATCTGGACGATTGCTGTCAACCACTCAAACAATTCTTGAAACTGAATTGTGGTTGAGATACAGGGTTAATTTATCCTGTAAAATACCACAGAACAACTTCCCTCACTGATGTTTAACAAAAATTATTTCCAGTTTCTACAACACTCTTTCTTCAGTAGCTCAAGCTTCACGGTGTAGTTTTCAGGATCATTCTTTTACAAACGTTCTCCAGGCACAGAATTCCCTACAGAGTTTGTCTGTGTAACTTCTGCATCAGGCAAAGGGCAGGCTGCAGATTCATGAGGGCATTCCTAGACTCTGCCAATCAGTTTAACAAGAGGATGAAAATTAACAGCTTTGAGTGATTGTTCAGACCCCCAGAAACACCTTCTCTGACATTAATGCAATTTGCATAATAAAAAATGCAGCAGAGTTTTAGCAGATCTGTCTCTGAATACACAGTACCATTAACCCTATGAACAAATCAAATGAAAGTGCAAGCACTGACAAGCCTACATATTAAGAGCCTCCTACACAACACAGCAGATCCTACAGTCTTGTGATATTCTTTTACAACTGGACCCCAGCCCCACTTAAAAACAAAGAAAAAAAATTATCCCTACATTAGGCTGCATTCTCCACCCTTCTTTTTCAAGCTTGTTTTAAAAAGATTGCTGTCTACTAGTCAGTCTCTCCTCCTTCAACAGCCATGACTCCAGCAGCAAAGTTCAAATAGGTTGATTTATCACATTCAGTAACAAACAAAAAAGCCCCCAGACTCAGTCTTCTTACTTAGGAACAGACAGAATAAACCACTTATTTTAATCAATATATTTAAGTGCCCATCCCAAGTACACTGTCTTCTTGCCCAGTTGGACAGTTAGTGCAGGAAGAGAACAGGAGCATAAACGTGCTAAAATCAGGTGTCTGAAGACGGGCACCAGCAGAAAACTGGGCTTGGTTACTTCTGCTGCTCATAAAGCAGCTTATTTCTGTTGTGAATTTAACAATCATTAGGGAAAAGGAACCAACTTAGGCAGAATATCAAAACAAGATGACACATACCATACTTCTTACGTATTTCATCATGCTTCAGTTTTCTTTCATGTTTCCTACAAAAAATAAAGGCATCAGAAGAACATTCAGACTCTTTTGAGCTGTAAGCAAACCATAATTACATCCAAAAGGACATCAGCATTTTACACTAGTATTAGTAATCACATTACAATTAAAAAAATTTTTAAATCACACTTAGCAATTATATATATATATTATTTTTCTATTTACACATCATCTGTAAGTATTTACATCCACTGTCTATAAGACTTACCATAAATTCTTACTAATACATAGTGCGAACATACGATGCATGACAATAATAAAAAGAAAAGACAATAATAAAAAGAAATACTTTTCTTTTCTATATAGAAGTAAAGCATCCATATATATGCACACATTCACAATGAGGAGTTCATCTATACATAAAAGGCACTACACTACACTGGATCACTCCTTAATGCTTTCCAGCAAGGAGCAAAACTGTAAAATTCAGCTTTGCACAGAACATACTTTGAAATACTAATTCAATATAATAATTCTAAAAGGATAAAAAGGTGTATTACTATTTTGCTTGAGATGTACAGCAAGTATAAGTGAAAACTACTGCTTTCTAAAATCCAGCATGGCATCCATGCAGAAAACATATTAAAATATTGTGCTAAATATAAATTGGTTTTTATGTTGTCTGACCATAAGACCATTTTTAAGGCTGTATCTAGTATTGCCAAACTTAAATTATTCACATAAACCAACTGTCTGATGAGTCAATTTCTCCTTCCCTTTTGCAAAGGTGAAGGGGGGAAAAATGAAAGATGTTTAAATGGAAAAAATTCCAGCTTTTCTCAGATAGTTTTTCTATATTACAAAGGAAGGATCTATTTTGCTTATTTTAAAAAACAAACATAAAAGCTCCGACACAACTGGTTCATGAGTATGAGCCAGGATCTATACACCTTGAGGAAAAGACATAGAATTTGGCAAAAAAAGTTCCTCTAACAAAAATTTAAGAAAAAAATTAAAAATACACCCTTTGCTACCCCCTGTCAAAATTCAACCCAGTTAGACAAGTTGTGACTTCTGCTGGATTCCAATTTGCACGTATTCAGCAGAAAGCTGTTAAGCACTGACAGCTTAATTCACCAAAGATCCCATCTGCCCTATGCATATTCCACCTCCAAACAATTCCTCCTGCTAATCAGATCCTGTGTGTCTTCAGAAGCAATTATCCTGCTTCCTACAGAGCTGAGGGTTGAAGTGGCCTTTTCCAGCAATTGCACTTCTGGAAAAGCATGCAGATAAAGCATGAAGAGAAAACCCAAACAAGACAGACAGACTCAAAGCCCTTCACTACTATTTCCCAGACATACCCATGTCCCTTACATCTCTCTGCATTATTAAGCCCAGGCAGAATAGTAAACAAAGCAACCTGACCAAAATGCAGTATCAGAAGCTGGAGAGTCAGAGTAATGAAATTCATGTAGAAGAAGAAAGTCATGATTGAGACATTGAAGAGAACATAAAAAACAGGAGACAAATTTACCCATTGAAGGTAACCAGATAACAAGATTTCTGCTTTCTGTGGTACGTAAGAGGAAGATACTATATGGGGCAAGGGATCTCAGGAAGAGAATAGAGAAATTCTGCTTAAAGCAGCCTTCTGCAACATAAAGCTAAATCCTTCTACTGTATAGTTTTCACGTGAGCTCAAACCAGGTTTATTACAGGTGGTATTAGTGGCATTTCTTCCTTGTTTTGCATATTCCATCTCAAGTAACAAAGACTCATTGCTGCAGTTTCAGCTACTGAAACCTCAATACTTCAGCAGCCAGTGTGAATCAGTTCTAAATTCAGAAAGCACCTGCTTAAGAAGGGGATGGTGCAAAATCAAGCTGTGTAGGCTTTAAACCTCAGAAAGGCTTTAGGATACTTCCCTAGGCTATTCAAAACAAACCACCAAACATCTAATTAAGTTTGAAGGGTAAAACCATTAATATCAGTGAAACATTCAAACTCTGACAGGCATCACTTCACCCATGACTAAATCCTTGCTCAGTAAATAAGGCTTAGGTACACATCAACCCAGAAGAACCAGACACAGCTCTGAACAGGCAGTCCCTGAATCAGCCACCCAGAATTACTGTACCACCCACATCTCACATGATGATCAGCTCAAGTCACTTCAGTCTTCTGAGTTGGTTCTGTTTCTTAACACTACTGCTATTACTCCATCTTACACACACTGAAGTCTTGGCTTCTCATGCAAGTTGACCCCACTGCCGCAAGCTGAGGACGTATTTTTCTCAATACTAACAATTTACATAATAATTTTCCATACTTGGTTCTTCACAAATAAACTGCCATGCTTTCTTTACCTGGCCTCTCTCCTTGCTTTCCCTTACCAGTACTAATTTATACTTAGCACTAGATCTTATTGCTTAGCATTAGTTTATAACATTCTAAAATAAATAATGATTTCTAAATTATATAAATCTAATCTACAAATATACCATGTATTAGAAGCTGTAAATAATTCAGTGTATAGAAAAAGACTCACTACTCAATGTCATGCTTAAAAATGATTTTTCATGTTAGAGATGATGAAGTCAAATAAAGGACTAAAGCTATGCAATAAGATACCTGTTTTAAGTCAAAAATTGAACTCTGGACATCCTCCTCTTCACGCCCCTCACTGTAAGTGCAAACTCAAACCATCACCAGTGATTTTCAGCCCTCCCACTCAACTGACAGCTACTTTCAGCCTTGTGTAGATAAGCAGAGAGCCAACCCTTACTTTTCATTTTAATATGCATCTTCCAAAGAGACCCTAAAATAACCATAATTAACTAAATTTTAATGCAAACAAGTATTAAACTTAAAAAGCAGACTTTTACAGTGTACCTGAAAGACAGAAAATACTAGGTGCTGCAATTGTCTTAAACCTTCCACAAAAAATATTCCATGGAACACTATGGAACTTGGGCCTCCTTGCTTTGTTTTTACCATTCACTAATGGAATCATGAAATGAAGCTCAGGCTAGTCCTGTTCACCTTCCACTGCCAATGGATATGAACCATATATGAGCTGATATGAGCTGCATTTGAAGTAGCTGTATCCCATAGAAAAAACAAACAATACATAAGATGACAAGAAAAAAACAAAACCAGATAGACACAAGGTCAATGCTGTACCTATTTTCCTCCTATATTTATCTGAACATTTATCTGATATTTATCTGAACATCTATTCAGCTATTTTTCTAAACTATGTGAAAACCTCACAGTAGAAAGAAAGGATTACACAGCACAAAGCAGTGCTTTCCTCTGCAGGTTGCTTGTCAAAAATGGATTGTTGAGAATATTAATTTGTTCTACAGCCTGCTAGTAGCAATTCATTCTCCAAAGGTCTTAGGGGAAGCAAGCAGTGGGTAGGGTGAGGTGCTCTAGGTGCTGGAAGTGGCTTACTCCTTGTGTTTTCCCATGACCCCCAGCCACACACACAATTGGTATGCGTGTTCAGAACATGGAAACACCCCAGGGCTGCTGCTAAGCTCTCTCCTGCAATTAAAGCAGTTTCTGTTTCACAGACACACTCCTGAGACAAGCTAGGAAAGAGGAATGCTGCTCTAAACGAGGCTGGAGGAATAATTCCGGTAGAGCAGCCTGCTCCCAGTGATCCTTGTTCCTAGGCTAAATTCAAGAATGGAGCTGATATTAGCTCTAGGTTGCTAATTGCCTGGTGCAAGACCACTTTCTTGGTGTGTACACAGCAAACTTTACACTCCAGATGCATCAGACTTCCTACAGATTAACTGTACCAAGAATTTAAAGCTTATATACAAATTACAGTGGAAAGGTTACGAAACCAAACCATCCCATTATGCACGTAGTCAGAAGTCTTTGCTTTATAACAAACACAGGTAAGTGCTGTCTTAACTGAACAAAGCAGCATAATTAAGGATGTATATTTCACCCCAAGGCACATGGCTTTGGCATACAAAAAACTGTTGATATTCCCCACTGGATCCCTCCTCTTTAGAAAGAAACAAAAGCATTACAGGAGAAACATCACATTCACTAGCACTCAGCCTATTGTGCTGTGACTAGTTATAACTGGATTAACAAGTAGAGAATTCCCCTTTTTTTCTGATTCACTGCAAATATTCGACATAACTTATCTGAGAAACTGTGCGAGAGCATACTTCCTGAATTGGACACCTATTTCTTACCCTTTCATGCACATTCAAGTCTGATACTTTCAGCTCACAAATTCAGATGTTTATGAAAACAAATTTGCATCTGTTCTCTTCTTGGATATTGTTTGTCACTACCTTGCATTGATGCACAGAGCACTCATGGTACCTGCCACACTGAGCATCAACTTGTTTGCTCTCTGTTCTTTTACAGCAATACAGCTCCTAATCAGGTTCATCAGTCTCATAATAAAGCTGTGTTTTGTAAAAACCTGACACTGTGATGCCTAACATCACAATGCCTCTTTGTTTAGTACTCCATGTATTTCTTAGAAAGGCAGAATACTCCCACATCATCAGGAAGTGTATAGCTATATATCAAGCTGTCAAGACTTACCTCTGAAGAGACTGTAGCCTTCGCTCCTCTTTCTTCCTAGCTAGCTGCTCCTCTTCTTCCTCTAGTCTGCTAGAAAAATGAGGGAAGGAAAGCATAAGAGGAAGAAAAATTAGCTATTGCTAAGCTATCACTATTTACTAGTTCATAGCATGTAAAATTTCACAGCTGAGTAAGTGTAATTTACAAGTTTGTGTAATTATCCTTTCACATTTTATAATATCCAAATGCTCTACTCATTGCAGTAATATGCCCTTCAGCCTTCACAGAACTATTTACAGCTTCTTAGGAAGAGGATGCAGACTGTTCCAGAAGCAGGATTCCTAACTGCCCCTTTCCCCATGTGTTACACCCCATTTAAGAGTCACTGTTCTGCATGTGCACAGTTAAATCCATTGTTGTCCTTTGGAAGATGATTGATGGTTCATAAACCTTTGATGCCAGAGCAATTTATCTTTCCAACAACCATTACTATCCAATCTCAAGCTGCCCCCAGGAAATGAGTCTGTTCTGGAATAAGCAAGGATTTACCTGAGCAGCAGCTGTATGATACTGGGAAATTCTGAACCGACACAGTACATTTGAGCTGTGCATGTGCAGATATGCTATACTGAATTCTCTGCTGCACTTTAGCTTTGTATCCTGCCTTGTAGAAAGCTCAGTTTCACTTAATTATGAGACAGACTGTGTAAGACTTGTAGGACTCTAAAGCAAATGTCAAACAATTTTTCTGTTAGTTCTTCCCTGGCAGATTTATGATGATTCTTCAGGATTAGTAAATGGACAACTGCCATGCTTGCTAATTAGTAATTAGTAAATGGACAACTGCCAGGTGCTAATCACCTTCTAAAAGGGAATAAAGTTCTGAAGATGTCCGAGTTGAATATTTACAATATTAATAGACCTGAGCAGCATTACCACTCATCTGCAGCCACCAAGATCCAAGTTAAGCAAGAGTGACATCCAGTGGTTAATTACAGCATGTCAAACGCTTTAATACACAAAATTCAGACACATTCAGCTCTGGAAATATGAACTCAATTCTTTCATGTGCTCAAACAGTCCAGAAATCTCTCAACATTTCAGTTATTTCAATACAAGCCAGTACTTAAGAATCCATGAAATGTTTCAGAAACAAATTTCTTAGTTTCAGCTTTTTCCACCTAAAGAATTAGAAAAAGCTTGGGAGAGCAGGAAACACATGCAACAGGTCACTTTTATTTGAAAACAGTGTTAAACTCTTTTGGAAAACTAATCAATTCTCCACATCAGCATGTCCAGCATGACTAGAAGCTCCCATTCTTGGGCACCCTTCTGTAAAACTGCTTTACTGGAGACCCCATGTCTTATAACTATGCAATAATCTTCACAATTGGTGTTGCAAAATATGAAAGCATCAAATAAATAAAATGCTGATGTATGATTCAGAAAATAAATTTCTTTCCTGTAATTAAACAGTATTAAGTATCTTTTGATTTCTGGATACTTGGAATGAATTGTTCTTCCAAATTCAGAAGGTTTGAGATTATACAAATAAAACATGGTTGATAACAGAAGTTCTGAAGAGACAGCTCTGAGAGAGTTCTGAGAGAGTCTATTTAGTAGAGTTTCACAAATAATAGCTGTTCATGAAACTGTCACAAATACAAGGAATCAGACTCTTAGAAGTCCAAAAACAAAGGATAAAAATAAAAACTATGCACCCATATTCCTCAAATTCCTGTGGTAGGATGGACACGGATGAGCCAACTACATTACTGATATGGGGGTTGATGCACTTCAGTATTCTCTGTGTTCAAGGAAAACCTAAGTTCAGGCTTCTCAAACACTTAAACACCACAGCTTAACAATTCCCTAAAGAAACACTGATACTTCTGCAAAACAAGGTTACACCTCAGAGCTCAGATGATACATCTAAAAAAGAATCAGTTAAACAGATCTAGTACTACATTTCCACAACCTTTCCTTCCTCCTATTCACAAAAAAAAAAAAAAAAGTTTCTTTTGTGGAAAATGAGTCCCCAAAAAAAAGGAAGAAGACAGCAAAAGAATTCCTGCTGAGAACCAGTGGGCTTAAAGCAAATAATGTGCCAGGCTTCAGTGTAATAACACATTCTGACTCCTCCTGAAATAAGCTGGACCCCAGATTGACAAGACCTTTAAATCCTCTAAGGGTCACAAGATTAAGCTTGACACCTTTGGAGTCTTGGCATAAGATGACTCTCAACTAACCCTCTATTTTTAGAATTAGATGTTACAGTACTGATTGACAACTTAGCTACTAAAACTGAAGTCCAGCGCAAATATCTCTTTTCACAGGATTCAAGCTTTATTTGCTGACATGTCAGCTACAGGGCCCTACTCAGTTGCTCTGCAGAGGATGCTGGCAGATCTTATGTAAGATCTAAACCTGTTCTTTACATCTCCAGGGCTTATCAGCACAGGGCTAAAGAGTATTCATTTTTGCACTAGGGCAGATTTGGTACACCAGCCTACCAACAGAACAGGTACACATTTCTTTCTCAGGGAAGAAAGAAAGGAATGAGATGTTATTTACAATTAATTTCACATTTCTTTAAAGCCACTGATGTACTGTATTTCTCTGGCTTTAAGGTCAGCACTAAACAATGTACAGTTACATAAGTTCTTTTAAAAAATCCAAAACCAAATCTCAAACAGGAACAATGAGTCAAAGGTATTTTAAAAAGTATAGGAATCATTCCAGACCAAGAAATAAGGTCCCCATTCATACAAGAAGACAAAATTCATATTGAAAGACAAAAAGAACAGAGCTAGCTGAAACTACACTGTCCAGAAAGCTTTAAAACTTGAGTGATAAAGGGAAGCATGTTGCGCTGTCCCACTTCACACCACAGAACTGACATACCTATTTTAGGTACTCATCAACTACTTCCCTCCTTTTAAGAATATTAGCGACTCAGAGAAGCCAGTTTAAAAAAAAATTCTACAAGTTCTCCAAGATCTCAAGAACATTTAATTTTTGCAGTACTGCTTTTCTTGAAAATAAGTAAATTATTCTTAGTATCTCACAGCAAAGAAGTATTACCTTACATGCAGAATATCTTTTTGAATTGACAAAGACAGCTAATGCCTTATATACTGACTGCTGACAGATCCTAGAGCAACTCTGAAAGACGGATACCAAGTGCCATATAGGACATTGTTGCTCAGTTACTTTCTACTCACCTGATCCCTTTTTGCTGTACCATGAGCTTGCCTTGAAAGAAATTATTTACACCATTATCAGAAGAAGCAAGGATTTACCTGGTCACTGAAACACTTCATGTCCAATGTCAATAAGAAAGTGTAAAATGTAGCAGCGTAAAGCAACAGCTTACCTGAAGTCAGACACATCAGCACTGTTACCACTACAAAAGTCACTTCAGTGTCATTCCAGCATCATTTCCAGTGTCATACTACTCGTCACTAAATATCTCTTATCTTGTTGTCTTTCTCAAACAAATAAAGCAAAGTGACCAAAACTGCTTCCAAATGAAAATATTCTTAGTATACTGGAGAGTGAAAATTGCAGGTAGATAGGGAAGACCAGGACCCAGTGTAAGTAAAGAAAACAAATACACATGTTTACCTCCTGGAACGCCTTCTGCAGTAACAGCAGTAACAGCAACACACTGTTATGGACACCAGAATGAGTCCAGCTACCACAGCCATAGCAATAATTAAAGCCTCAAAGTTTACTGAAAAACACAAATATATTCAACTTGTTAGACTCCATCAATAACATTTATCTTTCTGATAACTCTTCCCTTCCTTTCCCATACGTTTTTTCATCCCTATATGCAAAACATGACTAAAATGCAGTATCCAATAAACTACACTGAACAGACATTAAGTAAAACCCCATTTCTCATTCTGTTACTTCCGTACAAGTTACAAACAAATATACTTCAACCCATAAAGCAAAAAAAATTTCAAAAAATTTATTTAAAACAAAATTTAATTTTTTCAAATGTATAATAAACTGAAGCAAAAAAGGGTTTTTCGGACCTATTAAAGTGAAGGAAAAGACTGTCAATTTTCAGTTTACACTCCTGGCAACAGTACCTATTTCATCTGCTTACTATTCATGAAAACACCCAACACAATTAAGCTACTTTGTATTACACTGTTCTTCACTTCACTCTGGTTAATAATCTGTCAACATATGTAATTCATATAAAATTGTAACTGGAAGCCAGTCATTTGTTTTTGACTTTGAAAGCTGCACTATTCACCTTCATTTTCAGCAATGGTGAACAATATTCATCTCTTAATTTTATTTGCTCAAAGGAAAAAAAAAAACAAACATTACTACCACCATCACAAGTTAATTAATTTTTCTGCTGCGTTTGTAGGGGACAGTCTCAATAAGACCATATAACCCCATTGCATATTGCTGCTTATAATTTGAAAAAAACCTATTAAGGAAATGCATATTTGAGGGTGGTTTTTTTTTGTTTTGGTTTGGGGGTTTTTTCCTACTTTTTTTACTGAGAATGCGCTCTTTTATGAAGTTTTCATTCTGTGTTTAAGCTACAGTCAATCTAGAAACACAAATGGCACACAAGACAGAAGCCATTTCCACAGCAGCAGTAAACTGTCAAGACCACCCTTAGTATCAGTAGAAAAGGATGTGTTTCTCTACCTGGTATGTTTGAGAGTTTAATTTACTTCATAGCAGCTCATTTGATTCTGGGTTTTGGATTTCTGGCTCAAACATGCTGGTAACACACCAATGCTTCAGCTGCTGCTGAACAGGCTTGAAGAGCACCAAAATATTTTCCCACTTGCCCCCTCCCCCCTCCCTATGGTTCCCCCAGTGAGTAGGGCTGGACACAGGCAAGAGAGTGAGAGAGGTCAGGAGGGGATGCTGACAGAACACTTGACCCAAACCAGCCACCAGATAACGTCATGGTCAGTGAAAAAATCTGAGGTAAAGGACAGGTAAGTGGAAGGCAGAACAGGATTCCAAGGGGAAAGCCAATTGCAATGGGCCCTTATTGTTTGGGGACTGGCTGAGTATGTCTGCCTGTGAGGGGTGGTAAAAAAAAAATGTGTTTTTTCCTCTCCCTCCTTTTCCTTCCCTTTTTAAACTGTCCTTATCTCAACCAAGAAGGTTTTCTGCTCTTGTTCCTTTTTCTTTCTCCATCCCACTCGGGCCATTGGAGAGAGGGAGGAAGCAAGCAGCTGTGTGAGTACTCAGATACTGGCAGGAGTCAGCTCTCCACCCTTTGAGAAAAAAGTCTGTTAAACCTTTCTTAGTAAGAGCCTTTGCTACTTTGCTTTATCACTGAAATGATATTCCTATTGTACCCTAAAAAGCTCCAACAAAAGTTTAAGCACAAATGCCTGTTCTCAGAAAACAAAGCACAAAGCCCTTCTTTAAGAATTGATAAAGTTCACCTGTACTTTTTCATCTAGTCACTCTGCAGCAGTCATTAAGTGGTAGTGTTCAGAAACTTGCATGTTCCACTTTGACAGCAATCTTCTACTTCTGCTACCCTAATTTAGACTACTGCAAAATCTCTCTGCCCTAAGCATAGTAACTTTCTTCAGTCAACACAGTCACTGATAGTTCACCCCTACTTGTTTTTGTCCTTTAGCCTCCTGGTGTCCATGCACAAATACACAGAAAGCAGCAAGTCTTTGCTCTGCTGGACTGAAGCTGTACTCTTGTTTCACACAAGAAGCTTTCCAATGCCATAGGTGTTCTCTGTTCCAGTCTAGTCTGAATCTAGATCTGTACACACATTATTACAAAAACAGCTCCAAATATTTCACCTTGACAACAGCACATGCTCAGTCATTTATGTTGTAGTAAAACATGCACAGCAAATGGAAACTGAAGAACAATTGCACCATGCAGCATTACAACCCACAGTGGCACCATGCATGTTCCTTTTAAACTTTATCTACATTGCCTTTGGTACCCATCAATTACACTGTTATTTCATTTGTGTAAGCAAAAACAGCATTCAAGAATTTCTGTATGATTCTATTCCTGTGGTATTGGTTCACTGCTGCCATTGGTATATAATAGAACTGTGGGTCTAGACAAATCATCCAACACTTTCAGAAATTTTAAAGAAAGTAAAAATGTTTTAAAGCCATTGCATCACCATACCTACACTGACTGGGGCTATGGCTCCAAATTATAACCACTGCCTCCTTGCCCTGTGCCTCCAAATAAATGATCAGGAAACAGCTCTAGCCAGCTTACTTTAATCATACTCATTAATAATTCTCTACAGCAAAAGTAAAATTTGTACTTACTCCAGCAAACTCCCCATCGAGCATTTGAGAAAGAACACAATGAAGATGGTGGAAAAATACTTCTTACAGGGTAATCAATACATGTGTTGTTGGTGTAACACCAAAGGCACTGTGCAAAAGAAATAAGAAAAAAACCCAAATTATTAATCTTCAAAACCAGTTAATAATTTAGTGCACCACTCCAAACACAGATTTCACTCCTAATACAGATGTGAATGTAATACTGAAGAAATGGAAGTGCTGTGTCTTCTAAAGCCTACAGAAGTCCTCATCCAATTTCTCAGTAAAACCTAAACTGAATGGTGAATAAGAATATTTTGTACTTACACTAGCCTGAAAATATTTGGGAACATATTGAGGTACTCTGCATACTTGAGAGTAAAATGGCTTCAGGTTTAAAATTACTGGAATTAACAAATACAAAATCAGACTGCTGACTGTTCAGAATTTTAAGACACCTCGTATCTTTAAGGAATCAAAATACACCTGTATCTTCAGCCTTGCATTTGATTATCAACAGAAAGAAAATAGTAAAGAATCCTTATAAGTCTGCAGGAGCTTTTGCTGTAAGGTAATGAATGATACAGCCTCATTCAGTCTGAGCTGCAAAGTATTCTGTGTACCTTAATTGCACATGCTCACATACCTGGATATTTTTAAAATCTTAAGTTTTTATGTGTATTATAGATAAAATTCCAGCAAAACAGTTATGCTTCTAAAGTAATCTCTAAGCATCAAGCTTAGGTTTTGGTTTTCATCTGTTAAAATAAATACTTATTCAGAAGTCATTTACCACATAACTCAAACAATGAAATAGTTTTGAATAACTGCAAAAGGAATCTTTGACGGGACATGTTTTTTTAGGATTTGTTATAAAGAGAGTTCAGCCAGGAACTATGCTTTATCTAAGAGTACTATCAAGAACATCTCTGTCATACATCCTCAATTACACAAAGCCTGTTATCTTGCTCTTAATGGATTACAAAACGTTAAATACAAAGGAAATCATCTGTAGCAGATTCTGCTTTCTTGAAAAGTGAGGATCCAAGAAGAATATATTACTATTTTGTAGTTGGTAGACTGTACAATTTAAACATACCCGTAAGGACACATCAACAAAAAAAAACTAAGACAAGAGAATTAATTTTGTAAAAACTGTGCCCTTTTAATTACAGATGCTAGATGAGAATATGAGGGTTTTTTCTTCAAATATTTAATAAGAATTAACAGTTCAAAACTAATAATTAATAGGGGGCATAATAAAAGTCACTGTTAAACTCTGAACATAATGTTGACCCTGTTTGGAGTAGGAAGCTGGATTAGGTGGCTCATGAGGTCTCTTCTAATCCAAATCACTGTACACTGTTGGCGACAACTGGGAGCCCAGAAAGGCCAGCTGTATCCCTCTGATGGAGACTCCTGCATCTAACTACTGAAAACGTGTCTAACCCAAAAGGCAGTACCTGACACAGCTACTGGCTGGAGCAGGGGCTGAAGTACAAGAAAATATTTCAGCTGACTCATTCTTAATGATGAAAGACTCTGACAATACACAATCATCAATACAATTCAATTAATATTTTTCCCTTAAAACCAAAATATGCATAAGACAAGCAGCTAAGTTCAGATATTTCCCAATATTCCCGGGTGAAAAAGTTTCCCAGTAATGGAAACTTACATGCAACTTTAAGACTCCTGAAATGTTTCTTTTCAGTGACATCTGAAGTTTGAATTTAAAATAATCTCTCACTTCTGCTCTGCACAGACTAATGCTTCTCCATGCTTATCACAATCCTTATCACAGGGCTAAAAAAGTTTTCAGCAAAGAACAGAGGAACAAATTCTAACATTTAAATGTCTGCCTTATTGCAAACTCATTGTAAATACACTTTGCTACCAACAGTGGCTTAGCCTAGCAGTCTTCAGCACACAGAGTCCTGGAGGGACTGGCACACTCTGCTTCAGTTACAGGCACTTCTTGCAGCATCTTTAGAGAAAGGCACTTCCAGTTTATTTGCACAAGAAAAACATAAGAAAAGCAAGGCATTTTAACTGCCTAAGACTGAGTATATTAGATGGACATTTAACAAAGTGCTACCCACAAAATGAGGATGAGTCTGAGGCAGCAGCAAGATCATCTTGCTCAGCTGAGCTATGAAAGCCCCAAGCACACGCTGACACTGGAAGCCTGGATTCGGTCTGTCCTCTCCAGACAAAGCACAGAAGCACCTGAGTGACCAAGCCATGGAGCAACCCTGGCCAAGTGAAAGCACACTGGCATCACACATGACAGATGGGAAGCCACACATCAGTTGATTCTATCACTTAAATAAGAAACAAACGGCCTAAGAAAACCTAACAGTTTGATTTCATAGTAAGTGGAAATTCTTATCAATCAAAAAAGATGTTAAAAACCTTACCGAAACATTTTTTAGACACTCTTCACAGGACTTCTGGGAAAATGCTGAACATGCTAAAAAAAGACAAACAAAACCAAAATACACAGAGATTATATATTTATTTTTATTCTAAAAGGTCAAGCATTTATCAGAACATTTAACTTTTTTTTTCCCTAATCCTAGATACAAGCAGTAATTTTGACTGAAGAAATGAAATCTCAGTAATTCTATTCCAGGAAAATTGCAGCAGAGATAAAAACCATAAGTTTAACCTCAGACATAGGGGAACAATTCAAGCTTACCTTTACCCTCAGTTTGCTTTCTCTAAGGACAATAGAGAAGGTGCAACCCAAGAGTCTCTGGGTATCTGTGCTGAAATTCTAGAACTTACACACTTTAATTTAGGGAACATTCCAAATTGTGCAGCTTTGGAAGCTTTTCAAGAGCTGACCTTTGCTTAGGATTTATCTCCCTCCATAGGCATTAACCTTTTTCTGGGAGAAAAAGTTTTTAAAAGATAAAGCTCTCCAATTAATATGATTTTAAATAACAATAAAAAACACTTCCAAACACAGGACACAAAGTTAATATGCAAGAGTTCAATAAGAACTTCAACAGAAGCGTGACAAGCCAAGCAATGCATTTTCTCTGACTTTAAAAAAAAATACATACTGGTGTTCACATTTTTTTAGAAGTACCCCATGTTGATCATGTTAAAAGCAGTCTTTTTTTATCCATAACTCAGACATAATTTGTTCCCCACAGGACCATATACATGCCACAGTCTTGACCTAGATGAACTATTTGAAAGATGAGGGGGAATCTCCTTTCCTAGTCCAAATCTGGGTTTTTATTCTAGTAATTGTTGTTCCTATGATAGTTTTTTATACCAGTCAATGAAACAAGGCTGTTCTTATTATCACAAATACAAAGGGAAAAGATCTCCAAATGGAGCATTAGTCACAACAAGTTGTCAATTTGAGGTGAATTACTTGCTCGTGAAGCAACTATATATTTCAATATTTTTTTTTCATAACTAACCATCACATATTTCTGATACTAATTCTTAACATTAAATGCATTTTACGTACCAGTATCTTTAATTTATTTATGCATATAGAAAACCCCCTTAACAGTTTATCTGGTGACAATTAAACTGTTACCGGTACAAATTCACAGCCTAAGCATAAGGCCCATATACCAGTAACAACCAACATGCGAAGCAGGTTCCGAAACTGTTCTCAGTTTATACTCAAAAATTTTCCAACAGGAGTTTTCAACATGGAGTACCACCCTGCTTATGAAAAAAAATTACTTCATTACTTTTCCATAGTGAGATTTTAAACACCCAAACATGCTTTCTGAACACAAATTAGTAAGGCTAATTTGCTTCAAGTTAGTTGCCTCAAACAGCTGGAGGTTCCCTTTTCAAGTATAAACCCTTCCCTAAAGGAAATTAAACACCTCTAGCTGGGACATAGACACACCTGTCAAGGTGCACTGGAAATACCCAAATTTGATGCCAGCCAACCTGACACACACCTTTGTGGCCACATCTGCTGGCGGCAACTAAATCAGAGGCGGAGCTTCACCAGCTGTCGGCCAAAAGCAGTGAAGAGATAAATGGTTCCAACAGAACAGGAAGGGACGAGCACCTCCATCAGCTTCTCCTGAGCCACATTCCTCACCATCATCCAGGGCTGAACAAACCCTGGTGACTGTGTACTCTAGGATAACCCTGCTTGAGCAAGGGAGGTTGGACCAGGAGGTCACTGTGGTCCTTTCCAATCTGCCCCATCCTGCGATTCTGTGACTGCTGTCCCCGTGCCGCCAAGGTCCGGACACCCCCACGGCCCCAAAGGCGGGCAGATCCCAGCGCCATCAGCCCGTCCTTCGGCCGGGAACGGGCTGCTCCCTCCCGGCCCACGGGACCAGCCCGCTCCGCGCCGGACACAGCACCACGGCAAGCCCCGAGCTCCCCTGAGGGCGCTCCGGGCGCCGCTGGGCCCTTGTAGGTCTCGGGGCGAGCCCGAGCCCGTGTCCGTGTCCGTGTCCGTGTCCGCCGCCGCGCCCCTCTGCCCGGCGCAGGGCCGAGCGCGGGCCCCGGCCAGGCCCGCCCGGGGAGGCCGCACGGACAGGGAGCACAGGGAGCGACGCCGCGCTGCCCGCCCCTCCTTACCCTGCGCCGGCGCCGGCGTCGGCGGAACCGTGGTGCTGATCTGCTCCAGCCCCGCCACGGCGCGGCCCCACAGCAGCGCCAGGCCCTGCAGCCACAGCGACCACCGCCGCGCCGCCTCCATGGCCGGGACGGCACCGGACGGAGCCCGCTCGCTCCGGGAGCCGGCCCCGCGCAGCCGCCGCCAGCCCCGGGGGCGGAGCGGGCTCGGGGCGGGGGTGCGGCCCTGCCGGAGCGGGCGGGGCATGGGCCGGGCCGCCCCTTCCTCGCTCTCGGGGCGGGGGTGAGAGGCTGGACTGTGGATCATGTATCCGCCCTCACTGGAGGGCGAGATCTGGCGTACACGGGGCCTTTTCGTCTCCCTTTTACGTTTGATGTGACGCCCTTTTGCCTGTGCGGGCAAGGAGGTGGCGAGGATCCTGTGCCCTGGCTCCTGCTTCCTGGTTTCGTTCCTTAGTGAGGATGCCCAGCAGGCTGCCAGAGCCAACGGAGTCGAAGACATCCCCAAGGCAGGGCTGGCTAAATTAATAAAGAGATGGAGGCAAATAGAAAATTTGCCATGACCTTCCCATTTTGAAAGACGAACGAGTTGTTGGTTTTGCATGGTGATCCACTTCTCAGGGCCTTTGGGAAGCATTTAGCACTCTTTCAAGTGCCAGGGATATGCAGAACACCCAGATAAGTCTGCAAGATACAACACAGGAACAAAAAGACTCCAAACCCTCTGAGATGGCAGGGTAGGAAACACAAGACATTTTTGGCATCTCAGTGGTCCTAGATAGCTTGGTTAGGCACCAAACTGAGTCCTTAATGGCCAATGAATTGACTTGCCATGCTGTGACAGCCAACCTTGCTTAAACAAACCTACTGCTGAACTTCATTAGCTTCTCTGTGACTTGGGAAGTTTGATATTTGGCAATTAACAGCTGAAGTACCAGCGTAGGTTTTGTTAGTGCTCAAAGATTCTGCTTCAAGCAGGAAGCAAACACTCCTTCCAAGTATGGCCTTGTTCAGTCAGTAGTGACTCCAGCTGCTTGTGACCTCCCTTCTCAAACACTCCTTCTCTTCTATTTGGACCATTTTTATTACTCTTGTGTAATAAGGCCATTGTTGCTATAGAAAGTACTGCAATTGGTTTGTGGACATAGGGACAGCAGATCTGGGCTGTTAGAGAGGCTTGTGTAAATACACTTCAGCCTTAACAAGAAATAAAAGGAATGTTTTTCACAGTGCTTGACCTTGCCATCCTATCTCTTTTTAGACACCTGGTTCACCTTACTGCAGAGATTAATCTCCCTAAAGTCCTACATGGTAAGAGATGAGTAGCTCCAGGAAAAATTCAGTGGGAATTAGGATAACTGCTAGTATCTCTGGTGGCTTAGGCCAATGTGTAAAACTGAACAGATCAAACCTGAGTAAAGTGCCCTTACCTTAAATTAAGTTTCAACCTGTACATTAAAAAGCTGTTTACATTTATTTTTGTCTATGTTATCTTCAGATTTTTGCCAGCAGCACTAGAGTCGCTGCTTCTTGATCTTCAGAGACATTAGAAAAATAAAGCTAAAGTGTGGGATACAAGCCATATAGAGACAAAGATTTTTTTTTTACCTGAGGTTAAATATAAGACAATATTATTATGACTTCATTGTGCTTCAGCTGGTAGCATTCTTGAATGGTTGGGGTTGGAAGGAGCCTTTAAAGGTCATCTAGTACCACTCCTCTGTAATGAGCAGGGACATCTGAAGACCGGGTTTTACCATGTGTTCTAGTCTATAAATCTTTATGCTCTGAAAAACTTTTTTTCTTGTTTCTTGAAGTCACTTGGAATGGGCTCTTGGGATATCAGGGAGACACAGGTGACAGACAAAGACTGCCAAAGATAAGGAACTGTTTACAAGTAATAGACTTGTAATGACTTTACAATTCAATAGACTATAGCTGGGGAGGCATAAGCCAGAGATGTATCAAGTCATGAAAGGCACAGAAAAAATGAACACAGAAGGGCTTTTTTCTAATAGAAGACCTAGAGGGCATTGAACACAATTATCATGTACAAGACTGAAAAAAACCCCAAAACTTCTTAGAAGAAAATAAAGTGCCTTAAATTGTGAAACTCTGGATATTAAGGACATTAAAAGTTTAGATTAGGCCAAAAGTTTGGATTTTTTTTTCCATAAATATGTCTGTTAGCAGTTATCAAATATCCAGATTATAATATCCTCTGGTTCAGAATGTCCCTGAACCACACTGCTTGAAGTTGTGTGCAATTGCTGAGGAAGATGCATTATATGATTGCTTTGTTCTGACAGTCTTCCATAGGCATTTGTTGTTGACTGCCATTTTAGGTGAGATACTGAGTTAAAAGTGCCCTTGAAATTACTTTATAGAGCTGTTCTTATTAATTTTCTTTTTCTTCAAAGCTTATGTTATATTCTGCCTGATTGCACTGACTTACGTTTGAGGCAAAGGGGAAATCCTTTCACTTGGTTTTTTTTGTATCTTATTTTTGGATGTTTTTATGTATTCAGTGAAGAGTGACTTCTCATAAAACAGTTCAAATTCCAAGCTCTCCAAAATTTGGGATTTTTCATTGAGTTGCTTCTAATAGGAAGTATTTAGCTGCAGCCAAGTGCGAGACGAGGGGAAAACAGAATTTGCTGAGAGCTCTTCAGAAGTATGGATACATCCATCTTCTCAGCTTTAGTTTTATTATGCCTTTGGGGAAAAAAACCCATTAATATAATTTATGAACAGCTGTGGTAATTCTCCCACAATAACTATTCCTACAGTAATGAAACACATTTTTTCTTGGTTAGGTAGCCACTCCCTCAGCAGACATAAATTGACAGGAAATTGAGTGTAGATGACAAGAAAAAGGGATCTACCAAGAAACTGACTTTGGAACAAGTCAGTATATATTAAGATTGAAAAAAAACCAAAAAGAAATCTCAGAACTTATAACAGATTTTGATTATTTTGTAATTCCATACATATTTCAAATGATAAAGGGGTTTTTTTTCAGCTCTGTAGATTTTGCCTGGGGTTTGGAACAGTGTTTCTACTCATGCATTTTCAGCATCACCTCTGGCCCCTTTGCGTCATCTCTGCTTTACCATTGTGATAGAACAGCTTAATGAGCTTTTCACTGGGTATCCAAACAAGGAACAGATTGGGCTGACAGAATCTTGTCTTCTTTTTTTTAGCTTGTTTATTTTCTGTTATCACAAGTGCTAACAATCTCAAAGGTGATAAGGTGATATATGGGTTACAAAACCTGGGTGTGTTTAGTTGATTCCCTTAGTGGCACTATTACTTCATCACTGTGGCAGAGTTTACCCAGCTTGCCTGATTGCAGTATGTGTAAATAATTGCTGATGAGTCACAAAAGTGATTAGAATGCCACTGGGTTTTTTCTGTGTTGGAATTATGAACATAGGTCCTGGTAAAATACTTTTACTGCAGCAATACATTGTTCTAAAAGCTTTTTTTGGTTTGTGACTGGCTGGACCACAAATGTATCTTCAGGTTGCAATTTGGTTTGTAGTTAGATCAGTGTTCCCACAAAAAGCAGTCTGTACTTCTCTCCCCCTGAATACTTGTTCTTGCATCTGAAAAGTGCTGTGATACATGCAACAAAAACATATCTGGAGTCCTATAGAGAACTGATGCAACTGGAAGTTAGTTTTTCAGCAAGATCAGGGGTACTCTGTGGGTTCACTGAGCAGGGGACCAAATTCTTGCGCTGGCACAGCAGAGGAGGAATTGTACCCCATGGGCTTTTGTTTGTTTGTTTGTTTTCTCAGTTGCAGGAGCAGCTTAAATGTCTGTTGGCTTCATATAAAGGCTTCAGGGCATCGCTGAAGTCATGTGAGAGGGTTTGTGTGAGATGTAGTACTTTCTTAAAGTACTTGGTGATTATATACCTGCAGGGAGCAGATCTGCTGAGTAAGGAGATGCACATTGATATAGTCTTCCTTAAGAGTCTATTCAGATTTTAATGAAATGGTTTCTGCAACTATCTTCTGAAAAATATTAATAATACCATTTTACAGAGCAAAATGTGCAACTATGAGTCCAGACTATTTCTCAAGGTCAGATACAAAAAATTAGATCTTCCAGGTCAATGTCCACCTTCTGTCATATCATAACCAATCTTCCATAATTTTTTTTTTTAATAACCTACCTCCGGTCCTGCTAATACCCAGATAGCAGATAATTGCAGAGATCAGAGCAGTGTGGCTTATTCAAGGTTTTTGTGGGTTTGCTATAAATGCAACAGCCCAATTTCAGCTTTCAGACAAACCCTAGGATTAAAAAAGAGACTGGCTGTTCAATAGTAATATACAGTTCAGACATGATCAGCTGAACACTGCTGGGACAGCTTAAGAAAGTCAGTCTCCTCAGCTGATGTGGGGTTTTGCTATCATGGAAGTAAGATTTGCACCCACAGTGAGTTTTTGCTTGCAAAGAGGTAGCCTAGAGGAATACACAGGAGCAGTTCAGTGTTTCTGCTAAAGGAACTGGTAGCAGCTGATGTTCCTTGATTTTCATTGCACAGTTCTCAGGTGATCACAGACAATGTTTAAGGAATAAACATACTTTTAGAAGAGTATCAGCATAATTACTCAATTATCTTGTGGTTATACTGAGAGATAAAAATACTAGTCTCATCAAAAAAGGCATACAGTAAAAATTATTGATTTCTGACCTACATGTTTTTCTGACATAAAATTGGGGTTTTTTTTAATGAATAGTTGAGATTAGCTTTATGTGCACTGTTCTGCAGAATGGTTAATAGTACTGAATTTCAGTCAAATTGAATTACAGTCTCTTGTTAGATTTATTGTAATGCTGACCAAAAATTGACCAAAATGTCAAGCCAAGTGCTTCAAACTTGTATTTCAAACTAAAAATGCACTGCCAGTCAAATCTGTGCATAAACAGTACACAAACAGCTGTTAACATTTAGTCCTCGCTAATATTTCGAAAGAGATAGAGTAATGAGTTTTCTAATATATCATGTACTGAACTGATAACTCCTAGCAGGGCTACCTTATTTATTTTGAAAAGCATTGGACATAGTTAGACGAAGACTAATTGTTAAAAGCAGCATTTCTTCAATGGCAGGGCTGAATTTGGTTTCTGGCTGAGCAATGTTGTATTAAAAATGGACAGAGTTTTCAAGAAAAATAGTGTCTGGGGCCTTGGCATAGGCTATTGCTCAGATCCCCCAAACAGGCAGGTTGGTTGCAGTCTGGGTAGTGACAGGAGTTGCTGGGTCAGGGGAGATTCCCTTAACTGCTTCTCTGCTCAATTCTCAATTCTTTCTCATGCCAGCTGGCTCCTGATCCTGTGTGACTACTTCAGCATGTGCATTATCCATTGTCATAGAGTACTTTTAACTAAAACATCTTGCTCTATTAACTATGTGCAAAAAGACTGCCCTGTGTGACCATGTCTGTATTTACATTTAGAACAGTGTCTAAAATTTGCCTGCATCCTACCTGCATGTAATCCCAGCAGTTCTGCAGCAGAAACCACCAGGAGGGTCTGAAAGGGCCAGATTCTTCATCCAGGAGGTTATGAGACAAATTCAGGTGTAGAAATTTGTCTTGGAACTAGCAGGAACTGCTAGGGAGGAACCCCCAGGACTGTCTAAATTCCTCTCCTGAAAATCTTTCGCAATAGTTAGTCAGATCCTTTTATTATGGAGCTGAGGAGGAGCCAAGTCTGTCACCTCGCCTTTGCTCAGCTGCGTGTCTCTTCTGTGCAGGGACTAGCTGAGGAATTCCTGGAGCACCCAGGGAGTTACGGAGTTTGGGGCACTGAGTGTGCACACAGGGACGCCCCTAAGACCCAGCTACACCACAATTACAACTAAAGGACAGCTTGACTTTCATGCATATGTCTCACACTAAACTTAGATACCAAAACTCTTGCTACAGCACCTCTGTAATTAAAACCTTGCAGAACATCATCCAGCTATGAAATAAGATAGGCAGCTTGTGATTTCCTTTGGGTCTGTCTTGAAATTTAACTGAGCACAGGTTTTTCCTGGGAACATGGATATAATGCCATGCAGATCATGCTCTTTTAAATTGCTCTTGCTCTCTTGAGAAATCTGTTTCCAAGATTCTGCACTTTTCCCCAGAATGAATTGATGTAATGATACTTAATTGCATGTTTTGTATTTATCATTGGCTTTTCTTTATATAAGTCTTGCCTCCATCATAGCTGGGCAAGAGAGACATTGTAGTACTATAGTCACTTGGGGTAAGGTGAACGGGAGAGTCACAAAACAACAGCCCAACAAAAGAAGGGTTCTGTTGCATTCCAGAAATTACTAACTCCACTATTGGTTTGACAAAGTGACAGATAATATCCTTTGGCTGTTATTTCCCAGGATTTATCTCACATCTGAAAGACCTCCGTTGTCAAAAAACTGGTAAAAATCAGCCAACATTTTAATGCCAAAGTATGGG
This sequence comes from Motacilla alba alba, assembly GCF_015832195.1. Taxonomy (NCBI): domain Eukaryota; kingdom Metazoa; phylum Chordata; class Aves; order Passeriformes; family Motacillidae; genus Motacilla; species Motacilla alba. The sequence continues at coordinate 22,227,691 of NC_052017.1, read as the reverse complement.
ATAATTATTTACCCACACAGCTGGTCTTAGTTAGTCCATTTTATAAAGTGTGAGAGGACCAGATTTTCTCTTGGCATTTCACAATCTCTATCATATGAGTTAACAGACTGTTTCAGTTGGACATCGGATCTTTTCTTTAATACTATGTATTTCCTGCCTTGTCAGCACTTCAGCTTTTCTTTCCCCTGCTGCAGACTTGGATTTGGTTCAGAATGCCATATATCTATGCAAAAACTCATACTGAGATCTCATATATCTCTGTTCTGATTATTTTCAATACAAAGTGCTAATATAATTTGCTTTTTGGATCAACTTAAGTAATTGGATTAAGTATTAGGATTCAAGAATCCTAATACCAAGACATCCTGTTGTGGCTTTGAGCTATCTTCCTCCCTCCATCACTTTAATTCAGACCAATTAAGAAATAGTATCTGTATCTAATTATTGCCCAGGAATTTCATATAATACCAGTTCTACACCATCACAGAAAAGGAATCCCTTCTGTCATATGCAATATTAAATTCCCAGCCTTATTTAAAAATGGGAATGTATCATTCCAGCACACATCCCCAAATTACCTCATCTGGAATTTTGACTGTAGCAAGTACTTATATGTTGCTCCTTTGAAGAAATTAAGGCACAGAGAAGATACTGTTTCTTACCCTGCTTAGTTTCACAATATACATTCACCTGTATTAACCAAAGCAGATAACTAGTGTTTTAGAAAGCTGCAGCTTTACAAATGTTCCCATGAACACAACATCCTGTCCAAATCTCCTTGCTTGTGCTAGTGAACTGTAATGTTGGGAATCTGTGAGTTTACAAATGTCTGCCTTTACATCTCAGACATTTTCAACACAACTATGATCAAATCCTTATTTTGGTTTACAGATAATTTCTTTCTAGGCAGTGGGTGACAGACTTGTTTATAGAGGGGTCATATACTGAGTGGGGATTTCCAATTTAAACACTATGTCCAAATTTCTGATATTTTCCTCCAAGCCTGTGCCAATGGAAAAGGAAATGCTGCCTTCTCCTACATTTTCCTTTATGTGCAGCCAGAGTTATGCACTTTGGACAAGTGATAAGAGACACAACAGCTGGACACAGACAATATTTTAAGGAAATGTAATAATAATTTAAAGACATAGAGGAAACTTTCAGAGCTCAAGAAAACAAACTGATAGCTCCCTACCATTAGAAACTTGTGTTTAATCCTGTTAGAAAGATGTGACACCAAAGCCAGAAATAAACCAGAAAATGTGTTGAAGTATTTCAGTAAAGGCTAATATCAAGATGAAATGCAAAACATTGTATAAATAGCTGTAAGAAAAATATTTTCCAGAACCAACCCAGGAAACATGACCAATTTTAGTTTGCTAACTTACAATAATATTCAAGCAAATCTAGGCTTATGTTATCTTTGACAGACCATACAGGAACTTCTGCAGCCCCTCATGCCATCTCTGGGGCCCTACAAAAATAATGAGATGTCACCTAAGATATTGTCTTGTAAAAAATGGTTCCTGGAGGGCTGCTGTGGACTTCTGGACCCAGAGAACTGACTTGCCCATGCTAGGAAAGGAGGAGAAGGACTCTGAAATTCTTTAGGGAATTAAGCTCTCCATGAAACAAAGACAGTTACGATGTACAGAAAGGCTGTTAGAAGGAAAGGACAATTTTCTAAGGACAGAAACCTTTCTTCTCTAGAAATGGTAATCTACTTGGCTGGCTGGAGAGTCAAAAGCTGTATGGTTTTAGTACTTTTGTATGCACACACAAGCTCAGAGGCATATTTTATCAAATTATGTTGTTTTCATGTTATATGTCTAATAAGACCTTTTTGAGTTCTTCTAGTGAGTTTCAAGCCAAAAAGTGTTTGTGATGTGTTTGACTCTTACCACGAGTAGTGAAATTCACTCTGAGCAAATTCTGTTCTGCCAAGTGTTCAAGATCTTCTGTAGCAGCTCTAAGTAGATTAGTGCTGAGAGCCTGAGAGAATTACAGCTCCCAGAGGACTTCTCAAGCGAGGCATGTAGGCATCAGCCGCCAAGATTAGCGGTTCTCAGGGTTCTCATAACTCCTCAGCTAATTAAGGTGCAACCACACAGCATTTGAAAGTGTACATGCAAACTAACTGGGACTGCTGCAGCTTAATGAATGATGAGCTCCATAACAGCTGACACAGGAACTGCTGAAAGCCCCACCGGCATCTCAGCTTAGCCACAGCACCAGAAACCTCATGCTGTGGCTGCCAGTGTCCCAGTGTGCCATCAAGCTTGCAAGCCAGCTCTTTCCCAGCTGTTCAGCTGACTCTCCCAAGCATTTGCAAGGGAAATGTCCTCATCTCTGCAGCTGTGGAGGTCAACAACATTTGATCGGAGTTGAAGGTAACAAGTTAGATCTGAAGGTGCCCCCACCACAAGCCTAACAAAGAGTAGAAAGGTGAATGTGTTTTTTTGATGATTGGGCTTGTGTTCTCGAGGCCTTCCCTGGGAGATGTGTAATTGAATCAAACAGAATAGGCAGCAACAGAAGGCAGCTAAATTTGTGCAATCTGACTTACCTGAAGCTGTACTGTAGAAAACATGCCCTCCACTAAGCCCACTTAGTGAGAATGCAATTTGTGAGAATGAAAATTTTTCAGCTGCTTCCCAAGATGAGAGTTTTGCCAAGAAATTCAACCTGTCTACAGAACACCATGGCAAAACAGTAGAAGAACCTGAGCATTTTATTGCTGCTTACTTGATTAAAAACAGTGAAATGACAGTAATCCATGGTGCTAAGTCTCTAGAGATAGCACTAAACTATTCACATCTAACCTATAAACTAATGTAAATACCTTACTATCTGGCATTATTAATCTACTAAAAATTAGCTCTTTTCTTACTAAAATCATCATCACTTTCTGCATACATACATAGTCTAAAGCAGTGTGATCTTCAAATTCAATAGAAATCATCCCCTTTTGGTGCTTTATTACCTTTTTTTTCTTGCCATACTGTCTTTCTGAGTGAATAAGGATGAAATGAAAGAAACAATGGAACAAACTTTGAAATGTTTTGAAACATGATTTTTTTTTTTTTGCCTGGCTAATAAATGTTCTGTGTTTTTTCTCCAAACACAGCACTTTTCAACAACTTCTACAATTGATAAACACAAACCACCTTAAAAACTTTTCAAATTAACAGAATCTTTCTTATGCAAATTGCTCACTAAGTGAGAAAACAAACGTATCAAAGTAAGGCTTCATGAAGAATCAACCTAAGACTGCCATCTTGCCCTTCTTCCACTCACATACTCCCACTGCCTCCTTTGTGTTGGCAGTATGCCAGGGTCTCGTGCCTCACGCTGGGCACCAGTTGTGGGGTCTCGTGCCCTGGATTGGGGTGACCCCGAAAGATGGAAAAGTCTCTCCTCCAACCTGTGCTTTCAAAGAAAGACTCAGTAGTCTTCTGTTGTCCAGTCTCAAGGTTGTTTATTGTTGGTTATCTAAAAGATTCTTTTCCTGAACTGCTGTGGCCCATTCAGCAGGTCAGATCAAAGGCACACTGCCCTCCCAGGGGGCTGGTGCCATCTTTTATATCACATATTACGTGTTATATGTTTATACTTTTTCCCCAATGCCTACTATCTATATTGAATAGTGACTTTCTACGCTAATCCAATCTATGAGTGCCAACATCACCAAAGACATGGAGGTTAGGAAGGAGAAAGAAGGAGGACAGGGCACACCCAAATCCCTCCATCTTAGAATCCCTTACCCCCATGTACAAAACTTGGACCCCTGCGTACAAGGCTTAAAACCCCCCTGTACAGCACTCAAAAATCCTTCCTTTCACTTTGTGACTACTTCTACAACAATACCTAAACTTGTGTGTGGCTTGTAATTCTTCATACAGAGTTGGTAATTTGCTCCATGGGCTAAGATCAAAACCCCACGTGTGTCTTTGGCTGCATGCCAGGGTCTCAGAGCCCCCTGCCAGCAGCTCTGGCCAACCAGGGCACCCAGAGCGATGTCCTGGGTTCCAACAGCAGTAGAGCTTGTGACCAGGAGGCAGACCAGATTAGCCACCTGGGGGGGCTGAAAACTAAATAAGCAGAAAAGATAAATAGCAAAAGGAGCAATAAGACATGATTTCATCTCCCAGTAGAAGACTATATTTACATCTGCTTAAGCCCATCAAAAAAATCACATGCTGAAGCCTTTTGAATAGTAAGTCACAAAGGGTCTGCAGTAATGTAAGATAGATCCAGGACCTGTTCCTGGTGGTCACTGCCACCTATAGCTATTCCCCAGTGAGCATCTCCTGTGGAAAAGCCGCCTGGGGAAGCATTCAGGCAAGGCACTCAAGTCCACACACACCACTCACCACAGTTAGCTCAGCGAAGAGAGGCAGAAGGGCCTTTTGGGTGGCCAGCTCCAGCGAGGTTCATTGCATCCACCATGCCAAAGGGAAACCAGGGCCAGAAGACCAAGCCACGTGCTGTGCATGAGGTTAAGTATGGGGTCAGTGGCCAAAGGACTGAGAGCAGGGGGGTGGCACAAGGGGCCTGGCAAAGGACAAACAGCCTACAGGGCAGACAGGCCGGCCACCAGGGATACCACAACCAGTGAGGAAACAGGGAAAGGAGAAACTATGAGAATGTGGGACATATGGGGAAAGGAATGGGGTGGATCATGGTGTTGTGCAAAGCTTCACAGGGAAGCCCTTTCTGTCCACCTGGGTGGGGAAAACTTTATGGTATCTTTCCAAGGCAATGCCCTGGGGATTCCCCTGAGGGGGAAGGATTCAGAGGATTCCACAACTCAGTACTGAATCACTGTAACCTGCTGAGCTGTAGTAGCCAGGAGCAGCAAACAACAGAAGTGAAGCATCAAGAACCACTACCATCCTTCTGGAGTGCCACAAGTCCCTGGGATGCCCAAATGACTTTCACAGGTCAGGAGGCAGCATATTCTCCAGCTGACAGCACATCCTGCACAGCAGATAGGAGGGCAGGAGTTTGGCTTATCCCCCCTTTTCATAAGGGTTGGTCTGAGGTTTTGGGATGCTTTTAAAATTATTTTGTTGTGCTCAAATCAGGAGTCCTATAAAATTAGGCAAGTAAAATGCAGTATACACATATTAAATCTGTTAAGGCCTCTGAAACAGTTTGGTGATCAATATCGAAAGGTAAAGTCTTTCATATTCTAGTAGCTACTGTTTTCAATAAAATTAATCAAAATAAACTGCATCTGTATGAGACTCTTTTATTAAAAATACATATCTTCTGTTTCACATAAAAAGAACCAACACATAACACTATAAAGAAGTTGGACAGGAACTACTTGAAAAAAGACAGGTTCCTGTAATCCCAGAGCACCCAACCTTTACTGCACAAGCTACAAATTAAAATCTTTCTGTTCAAGACCCCAAGTGCTTGTCCTGCACACAGCAGTGCCCAAGAAGATGCAGCTGGTCAGAGGCAGGGGTGCTAACTCCTCCCCAGAGGCTGTTCCCTGGCAGACATACCTGCAGGACACATGTGCTCTCTCCCAATCCAGGGAGGTCTGTCACTCCCCAGCCCTGGTGCTGGGCACGATGGCAACCTTAGCAAAAAAAAATGTTGGAGTGGCACTCAGCTCAAGTGTCACAGGTTGGCCATGTCTTTCTGTAACAAAGGAAATACAGTACAGCACTTCCTGGTAATTTCACTTAGGATCCAACAGAAACATATTAACAGCATTGATGAAAGAAAACCAGCTATGCTTCGGTGATAGAACATGATGCAACAGTCTTTTTGCTAACTGAAACCTGTGCTGGAATCCATTATCTTCTGGAGCCTCACTTTTCATAACTCATTCATCTCTGGCTTTTGGAAAGACACAATTTCCAAACCAAGTTATCAGCTTAGGCAGCAGCAAATACTAATTAAAAGTTCTGTGCATAAAAATCAAAGTCAGAATACAAAAGAGCTGTCAGAGGCATCTGCTATTAAAGTGCACAGAAAACAACACTGGCTAAACTTATATTCTTGTAAAAATCAACAGTTTGCCAGGCTGTCATTCTTGTTCTGGAGATGCTGAAAATTGAGCTCCTTTTTAAGTCACCAAGAGACACATTCATCAAAATGATCAAAATGCTTTGCAAATTCAGGCTCAAAGAGTGCATCAGATGCTGACTGTAACATTTACTGGCCAACTCATAACTGAAGCAAGGCACAAAGAGGAAAAGACATTGAAGTGATACAGAAGCAAGATGACATTAAATCACAAACCACTGGCCCCTTTGCTTTGCCCTTACAAGGCATCAAAGGAGATGGGCAGCTAAACCAGCAACAGTGTTGGACAATCAGACTAACAGTAAAGCCAAGTTCAGTTTTGAAGGAAAAAACCTGGCTTGCATGTCATTACATATATTCTAATCCCATGCAAGTCATGATCTGATTAAAAAAGATACTTCATACTCTCATACCCTGTAAACCTAAGAGAGTATCATGTTTAGGCCTTTAGAGGCATATCTCCTTACATATTCTTTATTGTCTACAGTGTTAATTCCTTAAGACTGCTGTTAGATCAAGCACTGTGTTAAAGGCCTGTCACTTTACCGACTATGCTGGGAATTATGATAGAGATGAGCTTCCTCCCTCAGTCCCCTGAAGTCTGAGATCTGTCAGCTAAAACACAATCTTTCTTTGCATACTGTTTTTTCACAAATTTTACCACATGAAGATTTGCCCAGTACAGTACTTGTTTCTATTTCTAACACCTAGAGGAGGAAACTAAATGGTTTTCAGGACCTTGGATGAATCTTCAGAACTGGAATTAAAATAAATTGATTTGATTTTTTTTTTTTTAGAAAAACAAATTTATTCTGGGATTAATGAAATGCAAATATCCACTAAGCTCCAGAATGCCACCAATCAAAACAGCTTTCCTTACTGGGATGATATCTTAAACATAAGATCTCAATTTACTAAAACCTGAGAGAATCAAATGCTTGCTTTAATTGTAACATTCTTTGACTCACTGTCATGAAGTTTTCAAGTAATGTCAAAGCCCATATTGAAGAGCTTGGATCCTTAGGGCTCATCTGCTGCTCTGTATTTTAGAAGGCAAAAAGTGATTTAAAGACATCCCAGGTTGGGAATTTACAATACCTCCTCATCCTTGTAGAGCTGCACGGTGAAGCTCAAAAGTTATTCAAAATCTCATCTTACAGAAAATAGGAATAGGAAACTTCTGCATTTATGAGGTGGCAGCAGGGGAAATAACTGGATTTTAAAATAGCTGAATTTAAAAGGTGGTAAAGAACCAGGCTGAAAAGGTTAAATCTTAATCAGTAATGAAATAAGGTACAGCAGGAAAAGCCCATCAACTATAAAGATCAACTCTGAAAAAAACACAAGCTCATTGTTCCTTGTATATACACTTTTAAAAAAATCTAGATTAAAAAAATCTCTCCCCAGGGTTATAATTCCCTTTTCAGAGAGATGTTGTTATAGCTTGTATGGAGTGTTTCAAAAGAATCTTTCATAGTCTTCCGAATTCTTTAAGATTTTCCTAACCCTTTTTGCAGTGAGTGACATTTCTCTCCAGAACTGAACACTTTATATCCTACTTGAAAACCCATTTTTAAGAAGGCCTTCAAATGAAACATTCAAGGTTCTAATTACAATTTTTAAATACCAGTGTTTTTAGTTTTAATCACAAAATAGATGTAGTGAATTCGCTAATTTAGTAAAAAACCAGACTAGAAATAAAATTCACAAAAGATTTCTAGCCTCCAGTAATTCACAAAATGCTATTACAGCACAGAACAACATTCTTAGTTAAATCAGTTTTATTCCTTCTGACAGCTACTTTGAAAATAAAGGGTAATTTGGCGCTAATTCTGTTACAGAAGTTCCAAAGCAGGTATTTGTTTGTGTGTACAGCGAAAAACAAAGAACAGTGCACAGAACTGAATTAGTCTGCCAAATACCCTTTTCAGACATCACATATTACCATATGTGGGTCTGGATAAACAAGAAACTCAGTGAATCCCCTACACCCAGTTCCATTGCCTGCATCTGGACAATACAAGGGTGCAAGGGTCTTTCAATGAGGAATAGCTTATCAAATCTCAAAGACGTTCACACCTCCTTTGACATCAGCAAGCAAAAGGATGGATGCATACAATTGTTAGTGTACTATTCCAGCATTAGCAGCAACTGCGACTGTAGTGACCTCAGAGTCAAAAAAATAAGAAGAATAAAAAAGGAAAGGTGGTCAAGAAGTAACAAACAGACCAGAACAGCAACAGACTTGCTGAACTCAGGCCTCCACAACTTTGTGCCTTGGGAAACTTGACCTTACAAAGGATTATGCTCAGTGCAAGGCAGCACAGAGAATCAAGCCTGCAATTTTCATGGCTTGAACAAACACAAGATGTTGGCTTCCAAGGCTTTGTCTCCTTAAGATGAATGTGTCACAACAGGAATGTCAATTTCTACAGCAGAGAGGCGAGAACGTGCAGAGTAGGGCTGAGAGGCATAGCTGTGCATGCTGGGGGCGTGGGAATACAGGGGCTGCCAGAAAGGAGAAGGGAGGTTTTTGCATGCACAGTACCACAGGAACAGCAGGATGGAAGTGAAAAACAGACCGCCAGCACTGGCAATGGCAATAAATACAGAGATGTCAAAGCTGAAGACGGGCTCGTATTTCCTGTTCAGATAATTGTTATAAAAAATGACCCAGATGGACGGAGTGAGACAAATGGCACAGGCAAGCAGGAACAAGAGGCCGGCCACGAGATGGCAGCCTGCACTGTTTACCAGGCACTTGGCCAGTTTGACATTTGGCACGCTCGATACAAAGGCTGTGTTACACATGCCAATCATGCAGAGGAACAGAGCTGAGACAGCAGTAAACATACTCAGAGGAAGGGCAAACTGAAGAACACGCAGATCCAGCTGATCGACAGCCGTGTACCACTGTGGGTCATAGATCACACAGTCTCTGCTCCCATCAAAGCGTGCACACTTAATCCAGAGTCCAGTGTAAACGGTCACATTCCTCTCATTCTTGTTGTACGTGTACAGTCTCATCTGCCTCCAGTTTGGAAGCAGAACTGCTGCAAGGAGCCCAGCTACTGAGGCTGTTCCACTGAGGAAGGCCAGTACGGTCGCCGCATGAACATCCCGGCAGCCCATATTTGCCCACACAGGTTGTTTCCTATGATTAAAGAGAAAAATATAAACGAAAACCATGGACACAGGACTAACTACAGTTGATTTTTGATTTTAATAAACTTAGATGACAGCCAGTAGGCACTAACTCTGTGGCACCTTCTTTGTCTGACGCGCTTAAGACAGTGGTAACACTGTCTTAAAAACCACTAAAAACCACTGAATTCACACTTTAATGAAATATCAAGTTATTTGACAGACTTATGACTTCTCAGCTGACAGACTGTTGAATTCACTGCGTTCAAGATGAAAACCAAGCACAATTGAATGTGTGAGTCTATACAGCCATGATTTAGGTTCACCTGTCCTCCAGTGGCAGCTTCCTGTCTTTAGCCCAGATACAATATGAGCATGCATGCTCAGTCCTGCCATGCTGCTGCATGAGTAAAGGGAGTTGCTTAAAATCTGCATCATTAGACTGGCAGGGAATGCATATGTAGGCAGTTATACACATTTTATATAGGCCAAACTGTTGACAAGAGCTGCGAGATAGTGGCGGAGGCTCTATCTGTTGAGTAACTTACTATGAAATTTTCAACAGCAACTAACAGTTCTGCCACACTACTCCTGCCTTTCAGAATGAACTGTCCAAGCACACAAACAATTACAGAAAGCAGATGACTTTTCAGCTTTCACATTTTCCACTCCAGAGCAAGTGTTAATACTGCTTCCTTTTCAATATAACCACTGTCTGCATACCTACTATAACCTCTTGCCTGCAGAGATGCTGAGAAACAGTCTCAATGATGGGCCTTTACAAAACAAACAAACACTTATATAAAAAAAAAAGACTCAATTCAAGTTACCAGTTATTCCTTCTCTGCATGACCAAGTTATTTCAAAGAAGCCTAATACATAACAGGCACTGAGCATTTACCCCAGAGTGTACTTGAAGCTGGACACTAAGACTTATACTACCTAAAAATGAACAGATACTTTGCAAATTCTCACTGAGCGCCATTCAGTTATAAACTTCTCCTGAAATTTCTTCCGAATTATTGTCCTGCACTGTGCATATCTGTCAAATGTCTGAAGTGATAAACCAATCCCTTAAGTACCAGAAGTTCTGCTTAATGCATATACAGATAGCTGAGTATCTGTATCACAGAAAGGTTACAGACATGGCTGCAAACAAAAAGGCAACTGGATCTGATCCCTCACTCTCCTTTTATACCCGCAAACATCCAATGACCAGGGAGCTCCAATTTTCAGGTAAGGAATTCCCATGTATACTGGAAGAATATTAAAAGCCTTATCAAGCCATACAGCTAGCCAGCATTCTATTGATTTATAGACAAATAAATGAAGTTCAATTTGTTTCCTAAGAAAACATTAGGCAATTATTTTATGCCATCTAACCCCGAAGAACTGCATTGTAATGTGCACACTTTCTTTTAAGTGCTGATCACAGTCTAGATGCTAAAGAAGCACTCTGGAAAGAAATAATGACAACCACATTTATGCTAAAAACTACCTTATTTGTCAAAAAGCCAGCATTATATTGTTGCTAAGGATAGCTGAGCGTGGGCAAGCTTCTCTTCCCATGGCAGTAAACTTTTCAGATGGTAGGTCATTAACAGGATAGCCCCTGGGTAGAGGGTCCAGAGAAGTATTTCCATTATGATTATTTTAATATGATGCTTAACCGTAGCTTTGGTAAGGTCAAAACAATGCACTTGCAAGAAAATGGAACTACAACAAATGAACTTCAGGGGTAAATCTAATATTTCATCACATTTTGTTCTCCTCAAGATTGATGCTTTTGGTCTTCCATAAAGAGCTTGCCTTTACCTGGATAAAACTTCCATGCAGACACGGCATACTCCAAGATAAAGATATATGTGAACCAGCTGGAATAAATCATGACTGACCATTTCCAGAAACCTGCTGCTTCTGAAAATTCCTTTGCAGTATACTAGTAGATTACAGCCAATAGGCAGGTTACCCGCCATCCCCTCCATCAGGGGAGACCTATCCCATCTTGCAAATACTGCTGGCTTTATGATTGGAATTATAGCTTCATATCCCTGATGAAGACAATAACAAAACAGGCATTGTCTTAATTAGATGGCTTCAGTGCACTCACCAGCAGTGTCCTCAGATCAACAGAAACCTTAGCAACTTCTGTAAGTAGGAAAAAGGTGTTACTGGATCTAAGAAACAGAACAAAGACAGAGTCAACATCACATTTGTTTCATGCAATTTCAGCAACAGCATTTACACTGCAATTCAGGAATTAGGAATATCAGTTATGTTTGCATTAGGCCAACTCCATCACCTTCTACAATTTGCCCTTGTTTAAAAAACACAACTCAAAGTACTTTGTTTTTTCTTTCTTCAATTTTTTGCTCCAGAGCTTGTTCTCTATCTATTAATCTCAAAAGACAGAGGTGAAAAAAACTGCTTCTCTCATGGGCGTTCCAAGACACAGTTTGCATCCTGAATTTTATGTTTTTAGCAAAAAATCCATAAGAAGTCACACAGAATGATTACTGCAGATGTTAGGTTCAAGGCTGCACTCAAACAGCAGTGAGGAAAGGGTGCAATGATTACTTAATGTCAGAAAACAAAGGACAAGCTCTAAATTGTTTATGTATCTTGTGGGTCTCTATTCCTTCCTGCCTTCTACATGAAGGTTCAAGGAAAACCAGGAAACACTGGTAATGCCTTTTCAATGGCTGTCCAGCTTTTCCAGAGGAAAAGATCCTCTTGTGGATTTTCTACCCCCACATCTAAATCCCAAGATCAAATCTGCAGGTCATAACAGGTTAATCACTTTACTACTGGACAGCATCAGGCCTCCAAGTATGTCAGTATGCAACTGTCAAAAGTTACAACCTACAGGTGAATTTGCTGGGCTAACATGTGCAAAGACAGAGTTTATTCTAAACTAGCCATATCAAACCCTGAAATATAAAATTCATGAATGAACAGGCTCCATCACTAAAAAACAGCAAAAAATCATTCTATTGAACTATCTAGGCAAGAAAAAGACTTTACAACACAGTCATGAGCCCTGATTTTTTCACTGAATGGGAAAGAGGGTGTCAGATTTGGAAACTCATGAATAAGAATGCTATTGCATATAAGACACAACTGCAGACACACAGCTTGGAGCAGCAGCTTTTGTTCACTAACATTACTGATGAATTTTCAAGCTTTCTGTGCACTTTGCAGCTGAAGCCAAGATAAACACACAGACCTCCCTCTGAAGGTTCACACCCGTGAGCAACCACAACAACATAATTAAGCAGAAAATTAGTGCAGGCAAACAAAGCTGTCAGAGGGAGCTGTGCCCAGCCCAGGAGTCCCTCCCATTAAATTATGAAACCTGTGTTGTAATAAACAGATACAGAGCAGCTATGGAATATTCCCCAATACCCAACTCACTTCTGCAGAAATGGAGTTTCTTTTCATTTTTTCTTCCTCTCTTTAGTCCATCTGATTTTACTGTCTAATCCTGGTGGTGTTGAACAACTAGGGACCTCAGTCACTTGTCAACTAGTTGTCCAAGGGAAGAAAGCACACCTGGGCCAGATAAAACCCTGCCTTGCCTTAGATTCCCAGCTTTAACTTGTTCCATCCCAAGGATTTTAAAGCTGTACTGTGCAAGGCTCTTGTATCTGATCCACGGAAGCTACCACTCCTAATAGCACCCCTTAATAGGGACAGATTTTACCCCCTATTCTAAAGATCCATGTTGCTATAACAAGAGATGCTGGCTGAAGCTGGTTAAACACTGGTAAGTCATTAGAGGCCCACAAGATAAAAAAAAATGAAAAAGAAACCAAACAACAAAAAGGACATTTACTATAGACATAATTCAGAGATGAGTAAAACCAGCTCTGTTCCCTTACAAGGCCTTGAGAAGACCACGGTCTGGGAAGCATCACTGTTTTGTAAAGCCCTGCAGGAGAGAAGTCACAGTATAATTTATCAACACAGACGGCTACCTGACTATCCACAACAGCATGAACAGTTCAAAATCTTTCACGAGTTTTGGCAAAGGGGCCACCAGAAACTGGAGGCCTAAAGCTCGCCAGTTTCAAGGGACTGGCTCAGAACCAGGGCCACCACTCTTTTTTTTTTTTTTTTTTTTAATTCTGAGAATCAATCACGCGATTCCACGTTCTACAAAACTCCTTTCAAAAATAAATATACATGTACCGGGTTAGAATTAACAATCCTAGCTAACAGATTAGGACTTCCAAGAAAAACTTGGAGCAGGGGTAATTATTTTACCGACTGAACTGGAAAGAGCAGCTGACGCACGGAGAGAACACACAGCGTCCCCCCGCGGAGCACCGCCGATCCCCGCCCGCGACAGCGCTCCGAGCCTGCCGCATTGCGATCCCGGACCGGCGGGGGAGCCGGGAAGTGCGGCAGGGCCCGGGCTGGCCGTGCTCACCTTGCCGCCGCGCTCAGGAGGCGCCATGGCCGCCGCTCCGGCCGCGGAGCCGCCGCGCTGAGGGGAGGCCGCGGCCGCGCGGGGCCTTGTGGGGCGGGGCGGCGGCGCCGGCGCAGTGCGGGCCCGGCCCGGCGCAGCGCGGCCCCCGCAGCGCCCGGCTCTCCGCTTCCCGCGGAACTCCGCCAGCCCGGGCCGGGAACGCCGGTGCTCTGCAGCGCGTTCCTACGATAAGGCAGCTGAGCGCAGCTCGGAGGAACCCGACTGCGGCAGGCAGCTCCAGTCAAACCATGCTGCCTCTTGGTCCAAACGCGCCCCCACTCCCCCCTTAATGAGTGGGGCTAAGACCGGTGTTCACAAAGTCTGGAAAAAGCAAAATGCTATTTTCAGCTGTGAAATAGCCTGCAGAAAAGGAGGCTCAGGTTGTAGCCAGGTGGGGGTCGGTCTCTTCCTGCCCAGGCAACCAGGCACAGGATGAGAGGAGATGGCCTCAATCTGTACCTGGGCAGATTCAGATTGGACATCCGAGGAATTTCTTCACAGAAAGGGTAATGAGCTGCCCAAGAAAGTGCAAGGTAGAGGTGTTTAAGGAAACAGTGGACATGGCACTGAATGCCATGGTCTAGTTGACAAGGTGGTGTTCGATCATGGGTTGAACTCACAGGTCTTTCCCAACCTAACTGATTTTGCAATTCTGTAAAACGGAGTGTCAAGAACTGACAGCCTATTCTTAGCATTAGTGAAAGCACATTAGCCCCAAACACAGTAAAATTAGAGGAAAATCACAGTAAGAACCAATACCAATGATAAAATAAATGCATTATGACAAACCATACCTTTCTTCCCAGTGACTGCTTTAACAAAATCTAAAGAAGGAGGGTATGATACATATATTACAAAACAAAACCAAACTAGAAGGCTCTGGTGCATTCAATCTTCTTTTGCTTTACAAGCAATTTAATAGCTTTAAAGTAGAAAACACCCTGACAATAAAGGACTTCTTTTTTTTTTTTTTTTTTTTAATTAAAATGTGAGTGTGCCTTCTTGTAATACAAATCTAGAACACTAAACATTTCCAAAAATTTATAGCTCTGTTGAGAAGCCATTTTCTTCACTGAAATGTAACATAAACCAAACAACTCCATAAAAGGAGGAAATCACAAATTAAGCATGGGAGCTTGGAATCAGGATTTATGCAACTAAGATGACTACAACAGGCACCAGCAGGTGCCAAAAAAACCTCCAACCTTACAAATCAGTCTTGCTTTTTGTACTCCTACAAGTCACTTCCTAGGAGCCATTTATATGTGTTTTCCTTTAAATCCTTAAAACCAACAAAACTCCTACAATCCAACACCTGTCACAATAGAAGAACTGGTTCACCTTAGAAGACCCAGACCCTGGAAAATTCCTCCGTCAGGAACTTCCCTTGGTTCTTCTGATGCCCACAGGATACGTACAGTTGTTGCACTTGCTCCTTCATGCAAGTTATATTCCCTCCCTTCCTCTCACTTGGCAAAAAATATTCCAGGGATCATCAGTTGTTTAGCAGTGCTTTGAGTTACACACACTTTGGTCTTTACATTGTTGAGCTTTATAGCCAACCTAAACAAAAAAAAAGCAACTTGTCTCTTTCCCCACTGCGCCCTACCCAAGTGCCTAAACAAATGGAAGGAGCAGGCATTGAGGGAAGAGGGAACAATTAAATGGAAGGTCTGCACAACAAAGGCATCATGTGCATAGTTAGAATATTAAAATATGCTGGATCCATTCAGGAATGTCAGCTTCTATTCATTTGCTCTTCTTTGGAAGTTTGTAAAAGCAGGAGTTTCTTTTTCCGATATTCTTCATTCACCTGCTCTGCTTGCTCATCTATGGATTTTCTTAGACATGTTTTGAGTTCCTCAATTCCTTCTCCAGTATACGTGGATATAGGAATCACCTCTCTGAATTCAAGAGTATTTTCTGGAATCATTTCTTCCTCTAGTAAGTGAAAGAAGTCTGAAAAATTGGATTGAAAGAGTTGGTACAATCTCCAAATACTGTATCACTACAAAGCCCACAAAATCCCATTAAATGCAGAAAATAAACTTTACTAAATTACAGTTATAAACATAGCTGCAATTAATATACATACTATCTTCTGCATAATTAGTCTTCTCAAATCTCAGAAGACAAGCATTAATATAGCAGTTATATCATTATTAATGCTGCCATGAGAAGATTCTATACACTTCCAATGAGTACAAAAAAATCCCAAGTTGCAGAATATGGGAGAATATGGTCTTAAGCTTTTCTGGTTTCTACACACTCCAGGAAAGAAAAAGCATTTCACCCCAATATAATTGCAACATTGAAGTAAACCTACATAGATCTTTCCAGAATTTTCATGTGTTTGTGCCAAAATCACGTGACAAATGGTACATATGTCAGTGCCTGTGAGGGGACTTTCTATGCAGATTACTCTTGTTCCAGACACCTAGACTGGAAACTTACTCTCCCATATCATGGTTGGGAAAGATTATTTGGGATATCTCTATTTTATTAGAATCATTTCCCAACAGTGAAGCCATTACAAATGCATATAAACAGAGCTCTAAATGCAGGAAGTGATTTCAAACATATGTTCAAATAATAAAGTTAATAGCTGACTTCAGTTTCAAACAATTCTCTGCCAATGCAGAATCATCCATATGAAATCTTACTACTACTACTTTTGATGAAAGTTATTGTTGGAATTTCATTACCCTGAGGATTCTCTAGTTGTGTCATAAGTTCATCCAAGTTATCCTTTGCACAAGGCAAATCCATTTTATTAATCGCAAGAAGTGCAGGCTTTGTTACAAGTTCCTCTTTGTACAGCTCCAGTTCCTTAAAAGAAAAGTAAATTTCCCTTAGTAACTATTTGTAGTTTAACAAGTGCTACTTCAATTTTACATCTCCTCTTGCATTTGTTTAATTGCCTAAATAGCCCTTCTTGCCCAAGCAGCAGTGAGCGTGACTCAGATGCTCAAGGCTGATATATTACAGCACAGAAGAAAATAATGTTCAGCGATTCAGTAACTTTTTTGCTCAAAGACAGATTTCAGGTAAACAGGCTAGCTCATTCTGAAATGCCTCTTACAGAAAGAATGAGAGTTTTGTTTTTTGTTTATACTGACATCTATGAACACAAAATCAATTTCAGAAAAACTTCAGACCTATAAAACATATAAAAAATCCTTTGTAGAGAAGGAATTTAAGAATTTATAATTCTTAAACATTTTAATATTAGAAAATCCCAACCTGAATAAGCTAAAAATAAACAGCAATACCTGAAATGTAGAAGATTCATCAACTTAAGTCACACAGAGATAAATTTAAAATTACATAATATGTATTATTTGAATCAGAAGCATAGTTAAGAGATGGAAACAGTTAATGTCTGCAAAGCTGGGGTCTGATATCAGTCTATGCAGTAAGGGCATCAAGGCAGGGCTTTAACTGTAATCATGTATTTCTACTTAAAATGCTACTGGATTGGGGAACTGAAAATGATGTGTCTTTTTACCTTTACTTGACTGTAAGAAATATCCCACATCCTGCATAGATTATTCAATTCTATTAATAATTATGTGGTACCCAACATAAACTACAGTGGTTTAACCTGGATGAGTAAAAACAAAGACTTCATCATTTTGGAGAATCTCTTTGTTCTGATTTATATTATAAATCCAGGAGACACACTAACATTTGAATGTTTCTCAATCAAAACTGAGCCATTCTCTTGACTCAACACATAACTACAGCTGTCACATAGGAAGATGAGAATTTACCTTTGTTAGAAGCAATATTGTTTCAAAGGCTGTTCTGAACTGAGTCTTCATAGACAGCTGAAAGCCAGAAATATCTACCTGAAAAAGTTACACAAAAACAAGTTTTGTGGAGTAAAAATATGTTACAGTATCAAGGTACTCTCCATTAACTACTTTGCCCTGGAATGTCCACAGCAACGTGTTCACTCCTGGGCAAATAAGAGAGGGCAACTAAACAGCAAAGAAACATCAGACACTGCAGGCACAAACTGGTTAATTCTGATACAGTGTTTCTCAAAGGTCTGGCTTTTAAACTTCTTAAGAAAAAAAACCCCATGCTTTTGTTATGCTTGGAACACTTCACACTTCTAAATTAATTTGAAATTTTCAATGATAAATTCTATTTAAGAACTTAATGTATCATTAGTCATTTGAGTGGTCCATTCTGTAAACACATTTACAGCTATATTTATCACAATCACACAAATCACAAATGACTTTCTAAATTCCAACTGCATTGCAATTAAGATACATTTTATTTATTGCACTTCGATTTCAATAAACTGTAAATTTTATTTAACTTACAACTAAGAGAAGCTGTTTGGTTCTCTCTATATGTTTGAGAAATTTATGACCCATTCCTTTGTTTGCATGTGCACCTTCAATCAGTCCTGGGAGATCAGCTACTGAAATCTAGGAAAACAAAAGTTTCAAACAAAATACTTCCAGTTAGCAAACCCAGGGACTTTAAACTATCAACAGTGATTATCACTATACATAAACAAAAGAACCCAGACAAAATAATATGCATTGGCTGTTTCAATACACTTACAATCTATCATTAGAAGCAGATTAAACAAAATGCTGCTATTACACACACCTGGTGCTCCTCTTGTTCCCCCTGTCTATTTTTTATAGCTGTCTGCAAACTACAAAATAGAGGGTAATAATACCTCAGCAGAGATCTTACAAAATTTAGCTATTACCTGAGAATAAAACAGACTCTGAAAGGTGAGCAGCTTAGGCTTTCTCATTTGGATAGAATTCAAACTGTCACTGAGAAAGCAAATAAAGTCTGTTCCTTGTGGCTACAGAGCATCATTACTCCAAATACAAACCCACTTAACGCTGCTCCCCTGAGCATGAGAAGCTGCAAGAATTTGATTTCTGCTCTTCAGCTCAAATGAGACTTTGATTAATCAATCAGCTTCCAGACAGAGTCCAGCAAAGACTGCCACAATGGACAGGGACCTTGTCATTTTCTCTGCTGGTTGAGAGGGCTGTTGGACAGCTGAGGCAGCCCGAAAAAAAGAAGAATGATAATGAAACCCCCAAAATGGCTGCTCAGTAAGTCACAGAAAGCTAAGACGGAGAGTGAATTAAAGAAGAGCAAAGGTAGGGTCTTCAAATCTATCTAATGCCCATTTAGACAGCAACTGGATTAACTTGAACAATCCCTGAAACCAGCATACCATAAAATTTCCAGTGTACTACTTAGTGCAGAAGAGGGCTCAGATACTCTGGTAGAAAATGTAAGTGATTCTGCTAGTTTTCATGATCTGGTACTGAGACCTGAAACCCAACTCTACTTCTGTGTCTTGTTTTTTTCCAAGCAGTAATGACAGACAGCACTAGGAAACTTGCACGTATTTTCTTTTTTGTATTGTACTAAGATAAAATGAGCAAATTGTTACATGTATCTTTAGAAATATTGATGTTCTTTAGGAAAAAATGAATCATTGTCCTTTGAGTGATACAGCAAAGACACCTCAATTATTGCTCTTAATTACATTGCTTATGTTGTTTTGGTTTCAGCAGTTGCAATATGGAGAGAACTTCCTCTTACCCCCAGAAATTCCCCGTGATCACAACCCCTAGCTCCCTTGACTTTAGGAAACAGGTATTTTGTCCATGTAGTTCCTATATAGCCCCCAACACTGGTATAAAAACCATAAACTGTAGAAATGGCCAACAATAAGAATCACTGGCTGTGACAAGAAAAAGACTTCAGAAAAGAAAGCCAGGCGTGCAAGTAGATCTCTTGCTGGAGAAAAATACACCAATATGAACAAGAGATCCTCATTCATGGTAGACAGTTTTTTGAAAGGGCTATGAAAAATCCTGTTTACTTGCAGCATAGCTTTCTAGGATAAGCTACCCTAAACTATCAGATAAAATGAATATAAAAAAATTCCCTTAGACATATTGCATCTCTGCAGGGAACCAGACAAACTAGGCTTACTTTCTTTAATACACAGTTTATTTGATGTTTGTTAAATGAAGGTTTCAAGCATCAGCTACTGAATCTCCCTAGCATTACTGGTTCTGAAAGCAGAAACAGTAGTTTTTTTGTCTTTTCATATCTGAAGGTTATGTTTTTCTGGTTAACTCATCTGAAACCCTTTTATGCACTTGCCTTTTATCTTGAAAATGATGAGTCCAGTGCTACGTGTATCATACACTTCAAAAACAAAGTAAAAGCACATCAAAGAAGATTCAAGCTTGAGGAATGAAAATGTTTGCTGCAATTTTTAAGCAAAGCTGGGGTCCAAAATCTATCAGCCTCTCTAGTCTTATTTAGCACTGGTTTCCCCATCAGTGGATACTGTAGAAAGGATTCCAGGCACCACACAATTAATCTGCAACTTTTATCTGAAGAAGCTGGGTGGAACAGAGCTCACAAAAATTAAAGAGGTAAGGCCATAACTCCAGCAGTCTTTCACAACCACAGCCTATCACAAAAGGAACTGGACCCAGGTGCCTCACCTCTCGGGCAGTGCACTATTCTGGCTGTTCAGGTAATCATTATCACGTCATACTATTTCAGTTTTTAATTAAAAAACCCAACCCATCAAACAAAAAAAGCCCTACACCCCAAAAAACAAACCAAACCAACAAAAACACCACAAAGACAAAAAAATTCTAAAAGAAAGTTAGAACAGCCAACCTTGAAAGCCATCACAAGAAGTTATGGTAGCAGGGTTATAATCACAAAACTCCCTGCCATTCACTAATGTAGATCTTCAGCAATTGGACAAATCTGCCACTGTTTGCATTCTGAAAATTACTCACTCAGTTCAGAGCGCTCTGTACAGGCAACTTGAAAGAAATTTGCTTTTTTCTAAATAAAAATAACAGGCGGGTCTCTGAAACAGTGATTTTTTTTCCAAGTCCTAAACTTTTAAGAGTACACTAGGACACAGCAATCTCAATTCCATAAACAATTTCATACCTTTAAGACTGTAAGCCAGGATTAGAACCAGAAGGAAGGGAAAATGAGAAGCCATTTATTAAAGTGACTTGAAATAAGCTCTACATCATAATATTGTATTTGGCTGTGAAATTCTCTTATTATTACTTCATGAAACAGTATTTTTCTCACAACTCCTGTTAAGCCCATGCAATTGCATTTGAGATGTACACATTATGGATACACATATGAAAATACCTACAAGTTTTCATTCTCTTTCTGCAATTCTGTTAAGCAACATAAGTAGTCACTCCATATAACTTTAACAAACAATCAGAACAAGGTTTTGTACCAACCTGCTTATAATCTGCATACATGATCTTTCCTAGTTCAGGCTGTATTGTTGTGACTGTGGCAAGGGGACAGGAAGAAAACAAAACTGGTTTTAACATTTAAAAAAATGTTACAGTTACAAAACATTTAAATACTGTAGAACTTTTTCAGTGTATTTAAATTAAACAAATGTACAGTAGCAAAAAAACATAATAAGGAAAAGGAATAAAGAAAAAGCAAAATAAGATAGATGAAAATTAGACCACAAAAAATCCACTGCTAAGTCTTATCTCTTTCTGCAGTTCTGCTCCAGTCATCCCAAAATGGGAACAGTGAAGGTAGAGAAGTCTCAGACTCAAAAACTATTACCTAGACTATGGATTAGCTTCCAAACAGGGATAAAACAATGAAAGGGAAAGTGAAATAGGACTCTTTAAACTGAGAAAAGGCTGTAAAGAATTGGGAATGGTGCAAAAAGGTCAGTAGGAATTATCAGTACTTGTACTCTTACTTTTTAATTAAAGAAGATCAGACAACTAATTCTAACTTACTGATAGAAAAATAGTAAAAAATTTCTGTTTATTTTTCAGTAGACAGATTAAAACCCTGAAATCTTCTCTGTTGCAAGTGGTAGCAAGTTCTAAAGCATACAAGATGTTTAAGCAAAGGAACTTGACAGTACATATTCTGTAGACTGAGGATATTACACACCACAGAGAGTCTCAGTTGCAATAAAAGGGGCTGAGACAAAAATAAATGTTAAATAGACCCTGCATTAATAGGTTGAAGCATTATGGGGGTGTATACATGAAAAACTGAGGTGGGTAAAGGAACTGGACACTGAGGTAGCAAGTATTTCCTTGAAGTATTTCTTATAATAAAAAAGCCAGGCAACATTGCTATACCCTATTCTTTATTATAAACCTTTATTATAAGCAAGTCAGAGAAAAGACTTCTTGCTGTTGGGAAATATTGCTGCTCTAAAAATAAGAGTATGAACTTACATGCATAATTTGCAATCTCAGGCTTGGCATGAGAAATCTTGCTTAATAAGGATGACTTTCCTGCATTTGGAAACCTAGAAGGAAAGTCAGGATTAATACACTGAATAAACACCTACATGTTTCCTGTATATTTATTTCCAAATGTATTCTTTGATGCTATCAACTTCTTTTCGCACTCATTTACTCAGACTATTTTTTTTTTTACAAAACAAACAAGCCCCAGATCATTATGATTTACTTTTTGGCAACAAATCTGAATAATTTTTCTAAATCAAACAGCGCTTCCTAAGGATGCAGGCAGGAGAGTTATGTAAATAGAAATACGTAATATATTTAAGGGAAATCTTTCAAAGTCACTCAGACAGAAATACAGCATTACCACCCAGGTACACTTGGATTCACTCTTCACATGCTACAGCTAATTTTGTAAATTATGCTTGCATTCTAAAAAGCTGTCATGCAAATATGTCTTACCAGTCTCTTAACATACACATCAGGGTTTATGAAAGTCTACACTTTAAGTACCAATGATACCTATGCTAGAGTTTAGCTAACAGAGCAAAGCAAATGTGAACTCAGAGAGAGTGAGACTGTGTATATGGACACACACGTGCACAGTTTATGTGTGGCTTTAAGGCAGCTGTATGAGGGACCCTGAAATTAGTACTAACCTGTTTTGCTACTAAGTAAACCTAAAGGAACACCTAGGAGCTGGTCTGTGCACACCTGTCTGTTATAACATTTTTGCTTTACAAGGGATAGCTATACCTGCATCCTACAACAAAAGTGTTCTTTAAGGGATACACCAGCTTTTACAAAAGCTTCTTCACAGAATACATCTACCCACTGAAATGAAAACCTAAGACTGAAATAGTAACACCCACTTGTTTTAAAGATTAACCTGAGCTGGAAAAGGCACAATAGCTTTGATGCATGTAAAACTTGAAGTCAATCCTGACACCCAAGGATAGACTGCAGTCCTTATTCTTAGCACATACTCCATCTAGAAAGTCCACACAAGACTTGTGTTCCAGTCAAATTCACAAATATCCATCCCAGAATGATCAAAGAAAACTCTGTCTACAGGCAACTCAACACAGTCCCAAGATACAAAGGCAGATGTCCCACAGAAAACCAAATAGTCTCCACTTGAATACATGGAGAAGCATGGCCTGTTAACAAAGCTGGTACTATATTAGAGGTATTAGAGGCCTTTATAAAGAGGCTGTACATAAATCTTTCTTAAAAAAAAGAAAGCAACCTAATGACTCTTGTTATAGTAGGGAAACTATTGAGTGCAGTTTTCAGACACTCTGATGTTGAAAGGTGCCTTAAAGACATTTCAGAAGGTTACTCTGGCCAGATACTTGGGAAAGCACTTTGTTTCCACTGAAGTAGAATATGTTCTTTGAAGTTTAAATTGCAACCTAGACTAACACATCACAACCTGTACCCAAACTTGATGGGCCTTTCTCAAGTCTACATAGTTTTTTTTACCTGATCTAATAGCAAACCACTCACAAAAAAAGGCAAAAGGAGCAAAGATAAAGAGATCAAAGTACAACCACAACCATTGGAGGCTGATTCATGCTCTCAATAAGAAAATTATATGCTTCTCTAATTGACTGATAATGATTTGTGTCCATTTTGAAGGCAAACTGTCAGCTGAAATACAAGATTAAAGAAGCATCGGCATCATAAAACTCCTGTACTTTCACACTGATCAAAACAGAAAACAAATCTGTCACGTAATTACTGAACAGCAATCGAAAATTATGTAACTTCAGAGAAATTTTATATTGTCAAAATTATTTCTAATAACAAAAAAAGAAAAATATAGTTAGTGTATCAATCTGTCTTCAAGTTTCCATTTTTATTGGTATAGAACAACTAGACTATTTCCATCTCAAACTCATCATTTCATGTTTCCTATGTTTTTTTGTTAATAAGGACCACAGGGCTGATTTATGTTAGCAGACGCTGAATAGAACAATAGCTGTACTACACTACAAGTGTAGGCTGTTGAAAGCTTTCTCCAAATAAAAAGATATTTATCTGCATTGTTTTAAAGCAGCAACATGGATATGCAAGTCCTGCTGTTCTAGTTTGTAATTACTTCCTTCCAACATCACAAGCTGGTTTTTGGGAGAGTAGGAAACATAGCTTTTGGCATTCTCTTCAGAATTGCTACTGAAAGGATCTACTTGTGCCAGTGCCATGAAGTTAAACATGCAATATTCAGTGTTCTTGGCACTGCTCTGCATCTTCTACCTACTTAATAAATATTGTGCTAATAATATTGTGGCCATCACTGCAACTGCTAAATACAATTATATTACTAATTATGTATTATCCTGATTCATGAAGTCCTTCACTCACCAAAATATATCTAATACTTTCAAATGTTAAAATTAATTTTAATAGCTTTAAACTCAATCTGATTTTTTCAAACTGCAAATAAATTAGGTGACAATGCAAATGCACAATTAACACTCATCATCCAAATTCTCAAATTTCTTTGAAATCAAATTTGAAATGTACTACTTTGTTTTCTAATATTAGTTTTCAAACTACCATACTTACCCAACTAAGCCAACATCTGCTATTAGTTTCAAATCAAGGTGAACAGTTCTCCTCTGACCTTTGCAAGGCAGAAAGTTTGTAGCCAAAGAGCCTCCAAGACCTCCACGAGCTGCTAAGAATCTCTCTCCTGCTGCATTAAGCTCTCCTGAAAAAAAATCTTTAGTGAAAAAACACAATCTCCTGCAGTAGTTCACGTATAATTTTCCATTCAAATGTCTCCAGTTTTAAGACAATTTTGTGTATGCTTCCTTGCAAGAACTGTGCCCTCAAGGTGATGGTGATTTTCCTTGTTTGGCAACACATGAAAGCCATCACACCCCAGTATTTTTCTCTGTCATACAGTCACCTCAAGAAAATGCAGGCAGGCAAAGTATGGCCCAGATGGAGGTTCTGAACCCTCCAATATTTGAATTCAAGAATGCAAGGAAAAATATGCATTGATAGAGATGTGGCTCCCTTCAGATGGTTCATATTTTTCCATTAAGATGCAGACTATGATATCTCCCTTAGAGTCAGAATAATTAAAACAACAACAAAAAAAAAGAACAACACTTGGATATCTTTAGCTCCCTGATATGCCTGCATCATAAACAAATCTTGCAATACATCCAATGCAGAACATCCAAACCAGGGAATTTGGGAATTTAGTTTTAATTCTAAACAGTCTGAAATGAAAAACTCTGAGAAACTGCAAAGGAACCATTGAGAACCATTCCAAGAGTATTGAAGGAGATCTTCCTGGTGAGTTAAAAACAGATATGCATTTTAAGGAACCCAAAATTCAGCAAGGGTCTTTGTCTTTTGAGCATTTTCATAATTCATAATTCAGTAAAGATATAGGGACACTTACTTGGGTTTATGGAAACATAACTTATGTGAGGTCATGAATGGTACTGTGGAGGATCAGTATGGCTTCCAGCATTTAACACGTGTTTCCAACAGCAATGGACTTGTACGTAGTGATACAAATCAACTACTGCTAATTTCTGGGGACCCTGTTTTCCAACAATTTTTACAGTGTATTTGTCAACTCATAGGCCAAACAAAGAAAAACACAGACATATTTTGGAAAATGTGTAACCTTAAAACATCTAGTCTAGAAATTCACTAGATGTTATCAATAAATGTGACAAACATTAGGTACCTTAAAACAAAGCAAATGTTCTTACCAATCTGCTTGCCATCATCATCAAGAACCGAAATTCCCAAAGGCACATGAACTTCACAATCTTTTCCTTTTTCACCTTTTAGAGCTTTAACACTGGGAGAAATTAAACCAGGCTTAGTACCTTAAGCTGACCTTTTGCTTTCTGGAAAAGTTGTAAGTAACAACTTTCATTAAATAGATTCTTACCTGCTGTTGGCTCCTGTTCCAGCTACAAATCGCTTGTGGGGATATTTCTCCCTAATGCTCTTTAAGGTAGTCCTTTCTCGGGCGACGAACCAGACATCACCACCTCTTCCTCCTTCCCCTCCCAGATTTGGATAACCCATTCCACCCGTTCCTCCTCTCACATAGACCCGCAAGTCGTCTATGAAGTTGCTGTACTAATAAAACAACAGTTTCAACATCAGTTAATTACTTTCTCTTTATATTCCGCTTCACAGAAACGTGTGTAAAACCGCTTGGACTGATCTTTCATGGCAATAGATGAAACTTCAGAAAGCAGAGCGTATAGTTTTTAATCAACGTTTGGCACGTCTTCCCCGGCAGACGGGAAGCGGGAGCCCGGGCGCCGGAGTCCCGCGTGTGCCGCCACGGCGGGACATGGCCGACGGGCCCTGAGGGCGCTGCGGGCAGCCCGGGCGGGGCGGGACCGGCCCGCGCCACCGGCACAGGAGAACTCCTGGAGAGGCCCCGCAAGCGGGACCGCGGCTCCCGGCCAGCCCTCCCGGCCAGCCCTCCCCGCCAGCCGAGCGGCGCCTGCGGCGCCGTCCCCACCGCTCCCCGGGCCGGCCGCACTGACCTTCCGCAGCACCGCCGCGCCGCGCCGCACCATGGCGGGAGCAGCCGCCGCCCGGGCCCAAGCCAGGCCCGGCCCGTGGCCGTGCAGAGGACACGGGGCAGGACGCCGGGCTGGCTCCGGGCGCCGCACGGCGGCAACGCAGAACAGGCCCCGCTCCGGCCCTGCGGACGCGCAGGCGCGGCCCGGCCCGGCCCGCCCTTGGGCCCCCGCCGCCGCTGCGGAGGGGCCGGCGGCTGCTCCGAGCCCCGGCACGGCGGGGCCGGCCCCGCTGCCAGACACGGCCGGGCCCGCTGCCAGACACGGCCGGGCCCGCTTCCATACACGGCCGGGCCCGCTTCCATACACGGCCGGGCCCGCTGCCAGACACGGCCGGGCCCGCGCCTCGGGCCGAAGGGCGGCAGCGACGCCGGGACCCGCAGAGCCAGAGGGAGTTAACAAATCGTCCGGAGTTACAGACGATGAGAACGGGTCCTGCATCCCCAGTGAAACAGGCCTCCTGACCTCAAAGGAGGGACCCTGGGCAAAGACCCACCTGGGCGTTTATTGCATGTTCCTGTGGAGCCGCCGGCTCCTGCTATGTCACTGGCCGTGTCTTGTCCCTTGGCTGGCGCCACACGTCCCCTTACCTTTTGTAATGCAAGGGATTGGTGCCAGTTCATGGGCTTTAGAATCCGGCAGTGGGAGGTGGCGACCACCAGTACACCAAATGAAAAGAATACAAGACTGGGCACGTCGACTAAATAGTATAAGAAAGGAAATAATAATTTAAGCAACAGAAGATAGGGTACTAATTAATAACCTAGTAACTTGTAGCCAATGAACTGTGACTTTGCTTGCTAAAATGTATATATAGTGTAAAGTTTTGAGAATTGGTATGCTTGATTTGTGAAAAACTTCAGAATAAGCCACACAGAATAAACTATGTCTCCTTTGGAAAGGAGAGGTTTAGAAACCTGGCTCTGTCTGTTTAGAGAGTCCCTAAGTTGGCAGCAACAGGAGTGCCTGAAAGGAGAGCCCCAACTGCAGGAGCAGACAGGTTTGGGTTAACAGCAGCACTCTCCAGCAGCTGTCCATACTGTTCCACTGTTCTCCTTAGAACCTGTGTGCTTGCTCGACAGCATCTGCTGTTGGCTGTCCCCATGCAGCTGGACCCTTTACAAGCTGTTGGTCATATTGCTGGTGTGCCCTCCCTCAAGAAATTGAGACCTGATCTTTAAATTATTCTAATTTTCAGGATAAGTATGACAGTTAAAAATACATGGCTTTAATAAGGTTCAAAGTGCTTTGCAGTTTTTAAATGGTCATGAATAAGACCTTATTTTGTAAATCATGACATCAGTAGGGTGTGAAGAGTAAAACTGGCGAAAATCATAGAGTCATAGAGTGGTTTGTATTGAAAGGGACCTTAAAGTTCAGTTCCAATCCCCCTGTCATGAGCAGAGACATCTTCCACTAGACCAAGTTGCTCCAAAGTCCTTGTCAGCCTGGCCTGGAACACTTCCAGGGATGGAGCATCCACAGCTTCTCTGTGCAGTGCCTCACCACCGTCACAGTAAAGGATGTTTTCTGTGTATCTAATCTAAATATTCCCTCTTTTGGTTTGAACCTATTCCCCTTGGACTATCACTACAGCTCCGCATAAATTCCTCTCCAGCTTCTCTGTATGGCCACTCCACATATTTGAAGGTTACTATGAAGTCTCAACACAATCTTTGCCAGACCAAACAGCCCAAATTTTCCTGGCCTGTCTTCAAAGGGGAGATGCTCTGGTCCCCTTAGCAACTTCATGGCCTCCTCTGGGCTTGCTTCAACAGTTCAATGTCCGTCTTGTGTTGGGGGCACCAGAACTGCATCCAGTGCTCCACGAGGAGTCTCACGAGAGCAGAGCAGAGGAGAAAAATCACCCCCAAGTTCTTTTATAATCTTTTCTTTTGTAGGTAAATATTTCCTAGACAATATGACTATGTTTTTCATTTTTTGTGAGTTTTTTAAAGAACTAATCCTCATCAGAAAGTAAATATTGTTTTGTTCCTTCTTACAGCTTTCCCACAAGGTTTTACATTCTTGATTGCACCTGTTAGCTGCCTAAGAAGAATCATTACCATTTACAGTAATTTAATGCTAAAAATAGCTTTAACAATGCATGTTATCTGCTACATAATAAAATAATTTTAAAAATGAGTAAAAGAAAGTGGTATGCCTTATACATTCTAAATGACCCAGCAGAACATTTAAGCTCATGTGAATGGCAGAACAGAAATTATTACCACAGCAAAAAATTCAGAACTCCCATGTTGTGCTTTCAGATCATGGGGACCACATCTGCAGTCCTGAAGCAGGTAATATATAAAATCTACTGGGAAGTGTTTTGAACTGATCAGTTAAGAATGTCATGACTGGAAAGTAGCAAATGTGGGCCTGGCCTTGTCCTGGAGGCATTTAACTGAGGGCTTGCAGGCTGAGGCTCCTGTACTCAGATGTCTCCAGAGGTCAAACTACATGAAACATCATAAACAGCTCCCTGTGATCTCCACCTCTCTCTCTAAGTCTTTGAAGTTAGGCCTGCTGAACATGGAGTGTAATTGCTTATCTTTGAAAAAAAAAGAAAAGTGATCTGGCCAACCACAGACCCTAAATCCTGGTCTCAATCTCACTACAAAGCTTTGGAAAAACTCAAATTTGCTGTATTAATTCCCAAAAACATTTGATATGGTATCACCTGGGAAGGAATGAGCATATTTGGGTTAGGAGAGAAACTGATAAATGAGATAGCCACAAATAAAGTTGAAAAGAAAGATGTCAGGCTTAAAGGGTTTGTTATAGGATGGTCTTATTTGATATTTTTTGTAGTAGTCCTGATAAAATCAGTAAGAGCATGCTCATTAAATTTGGAAATGAGATATACTTAGGAATCACCATAAATGTGCTACTTTTGGCTGGGATAGAGTTAAGTTTTTTCACAGTGACTCAAATGGAGCTGTGGTTTGGGTTTGTGCTAAGAAGAGTGTTGATAATGCAGGGAATTTTTTAGTTATTGCTGAGCAGGGCTTGCATGGAGCCAACACCTTTTCTGCTCCTCACCCCACTCCACCAGTGAGTGGGCTGTGAGTTCATGGGAAACTGGGAAGGGACACAGCCAGGACAGCTGGCCCCAGCTGATCAAAGCATATCCCATACCATATGGTGTCATGATCAGTAAAAGAGGCCAGGGAAAGAAGAAGGAAGGAGAACAGTTAAAAGTCATGGTGTTTGTCTTCCCAAGTCACTGTAACATGTGATGGAGCCCTGCTTTTCTGCAGATGCCTGAACACCAGCCTGCCCATGGGAATTTGTGAATGAATTCCGTGTTTTCTTGGTTTGCTGCACAGCTTTTGCTTTCCCTATTAAACTGTCTATACTCAATACAAGTTTTCTCACTTTTACACTTCCGATTCTTTCCCCCATGCTGCTTGTGAGGGAGTGAGGGAGCAGCTGTGTGGTGCTTAGTTGCTGGCTGGGATTAAATCACCACAAGAAGTATCTCAGGAGATGGATTTCATTTAATGTAGGGGGAGGTATTAAGGTCATTGTGTAAGGCCCTGGTAAAATCTCATTTGGGGTTCTGTGAAAACCTAATCAATTGTTCTATAGCTGAGCTAATGTTGAACTAAGAGAGGGCTAGAGGGAAGTTGGGTTCATCACTAGAGACCTTGAGAGCCTTTCGAAAGAACAGATCTTGGAATGGCTCAGCTTGTTTACTGCAATAAAACAAAACCAGAGAGGAGACACGAGTGCTATCTATAAATATATCAGGAAAATAAACACGAAGGATGAAAACCATTTAAATGAAGGGGAAGGACACAAGAACAAACAGATATGTACTATTCAGTAATGAATATATCAGGAAACCACAATAAGGTTTCTAGTTATTACTGCGATTTACTAATGAAACTGCTTTTCCATGGAATTAGTGGGAACAAAAATATTTCTATTTTTAATATGGCACTTGATAAATGTATGAGGTGATTGTACAACAGAGGTTTTTTTTGTAGTGGCAGGGAGCTAGTCCCTGTCATTCAGGAGGATCTTCCTGTTCTGTGTTACCATGCCGATTCATAGTACAAACAGCAGAACATTTTGTCCAGATTTGTGATTAATAATACGGGGAAGGACCTGTCAGTTTTTTCTGAATAGTAGGCAAGGTTCTGAAGTCCTTATGAATGCAACAGTTAGATTGTGTTACTGCGACTTCAGTAAAGCATATGATGTCAGCATTCTATCGAAAAGAATGTAAAGAAGGAAATAAGCAAAAGAACTTTTAAGTGAGATGAAAAAAGCACAGGTAAGTTGTAGATAGTTCTTCAAGGATCAAGTCACAGGCCCAGAGCCCTCCTTGGATACCAGTACAAGTATGTATCAAATTACACCATGGTTTCGTGCTGTGTTATGCTTTTGTGGTACATAGTGTTTGAATTTAGTCCTTACAACTGTTAAGAGCAGCCTGGTCTGAAGTTGGTCCACTTAGCAGAGCCTTAGATTCAGTGTGCTGCACTTCCTTAACGTGCAGCAGGAGATTCTTGTGTTAATGTGTTAATGTGTGGACTGGCCCAGAGGTGCCAGCAGAGCTACTAACCAGTGTTAATTGATGTCATGTAATCAGTCCACAACTTGACCTCAAAAAACAGAAATAGAGAATACTGGTCTCCTATATGTTACGAGTTGAAGGTGTTGAACTTTTTGACATAACACTAGATTTGTTTCATCAGAGTGCCAGTTTATGCCAATAAGCTCATGCCAGCAGGGAATTAAGCAAGATTTCATTTGAAATGTGGCATCGTGCATTTTTTGGATCCTTTAATGACATTAAATGGCTCGTCACACATACATGATGCTTAGAATTACTGAAACAGAATCATTTAACACTATGAAGTTTGAGGATATTTAGATGTTTCATTGTCCAAATACCTGACTTCAAAAATGTACTTGGTCTCCTGAAGAGTCTCTGTTTGCCAGGGCATGACTGATTCTATCACCTCTCTCTCCTGCTTGCATTGAGTGTGTCATACTTGATTTTCAGTAACAGGACTGTGAGCACTTCATTGTCAAGCCTGATGGCAGAACATCACTCTGTCATTTTTTACTTCAGAAGCTGCTAATCAGTGATGCAGAGGGTGACTCAATTCTTTATCCTCAGTGAATCAATCCTGTTTATGAACAAGTATGCCTATGTCACAGATATATATATATATAATTCAGTCACAAAAGGCTGGTAGCATTTTAAAGCTTTCCAAACTGACTTATATATAGTCAATGCATATTTTGAGTTTCATGATAAGTAATGCTTCAGTTCCTGCTCTTTCATTCTTACTGTGTACTTCACGTATTTGTATATGATTGCTTGAAAATCACAAGGGTACAGCTACCTCAAATCACAGTTTTACCCCTCTTTTTCTTTTTTCTCATGTTATAAATTACTAAGTAGTGTACTGTCATCAACTCTAAAAGAAGAAGCCATAAAATCTCTTCCCCCAACAATTTTAAAACTTCCACCAGCAGATTTTTGAAATTTGCTTTATGCGGTGTTTTTCTCAGTTTAGAAAAGAACTAACTTGGATGGAAATATGTAGAAAATAAGATGAAATATTTTAGCAATACAGCTTTATTTAACACAGAGCTGAAATATTAAAAAATGAAAGTCAGATTTTCTTTCCTTGCCTTTCTGAACGGGCACACAGCTGGTGTGGTAAGTTTGCATAATGGTCTTTCTATTTGAGAGAAATAACTTCACCAATATATCCAAGGTCCAAATATTGTAAAATATGGATGAATTAATTTTACAGTTTTATGAGAAAAAAATAAAGAGATTTACCCAATAGCAAGGGTACACTCTTCAGTACAATAAAGTTCCACTAGATGGAAGCACCTCAGCTGCCATAATAGAAGGAATAAATGGAAGTACAACAGTTTAACACACATGCCATGGAAAGGTATCAGTGCTGGAAGAATTTTGAGGGAAACATTTTATTTTGCCCAGGTTCAGCTATCAACTAAAAAAATTAAAAATCGCATAAATAGATACTTTTACTATGAGCCATATGAGCCATCTAATAAACTCAGAGTCAAGCAGCTGTGCTGGAGTCCTTGGGTTTAAATGTATGCTGTATGCTGTATGCTGCAGCTTTGGAATTCTTTTGGAAGCCCTGCAGAATTAAGAACACAACACAATTTTTCTCTAAATTCCATTTATATTTAGTCATTATCTCAAAAAATCCTTCCCAAGTACATGGATAGGTTCTCTGCTTTAAGGACTTTCCCCTGCAGCCCAAGCTTTTATGTAGCTTTCAGTTATGTTAGATATTACAAAGGTGGTCACTGATTTTTCTTGACTTTCCTTGACTTTTCTTGTTCTGAAATATAAATTTAAGTGACTAACTTAATCAACATGATCAGTGACTGTCTTCATAATGCTTCCATCCTACAAACTTCATGTAACATTTCACAGGATTATTCGTTACCAATAATTTTGATCTCTGCTAACTTGAATTCATGGGTTCATCCTTGTTCCAGGTGGCATTCCCCCACAGGTGGTGATCCCTCAGTGCATGACTGACAAAGTGGCTAACATCAGAAAGGAAAATAAAATGCAGAAGTCAGCCTTCAGAACCTTTTTCACTTAGAGATGTGATTTTTTAGATATTATCAATGAATCTTCATATAGATTCCTATGAGAACATGGTTGATGAGGTGGCATTTTAAAAAGAAGTATTTTTATTTGAAAATATTTTGCCAACAAAAGTCTATTCCTCAGCATTTCAATTTCTATAGGTGTGTTCTGCAAGTACCTTGTTTTAAGACTAAAAACGGTGGATTTAACTAGAAAAAGGAACAGCAAGAGGAGAGTGATAAAAATTAATCTGTAGGATACAGAAATATGATGATAAGCTGCCTTCAGTGCCTGTTGGAGTAGAAGGAAATCACTGTGTTTGCACCAGCAGCCTGTGCTACTACACCTAGATGTTTTAAGTGGGAATGATATGAGAAGGGATTGAAGCAGCCAAGCAGCTGTGGAACTGCCCACCTCTTTACATGCCTTTAAATGCCTTTGAAATTTTGGCAGCTTCACTGTGACATTGACAACACTAATAAATTTGATAGTGCATAAAGCAAACAAAAAGAGAAAATTTTCTTCACTTGAAAACTTACAGAATGCTGTTTTTTATTAGTGATACAAGGGAGCTCGCTTGCAGGTAGGTTCCTTGTGAAGTCATTCTAATGCTTTAATTCCTTTTTTATGAACACTGCCTTAGAATTTCAAGGAATAATTACATCTAATAGAGCTTTAGCTCCTTTCAATGATACAAGTTCAGAGATATGCTAACTACATTCCAGTCTTCCAGATATTTCCTTCTATTTAGTTAGGTAGGTTCAAACATGGCATAATTTTTGAAGCAAGATTTTGAAACAGTGTTGACATAGCTTAGCTGTCAAGGCTTCCAGAAGATACAAAATTATTGTGAACACTGTCATTTCAGAGCAGATTTGTATTTGTGCTTAAGCATTGTATATATTGGTTTTTGACAGAAATGACTAAATCTCTAAATGAAAAAACTGACTGTTCCTGTCATGTTGAACTCCACCAAATGATGACGTGAAACCTTAACAGACCAAATTTTACCACATATTTGTTCTTTTTCATTACTTTGAGCATTGTCCCTGCATGTTCTGGTGGGCAGACAGGAACATGCATGGAAACCTAGGTTTGTGAATGGGAGTTTATTAAATGAGAGTGTTCGTGTTCCTGATTAGGAGAAAGATTTGCTATCCATTATGATTTCCTCCCTCTGAGAGCCCTCTTCCCCTCCCCTTGCCTCCCCCGAGGCACCCCCAGCCCCGAAGGCAGTGTCTGCAGGTGAGGCCCCAGCCCAGCCTGGGCTGACACTGGGCGCTGCTGCAGAGAGGTGGGGCTGCCACTGCTGCCTCCACCCTGCCACCGACCCGAGTTCAGCTGCTGCTGCTGCTGCTGCTGCTTTGCCAGTGGCAGAGTCCCTGTGCGCTGTAACCTCGGCATCCTCGGAGCATCCAGCAGCTACCAGGCACTTGCAGCCTTCTCATGAATGTCTTTCTTTACCTCCAAGTGTCTGACTTCTCTTTTTCAAGGCTACTGTTTTCCATCTCCTCGCTTAAATACTGTAAGTACAACTTCTGCTGTGGCTCTTTAGTTACTGCCTTTGTGAAATTCCTCTCTTGTACTGAACAGAGGGAGTTACTAGTTCAAAGTCTGTGAGGTTTGTTGTGGTCTCTGCTCCTGCTTGTGCTGTTCAAATGGGCATTTAGCATTTCAGGTTTTAGTGGATTAAAACATGAAATCAGAACAACTCAAAATATTGGTTGTTTCCTGGCTGCCGTTTTTCTACTTTGTAGGAAATTGCCAATGTGTCCTTCCTCTGAATGCTGGTGCCTAGTGAAGTGGAAGAGAGAAAGAAGCATTGCCATCCCTACTTGTTTGCTGGAACCAGTTTTCTAAGAATTCAAAGAAGAAAACTAATGCATGCTGATAAGCACTCAAGATGCTGAGGCAGGTAGTCCTGCTGCCTGCTGAAATGTACCTGGCTCAGGCTTTTAGGAAGGGGTTTTAGGAACTAAGCTGGAGAGTATCTTTCTGGCTCAGTTCCTTGGGTTCTGAAGCTAAAGTAAAGGAATACATGATTAGGGACCTCAGGTGGCTGCAGCAGTGTGGTTACACATTCAAACTAAAAATCATTCCAGGACCCTGAAGCCACAGCAAAAAGGCCTATTTCAAGCCATCCTGGTTCCTGACCCAGTTTGGTGTGACTGTGAACTTCATGGTGTCAGCCCAACTCTGTACTCTTACAGACATTCCACATAAATGTATGATCTAGGGATTATTCTCTCTTTAATTGCATCACTAGGAGTTGCAGAAAGGATGTCATTGTTGTTAGCACTTTGAAGATATCACAGACTAACTTTTAATATTGACAGTACCCAGAAATACTTTGAGTGGAAGAGCACACTTGCAATTCTGGCCAAATTCCCAGTAAAATTTGCACAGCTGCCCAAAATGTTGCCCTTTTTTTCTGTACAAAACCTCACATCATTTTTGTACTTGTATTTTACACTCCAAATTGGAAACTGGGAATAAGCATGACACCAACTACTTAAAATGGAAATGATTCAGGATACCAAAATAAGGGGCACTGTCTGAAAGTTTTGACTGTCTTTTTTTTCTTCAGACTTCTTCCTGTGCTTGTCTGTTTTGCTTGTTTTTCTGTTTAGGTTTGTTCTCCTGTTCCTCTGCACTTTATCTTGATAGAAAGAGCTGATAAAAAAAATAAATCAGGTGTTTCAGTGCTGTTTTGTCTAAACTTGATTCAAGGATATGGAATACACATCATAGGAAGACTGCATTTTTCCCAGGGGGAATCTCTGTATAGTAAAGAGCACATATTCTGTAGCATTTGAAGTTCTTATTATGCCTCCTGTTTTATTGCTCTTTCCATCTCCAATTCTCCAGATACTTTCTCTGTTTTCCCTATATACTAGAAATAATAATGCCAAATAATGTCAAAATCGTACTTAATTTTCTAATATAAGCCAGAAAGGAATTTTCCCTCTTCCATTCTTGGAAGCAACAACTGCTGAATGAGGTCATAACATGCCTACACTCACCCAATACACTGTACAATATTTACCATTCTGATTAACCATTCCTTCATTACCATCTTTCTGAGTCAGACTTTCCATGAAAGACTGGCTGTTTATAACTGTTATTTGTTTGCAGTAACTTAAAATAGAACACCACTAGGACTCTCTAACATCTGATATTTACCTGATTTTGCTGACAATCCAAGCACAGGAGATTAAGGGAAGAAGTGCTGGTCTCAAGGAGCAGTTCTGACATTGGCTATGGTCACTTCAAACTTTTTGCTTTGTGTTTTCATATTCTAAATGGCATTAACGATTTCTAGGTGCAAACCTAGCTTCCAGCATTAGGGTTCATTGACTGGTATTTATTCCACAGTTTGGAAAAAAAGTATTTTTCTGAATGTATGTATAAATTATCTCTTGGGGTACCCATGAGAGTTATGTGACAATGAACCATATAACATCAGAATCACTGTGATTTTATTCACTTCTTTTCAGGTATCTTCTTCAAGTATGGAATTTGTGTGGAAACGATGGTGCTATCTTCAGCTGGGCTGTATGTTATTAGTGAATTTGGTTTATGCCAATCTAGAGTATCAAAAAGAAACTCCTCCAAGCCTGCGTGAGATTGACCATCAGTGCTGGGAGGTATCATCCCATGGGCTGGTGGAAATAAAGAAACTCAAGGTAGCAGATACAGTCATTGCTCTCTGGGACTTCATGATGTTCCTAAAGGAATCCCCTAAGCCCAAGCACAATGAACTCTTCAATGATTTAGCCCAGAACTTCTGGGATATGTATGTAGACTGTGTGCTCTCAAGATCCCATGGAATGGGCAGAAGACAATTAACATCTCCCAAATATTCTTCCACGTACTCACACAGAACTTTAGGAGGTAAGTATAGTTAGAGGATATGGTACTAATAACTGAACCAATGCTCTGTCCTCACCCTTCATTGTTTAGACAACTCAATATACTAATTTCTAATTTTCTGTCTCTATTTGTCAAAAGTGTTTGCATCTTTCAATGGTAGCTACTGTCACAATACATGAGACACTAGTAGCTAGAGCACTACATTTCTATATTTAACAAAGTGTAAAAAATACTGGGTATGCATGTGGAAGGGTGTGGAAATGGATGCTGCATTCTCTGTTTATCACTGTGTGCATATAAATGACAATGAATTGATAAGTAGTTACAGTACTGAAAGTTTCCTGATGTTAGGAGTTCAGCCTCAGCTTTGGGGAATCATTGTTCTGCAGAAGGGAAGCTCAAATCCCTGATGGTTTGAGCCCTATTTTCCCTAGTAAAACTACTGACATATAATGTGATGTCAAGGTCACTGTGAATCACTAAACAGTGACAGGTTCTGGTCATCATGATCGGGTTTGAGTCTGAACTGAGATCATGTAGGTGACTTTACATCTTAATAATCAGTCCTAGATCTGCTGCCCCTGTTCCTCCTCAGCAATAGGCTTTTTTCTGATGTGCCCTGTCAGATGATTCAGGTTCTTGGAATAAACATGAAGATTATTTAATCATAGCATTTCTAATACATTGCTTGGACAATAACTACCTGTCTTTCATAATCTTGCAGGATCTGCTTTCACCAATCCTTTTTAGGCCAAAAGGGGAGAAAATGAAGATACTTAAACAAGGCAACATCAAAATGAAGGAGCACAAAATCACAATATGTATTGTAGATGTTTGGATAAATCCTTTGGCATGGTTCAATCCTTTTTTTTTTCTTTTCTTTTTGTATAAAGTACTTAATCACTCCTAAACTGATAACTACATGAACCCCCACACTGTCCTTTTTGTTTTCCTGTCTTGTAGACTACTAAGCTTGCCTTTTCCTCCCTCCACGTGTGAATGTGTTCTGAGTCAACACCTTTGTTTTCTCACATAAACTTTAAAGTCCGGATGTGTCATATTTTTGTAGAGTCTTGTGTTTTCCAATAATTCTCTTTTTAAAAGTTAATTTTGATGGAAACCCAAAATATTTTATACATTATGCAACAGAGAAAATGTGAACAAATTTATTTTATACATTGTCTTGCACATACTATAACCTTAAGAACTGAAAAAAAAAAAGAAAAAAGAAGGTGAGACATTAAGCTAAAGGGAAGAATTATGCTCATTGTTATGTCCTGTGCAGTCTAGACTTTGTATTTTATCATTGCTTAGTCTGAGCTATGGATTAATTAAAGTATTTTTCTAAGCAGCAAGGTCTGAATAGCAGTAGTTTTCTTGTCTATTAACATGTTATTTCATAAGCCACTTATTTACACAAGACTGCAAACAAGGTGATGCACTCCGTCCCTGTCATTGCAGGAAACATCACAGCTGAGATGGGACCCGGGCACCAAGTGGTTCAAAAGAGGGACAGGCTGACTTGACTGCTGCTCTCAGTATAAACCATTGAGCATGGTAAAATAATTCAAGGAGGTTAACTGCCTACTTAATCCAATTCTTCTGAGCATAAAACACCTGAGAAATGCTGACTGTTCTCTGCTTTACTCCTTGGGCAGTGCAGCTTGTTCAGTCCCTGTTGTGTTTTAGCCTTTTATGAGATTATAGGTGGTTTTAATTATTTTAGGAAATAGTACTCATGCTGTAATAACATATAAACCTTCAAAAGGAACAAGAAATCCATCCCACATAATGCCTAGCTCATATATAGTTTTTAAAATATCCAACAAGTCTCAAAGATTTGTAAATGTTCATTTAGGTAAACACAATATTGAACAGCATCTTCTAAAATATATATCTCCTACAGTGTTCTGGAGAGGGTACAAAAGTAGTGAGAGATTTTTCTGACCTATGAACATCAATTTAAGACAGAAATAACATTTTTGAGCAAATGGAGTTATTACACACCCAAACACAGCAACTTCAGGAATTGATACATTATGATGAGCAGCAGTTTGAGAGCAATTATCTAACCTGCCCCAGCAGTATCCAGTAAAGCTGTGTACTGCATTGCAGTTACAACAGAAGTTTTAACTGGCATAAACAATATAAAAAAAATGCCCCTTGTTCACCTACATTGATCACCTACAGAAGTGTTAAAGTATAACACTTTAAAGGGATTGTTTCCTCTATTAGTGGTCTTTTAATTGAATGCCAGAGCAAGGTCTCCTATGCAGTTTTAAAAGCTTCATCCTTCTTCAGGCACTAAGTCTGTTTTAATAAGTTTTCTATAGCACACAAAAGTGCTTAGCATCCACCATAATTGTCTCCAGAATGTTTGAACAATCAATTGCTATGGTCACCCTGTGGTGTTTGCCAAAGGGGCAGGTGATTATGAACCCCAGGTCACAGCAGCAGCAAAACAAATTCCAGGTGGACGTGCTATGGTGTACATCTAGGAGAGCTGTGGAAAGCCACAGCTGACTCCTGGCATGTCAGCATGAGGGATTAACAGTCAATGGGATTATTTTTTCTTCCACCACTACCCCCTCTTTTTCCATCCCTGGGTTACAGCAGGGACAGCAAGCTCAGCTTCTTGGGTGTTGTATGTTCCCCCCTGCAACAGCCAAGCTATGGTCCATGGCTGTCTGGCAAAATCAAATGCGGTTTGTGCTGCTCTGCTGCTTGTGTTAGTATTGATTTATGAAGGATAAATATAACTATTCGAGGAAATTCTGTCCCCTTCATTCTCCAGTCATTATTAATTAACATTAATGCTTAATTACCAAGAGCATTTGTATTTGCAGCTGCTCATTTGCAGTCAAGGTGTCTGTAGCAGAAACAATACAGTTGTGGAAGAATTTCATGGGGCTCACTTTGTGATTGATTTAAAGTTTTTGCAAAAGCAAAACTGCTTTGCAGGTAATGGTTCTTTATCCATACCTTGGCTACAGTGTATTGTTGTAGTTTTTGCTCAGAAATTGGAAGGACTTACATGTCCTCTATATTTTTTGTAATGAGCCTTTGCCTTGCTGCCAGTAGTAATGAGTCACCTACGCATTCCCATATATGCACGTAAAAAAGCATGTAAAAACCCCTCCAAACGTCACAGTCTTTGGTCTCCTAGTAAAATATGTATTATTTGGTTTTAATTGCAAAAAAGGCAACAGACCATCCATTCTCTAAACCAGTAATGAAGCAGTAAGGCTTCTGCAGAGCTGTCAGAGAAATATAAACATAAAAAACTGAGCAAGACTACTTGACACAGGACTTCAGTTAGAGAATCTTTATATACCTTGGCTAACCTTTCTTGTAGGCAGGCAAGAAATACAAATGGGCTAGTTTAATACAACAAACTTTATACAGACAGTCTTGGGAAAATGTCATAATTAAATTAGGTTATAGTTAAAAATTATCAGTCAGCAAAGGGTCACCATGAAAAGTTAAATTAATTAGCACAACTCAATTTAATTTCTCTAAGTACTAGATGATCTTCCTACTCTACAATGTGATGACTTTCTTACTCAAAAAGGGT
This sequence comes from Motacilla alba alba, assembly GCF_015832195.1. Classification (NCBI taxonomy): domain Eukaryota; kingdom Metazoa; phylum Chordata; class Aves; order Passeriformes; family Motacillidae; genus Motacilla; species Motacilla alba. The sequence goes on along the minus strand of NC_052017.1, from coordinate 22,187,112 downwards.
GTAACAGACCTGCCTATAAGAAAAATCCTTCTGATTTTTGGAAAATGCATATATAGAGATTTTTCTAAACTTTAAATATAATTTTTCATATGTATGTTTTATTTTATTTCATTATTTTCTTAGGGTTCTTCTTTTTATAGAATTTAGGTAGTCAATTTTGAAACAAAACTATCTGCTTTTATTTTTAATGCCACCACTTCTATGTTTGTCTTGTTATGTGAGAAACATTTTGAAAATACACTTATACACACACCTATCCCATCCCTCTTTTATGAAGTAAAAAAAAAGTGAGTTGGGGTATGTTTAGCTCAAATTTATTTCCTTTTTTTCAAGCTGGCAGTTAAAAAAGCAGAAGTTTGTGCTTTTCTCTAGATGTTGCTGACAGGCAAAAAAGACAAACTAAGTGCCAGTTTGTATGTCACAGCATAAAAGCTTGCAATGTCACAGAAATTTATGCCATAGCACTGGACAGCAACTGGTTTTAAAATGAAGAGCCTCAGGGACTCTTGTGCTATTGTAACATAGCGAATTCTGGCATTGACCAAATTAGAAAAGAAAATAGCTCAGAAATTGAGTCATTTACACAAAGGTCTGCTGCTCACCAGTTTGTGTAGGCATTCTAGAGGGGCCAAGGCGGAAGAAGATGAGTTCTTTCTGGAGACAATGGGAGTAAGAGCCCAAAAATTATTAGATTAGTAAGATCAGTTAAAGAGCTGTGAGCAACCCAAATGGAGAAGGACATTCCAGCAGACTTCTCCAACAGGCTGGGAGAAATTGCTGGCACAAACAAGCTCCTGAGTGAGTGTTTAGAAGTCCTGATGCTAAAAGTGGCAATTCAAGACACAAAATGGGCTTGAACAAAAACTATGTGGGTATGGTATTCAGGAAAATGAAGAATCAAATGTGTTTATGTGAAGATTTATCACCCTGTTCAACGAGATGCTTAAACTGCAATGTATGGAATGTGTCAGGAAGAGATGGAAATGAAAACAGTGGACCTGCTGACAGTGGATATTAGCACACAAAGTCACTAGACTAACATACCTTTGTACCATACTGTACAGGGGACTTTATTAATAAACTATCCCCAAACTAAAATATCCCCACATTATATTAATTAAGGGAAAATATAATTTTACTCTTTTGATGTTCTAAGCAATTTTTCAAGTCATTAAAACCAGATTTTATCTTGTCTCTACATATAGGTAACTACATATTAATATATCACTCTTTGGTACAGCATCTATTCTACAGGTACTGATTTTTTTCTTAACTGAGTCCAATGTTTTATCTCTTTTGTTCATTTTTTAAGGCTCCTTTACAAACAGAGGACTTTCTAGCAGCATGGTCTGTATCAGCCAGTGGCCCTTGCTGATGAGGCGTACTTTTCACAGTTACAAAGCGACCAGGTCCAGTCTGAAATACAAAATAAATACATGCTTGACTCTCATGCTAGCATTTAAAATGAGAAATCATGAACTGCCTTTTGAAAATATTATTCAGTTGGTGGAGATGCCCTCAGGATTCTGAGAGCCACTAAAACTATGCTTTATACTAAATTCACAATTTGTTTCCATCAATACAGAAGAAAGGAGAGATTGGGTACTTTTCAGTGTGTACTTTTACATGCTCTGCTTTTCTGCCTTCATGTCTGATTTATAAATTGCAAAAAAGAAAATCAAGCCTTTATCCAATATAAGTTTGCTGTACAATGTTATTTGGATTCATATAGGATCTCAGCCACAGTCTGTGACCTAAGAATTATATACATTATTACTTATTACTCCAAATAAGGAAAAAAAAAAAAAAAAAGACCAGGCCCTCTTTCTCTCAAAATGCAATTGCATAGAACTACTGCTCCAGGAAGTCTCCAAGACTAGAAGACACATACCCTTTCCAGATTAATTTCTACTCTTTAAACTGAATAGGTTGAGGGTCTTGGAATAAATATCCCTGAGTGACAGCTCTGTCTTCTAATCATGACCTACTACAAAAAAAAAAAAAAGCAACTCCTTGCATGCATGCAGCTCACATGTTTGATTAGTTGACCTTGACTGGTTTGCAATAACCATCTTAGCTTAATGTTCATCTCTCCCTGCTGAGGGTGTTAGGCAGATTGTTACATTAAAAATTTTTCCAGCCATGTCTGTCATTTGTAATTCTCCTAAGCAAAGTACCTGAGGAATGTTGTATGATGTTGCTGATACATTTTGTTTTCTCAATATACCTGTTCTGCAAAATGGACTAATCTTCTCCTTGTTTTTATCTACAGTTATTGAAATATTGATTGCAGAACCATGAAGGTATTTTCTTGTTAAATCCTCTCCCGCTAAGATATGAACATTCGTAGCTTGAGGTTCAAGTCTTTAAAATAAAATCTGACAATATATTTCTCTCCACTAACAAGTTCCAGATTACTCATGCTTATATCAAAATTTTCCAGATACTTTCTGCAAAATATTGCTGTTTAACAGTCTCGCTGTTGTTTATGCAAGTACCTAAATAATTGTTCCAGCCCACTTCATCTTGCATTCCCAGATATGTCCCTGCATATCTTTCTGAAGTTTTAGATAATGTGGGAAAAATCCTAGTCCAGCACTCTGAGACAATCCCCTTGCTTCCTATAAGGTTCCTTGCTTCTCCATCACATCAAACATGAACTTCCTCTTTTCTTTTTCAATTTGCAGCCACCTTAGCTGTCATTATTATTCATGCCATAGAGGCCAAAATAGAATCTCTTGCCTCCATGCAAGTTTGAAAGCAGGCCCTCATGTTTATTCTTTTTCATTTTTTCCTCACATGTAAGAGTAAATTATAAGCAACAAAGAAACTATCCCCCTTAAATCCTCCTTAGCTGTGATGCTTACACAGAAATAATCCAGTTAGCTCAAAAACAGTTTATTGGCTAGACTGAAGATTCCCCCATGTTTTGTCAAAATTCAACGTCTAAATATTCTGTTAGATGTGAATTAGATCTTAACAAAGGCTTTTTATTTTCTCACACTTCAATTAACTGACAGAAATGAGAACAAAATGGTTTGTGCAGATGCAACAAGTGGTGTATCTGCATGCAGTCAGGGACATGCTACTGATAAAGGACACCTCAATGAACGTATCAAAGATTGCACAGATGTACTCAACAATGAAAGGAGCAGGTCTTGACCTCAGCAAGGTTTTCATCAGTGGCTGTCTCACGGCAGGTACATGTCACATAGCAGAGGGCCCACCTTGCCCACACTTTTTCAGAGTAATCTGCAGACCTGAATCTCATTCTGGCCAAGTGCTTGTCTAAAGATATGTCAGAACGGGAAGTGGTGATTTGCAGAAGATACAGATTCTTTCTTATGTACTTGGAGCTTGTCAACATAAACATTATTAAAGCAGCAGCATGTATGCAGCCAGAACAAACCTCATATCACTTACCAATTCGTAAAAATAAAACAGTGTTATTAAGGATTACTTACTGTTGTATGGAGTTTTGGGATATCAGTAGAATGGTATGGTTCATTTTGAATATGTGCCTTAGATCTGGAAGCCTCTATTAATGTTTCCTGAAGCCTTTTTGCTTTCTAAAGATAGTCAGAAAAAAGGTAAAATTGTTTTAATCTACATTAATTGTGTCATTTGCACTCATTTGAGAATATACAAACAACATGACAAAATAAATCAGGTTATAATTCTATTTGCCTTTAATTTTAAGTACCTTCCCCCTGTTTTCTGACTCTTTCTTGTACTGAACTCCCAAAACCAGAATAAATGGGCGTGGCACTGCAAGGATGGAAAGGGAATCCCTGCTTGCTGTGACCTGCGGGCTGTGCTCTGTGCAATGCAGCCCTTGGTGCTGTGAGCCTTCACGGCCACAAGAGCACACTGCTGCCTCACGGTCAGCTTTCGGAGCACACAGCCTCTTCTGCAGGCAGACCCAGCTGTACTGAGGCATCTCAACACAATCCCAATACATCCCAGCTGAATGACTTCACATTTTCATTTCCTGAAATTCATGAGCTTTTGGTCAGCCCATCCATCCAGCTTCTAAATAGCAACCCTATCTCCCAGCACATGGATTGCTTCCTCCAGCTCAGTGTCACAGAACTGCAGAATCACAGAATGATTTGGGTTGGAAAGGACCTTAAAGTTTATCTAGTTCCAGCTCCCATACCATGGGGCAGGGACACCAGACCAGGTTGCTCAGAGCCCCATCCAACCTGGCCTTAAACATTTCCTGGGATGGGGCATTCACACGTTGAACTTGATGAGGATAGATACGGATTCAAAATGCAAGTCACTAATGAAAATGTTAAATCAACACTGTATTATCAACCCTATAATTAACTCAAAGAAATATCACTCAAAACTGACCACTAGTTAAACTTCAATCACTGACCACTGTTGATCTCAGCCAGTTTTTCCCACAGCTTGTGGTCGACCTGTATGTAATCTAGTCCATGTATCCCCATTTTGACTACAAGAATGCTACACAGGACCATGCTGAAAACCTTGCTAAAGCCAAGGTAAGAGGCATTCCCCTTCCTCTTTTTCCAGAACAAATAATTTAATCACAGAAGGCAACTATGTTGGCAAGGCATGGTTTGTCCTTGGTAAATTCATGACAGTCTATACCAATCTCTTTCCTCCTCATATGACTAAAACTGCTTCCCAGTGACTCAGTTAAAACTAATGAGTCTGTAGTTCTTCTATCCCTTTTTCATTTCTAATTCTACCATACATCTTTCTACAGGCCAGGGAAGTGCTTGCATAGAAAGAAAATTGTTCTCCTTTGCAAGTCCTTTGGGAAATGAAGAAAAATTAAATTTAGCTGCCAAAGTTTTTCTTTTAAGTCTGATTTCATTCATTTTCCAGCTTAGTCTAGTGGCCAAACCAGGACTCTAATATTTTCATGTTGATTTGGGAATTGCTATAAGAAACTCCTTTTCTCATGAAATATTTCACATCTTGAAAGATGTTTGCTGTACTAAAAAAAGAGAATGAAGAATTAGAAAAAATAAAGAAAAGTAAGAACGAACAGACTCACAGTTTCAACAGTTTTAGAGAAAATACACATATATACACCCACTCCTCAATTGCCAGTGACAATGTTGATCCCCAAATTGTGATTGTACTCAGATGAATCAAAGATTGTATAACTTTTCCAATACATCTTACGGTTACTTCTTCTATGTCTGTGTGAATATAAAACTTACTATCACTTCTACTTGAATATCCTTATAATTCATTAAGAAATGTTTTTGGAACTTCACAGTTATTATAACAACATCACGATTGTAAATTTTTTGCTCCATCAGGTTTCTTTACCTTCAATGCCTCATAGTTTGACGTCCGAGTCAAGAAATTTTCCCAAGATTTATTTACACGTTCTTTCTCTGTTTGGATGGCTACAATCTGTAATAGGAATGAGATTTATTTTCCCAAGATTTATTTACCTGTTCTTTCTCTGTTTGGATGGCTACAATCTGTAATAGGAAGGAGATTTACAGCATGCAACACAATGGTATCAGATATCTTCTGATTTCATTGCTTGTGCCGTTTGAAAAGAACGTTCATCTCCGCCCCTTTGGCTACCTTAGCTCATCCCTCTCACCTGGGATTGGACAACAATGTAGTAAGGTATTTGCCCTTTAAAAACTGCACTTATGCACTACCCTTATAAACAAAGAAGTTTTTGTGCAAACTAATTTTCCTCTCTTCCAACATGTATGTTGGATGAGGCCCAGCTCTTTCAGGAATACTTTCTGTACATTCTTACTCTCAAATGCTGAGTAAAGGAGATAAATTCAGTTCAGGTGACAAAAATGCTGTCATCATAATGCAGGACAATCCCTCAACAACACTAGCATGAGATTTCAGACAACTGGACCAAATGATCTTATTTCTCAGAAAGCAGGAGAGGGTGAGACAACAGATGAGTAAAACCATGAAATGTCTGCCTTATAACCAAAGCTGGAAAATATATACATACATACATTAATATATATATATATATATATATATATATATATATATATATATATATATATATACACACACCTTCTCATTCTCAGCATGCTGGGAAGCACAAAGCCCTACTTTCTGAAGTAATAAAGGCCCATGAATATTCAGCAAGGGACTTATAATAGAGACTTATATTTCATTTTAAGAAGCAGGTGTAGTTGTAATAGGTACTTTGTACTGTCATCTGCTACAGATGAACATGAGGGCAACACTATAGTAAAATAATGATCATTTCTCTACCCATTGCTGATGCATCACTGATGATACTGCTTTATTTTTTCATGTTACTCTCGAAATACTATGAAATTTAGAGAAGCTGGGAGGATTGAGGTTAACCTAATTTAATTTAAAGTTAAAATTTTACAGATTTAAACTTTTCAAGCAGTGTTCACATACAGGATTCTCAACATTACATATTGAGAAAATCTGCATATGAATGGGAAAAAAAGTTTAGATGGGCTTTCCTTATTTAAATACTCCTTTGTCTTACTTCCTTGTAAGCTTTTTTCTCTTCCTGGATTTCCTGGTGGTGTTGTCTTTCAAGCGCTTCATTCTGCAGAGCAACAACCATGCTTACAGTATATTCTGACACCTCTGAAATATGTTTCAAGGTTCTCTCATCTGATGTAACAGGCCTGAATTCTTCTTTTATTTCTGCAGATATTTCACTCCAAACCTCTCCGATCTGTGTGTGAAACATAACCATATGATTCAGTATTTATCGCATTCTTCAGTTCCAATTATTCAAAATAAATCAGAGCAACCATCTCTCGCCTTATTTTTGACTTCTTAAAATTTTTATGCAAGGCTAGACTTCACTAATGCTATGCCAGATTCAGTCATGATAAGCCTCCCTAAGCTTTCCTAAGACCAAACTTGATTCAAAGAAGGGCAACAAGAATTCTGATAACTACAGAAGTTCTGAAGGAATAGCTTCAAGATACCAATTTACAAGAGCAAAGTATTGAGTCCTACTTCCTACTTCTTAAAATCTCAAATTGCAGACTTTATTAGAGCAAACTGCAACACAAGCCATCAATAGAAGCTGGAATTATCAACCAAAGACTGAGTCTTGCTATTTCCTGAACACTGCAAGCTCTCACAGACTTTGTTCCTAAGCATAAATTTATCATAAACTAAAGCGTCTTTTGAGCAAGACAGCTCTCACAAAGCTTGTTACCCTGCTGTAGTCCTTATAGGCATACCATTCTTAACTTTATGATGGATGGATGGATGGATGGATGGATGGATGGATGGATGGATGGATGGGTGGATGGATGGATGGATACTGCATGTGGGGACAAAGATAGCAAAGTACAGAGGAAGCTTTATAAAAATGTGGTTTTAATGTAATTTTTAATAGTGTCCCCTTAAACTGACCTTACTGTGCAAGGACACAGTCCTACTGTCCAGTCCTTCCCCAATTTCTTACTCCTGGCACATTCCTGTCTTGATCTGGCAAACAGTTAAAACTATTTTTTCCCAGTTATTTTTAACTAGCACTAGTTTCTAGTCTTATTTGCTGCATGGTCACAAACATTTGTAGCAATATGAAGCAAGAAGATGGGGGTTGATGCAATGTTGGAGGTGGGATTGTTTCTTTTGCTGGTGAATACTGCCTTTCATTATGTGAAATTATGGGTGACTTGTGACATAGGGGACAGCTTTTGAAGGGTTATTTATTTGTTGAGTCCTGAGACATACTTGCTATTTTTGGGAATGCAGGTACAATAGTATTATTTGCTGGAACTATACTCACTTTAAAGTCAATATAATGTTGTATAATAGCAAGCGTAACAAAATCCGTAGGAGATAAGCCAGGTAAATTTTCAAAACCTAAAAGAATATTAATCACATCAGTATGATGAATTTATCTTAAAATATGATATTCTAAATTATTTGTCATATAAACACATGCAAAATCTTCATCATACATATACCAGTCAGTCACTTTTGATCCTGAGCATTTTTTGCTGATAAAAGCCCCCTGTTGCTCTGTAATACACTCTGTACTAAAATCTCTTCCTATGAATGGCTCTGTCAGCCTTCCAACCACTTGGATGCTACACTTTTGTGGTAAGGGTTTGATTTCTATTAAAGCAGACAAACAGTTAAATCTATTGATCACAGGTTCTAGAGCAGAAGTTCAGCACATAAAGAGTTTGCTTTAACTGTGAAGTAGCCAACAGGAAAATGATACTAGTGCTTTGTTCCAAAGCTGTGAAATGAGGGTGTCCCTCCATCTTGTAGATCATTGTCTTCAGCATAATGCCTTGAGCATCATGACTCCATCTTTTAAAAATGTTCCCAGTATGTGTAAAAGAATAAGACAGGCTGAAACTATGTGTCATTTTTTTTCCCCACACTGAATGATAATGGCACTTAATTAAAAAAAATGTAAATATAGTCTATCAAATCTCTTTCTAGACTCCATCATATCACCTGTGTGGTAACTGAGAAAGTAGCATCTGCCTAGAGTATAATTACATCATGTTTTGAAGCTAAGAAATACCATAAATAAAGACCATTTACCACCACTGCTTTTCTAGATTACAGGCTGTTACGGAGCAACCCAGGAAGTTGCTGACAAAAGACTACAAAATATGTTATTGTCAACTTTCATATAATTTCAGTACTTCACAGGAGACAGTACAATGTACATAACTAACATGAAGGATATCTGTGAATATAGAAGAAAACTGAAAGAAAATCTTCTGCCTTTTTATTTTAGTAAAGAATCCAGCTGTGATCCAACATTTAATATAATTAACACGACTAAAATTAGTAAGAGCCTGGGTTACAACAGAGGAGCAAGTAGCTATAGATTATTAGAGAAACTAAGGATGTTTTCAAACCAGCTCATTCTCTAGGTAAAGCAGAGAACTGGCTGAAGCAATCTCAGAACAATTACTGATTATCTTTGAACCTGCAGAGGATGGACATGAAAACAAAAATAAGCCTAAAAAAACTCCCTGAAACAAATAATTAGATAAATAATGTTTATGCAGCTAAATGTTAACAGAAAAAAAAATTAATATCCAGCATGAATTGCTGAAAATGAAGACCTAATTTTTGTCTACAGATAGAAAAAAAAATCTCATGGATGTGGAAGAATTTATCACTCATCTTGAGTTCAGTCTAGGTTTTAAGACAAGGGTATAATGAGTATTCATTTTCAGTGCACAAACAATGAAGAGGGGCTGCCACACTTTGAAAGAAAATACCAAAATGCAAATTAATCTTGCCACTCTGAAAAACTATCTAAAACCACAGAATTTAATTCAGTAAGGACAAATAGAAAATTCTAACTGTATGAATAGCCACCTGTACAACATTCTAAGCTGAATGAACAAACAATATCATACCACTAGGAATACAGCTATTGTTACATTTATGTCTGAATGTTTATTTACAAGATGTGCAGAGTAACCTAACTCTGTATGGCTGTGAGGCTTCTGCTGGAGTACTGTCTTCAGCTTTGAAACACTATAGACCAAGAAGAATTTGATTCAATTGGAAAGACTACAGAAAAAACAAGAATAACTAGATTTTATGTTAGAAAATGCAATCAATGAGTAATATCTTTCTCAATCTAGAGAAATAAATGTGCTAAAATATGTGAAAGAGATATTGCGTGTAGGGAAAATAAATTGCAGAGAATTTCAAGCAAATTTTAGGTTTAGTACTAAGAAATTTCTTCCTGGTGGTAGGGGCAGCAAAGCAGTGGGAAAGTCTTGAAATCCCAATAAAGAGGCACCTTTTTAAAAAAACGCAACAACCAAGCATCTATTAGTTAGAGAGTACTGATGCTGAATCACAATGTTTCCTTTGACTTTTTTTTTTTATAGTGACTTTATTGATAAGTTCAGTTTAATGACAAATATGACACTAACAAGGCAACTCATTCGTCTTACCTAGCTTGCAAAATAATGAATAAATTTTTGCCCGTATGCTCTCTGAAATTTCCATGATGGCAAAACTGGGACAGCTGGCAGGCACTGGAATGACCTTTTGCTGTTTCTGGAAGCTGGTAGCAATAGGTCTCTTGGTGTCTAATATAAAAACACAAAACCAGAGTAGAAGAATGAAGTAGTAGTATGTTTCTACACTTAGAGGAAATCTATCTTGCTCTGTGGACACCATGTAAATAATTTTGATTGTTTGGCCAAGAGTTTGAACATAATCTGGGTCAGGAAATTTTAATCAGCATGACTAAAAATTTGTGAGAACTCACTTTGTTTTTACAACATAGAACAAAATAAAATGCCTTTCATGGAGGAAATTAAGCGGTTTAACTGTCTAGCATTAGAAAAGCTGGTCATCATTCTATTCAATACATGGTTCATTCCCAGCTGATCTAGAAAATGCCACATAGTGGCCAGAATAAAATTTAAATAAATGAATAAATAAAATGAAATAAAAAAAATGAAAGGGAAGATATTTTAGGTTTGGTAAGAATTATAGTGTAAAGTTATAAATGCTGTTATTTACTGTCATCAGAATTCAGACTACAAAAGCAAAGAATGTCATTATTTTACTGGACTGCTCACAGTTCTACATGCATCACAGAACTTACCAACAATCCTTCCATATTGATCACGTTTGACTCCCAACTCCAGCTCCTCCTGTCTCCATAACTGTATTAGAAGGTTAGCTGCTGTTTGAGCTCTCTTCCCTCGCCAGAGACTCATGTGCAAAACGGTTTTAGGGTTGTCAGAAATTTCAACCAAGATTCCAAGAATTATACTGCACAGGTTCTTTTCCTTTACCTTTATCAAGGATAAAGTAAAGAAAGTTTTAAACTGTTCAAAGCACAGCAATGTCTGCTTTCTGAGAAATTGTCTACTATGTAATCAAGTAACTGGAAGCTTTTAATCACTAGTATTTGCATGAATTTAGCGTATAAGCTTGTAAATCCTTAAAGTTTCTGTAATCCTGCTATGCAAAGTTCTATAAACTAAGGAACATGAGGGTGGGATATAAGAAGCATTCCTGTGTGTACAATCACACAGTAGATTTTGTGTATATGGCTCCAGGATCATCTGCTGGAGAACACACTGCTACCAAAGTTTATTGTTGTAAGAAACCGAACTCTGAAGGCAGAGGCTGAGCAGTACCTCACAGCACACCTTCTGTTTTGTGGCTAGATCTTTTGGCAGCAGCTGAGAGGAGGCAAGGGCTTCAAACTGAGAAAGGGTCAGTTTAGATTAAATATTGGGAAAAAATTCCTTCCTTTGAGGCTGATGAGGGACTGGAACAGCTTGCCCAGAGAAGCTCTGGATGTCCCAGCGCTGAAGGCTGGATAGGACAGGCTGGATGTGGCTTCGAGCAACCTGATCTAGTGGAAGGTGGCCCTGCCCATGGCCAGGGGAGTTGGAATTGGATGATGAACGTTTAAGGTCCCTTCCAACCCAGGCCATTCTATGATTCTGTTATTCTGAGGGTCTGCAGCCTTGCACTGCAAGAACATCACATCACAGGGCTGACAGCACAACCAGTATGAATGAGGATGAATGACCCAAGGAAAGTGCATTTTTATTTCCTAAGAGGTGAGATGTCTGTGCCAGCGCCACATCCAAGATCCAGAAGGAGCTATACACACAAGATACATGTACAAGGTAACTTCAAACATAAAAACTATTAAAGCCATCAAGCTCTTACTAACTTCAAGATGAAGAATTGAAATGCTTTTTCTAAAGAGAGATGTCATCCAAACTGAGAGCATAGTTTGGGTTTTCTCTTCAAAAATAGTATAATTTTGTTAAATTAAAAACTCCCTCTGTCAAATACGTATTAAAAAAAGAAAAAAGATACAGGGAAAACCTATACGATAATTTCTGAGCAGATATCTGGGCCTCAGACAGTTAAATATACTTGGGGTTTTTTGTTTATGTAGTTTTTTGTTTGTTTTTTTTTTGTTTGTTTGTATTTTTGTATTATACCAGTCTTAGGACATACTGCAACAAAAATAACACAATTTGCCATGTTGTTTTCCTACTCTTGCATTCTACAAAACTAATAATAAAAATACCTACTGCCAACAAATCCAGAAGGAGAAAAATGCCCTGTTTTTCAATAAAACAGTCCTCTGCAAAGTAACATCCAATGACACAGGACCTTAAACAGAAATAATATCACTTATGTAGAAACACTTTTATGATTCTTAATATTCTACAATCATCTAATTTATCTTGCTGAATTTCATACCATTTGGTATGCAATATGCTTCACACATTCAGGGAGTAGAAAAATCATGTTTCATGTGCCTTTTCATTTACACCTGTAACTAAATATATCCTGCTTGACTGCTCTTTCTTCTCCTGCAGGTGGCACACCTTCCTTGAAGCAGCCTGACAAGTCTGGCAGGCTCTCAATGAATTGGAATATGTATTTGAACTGAAACTAACTCAGTAAATGAGTTTAAAATTTAACCAGGTTATGTCCCCAGTCTGGTTTATTGTAGGGCTGTGTGAATATTTCTGCCAGCAAAAACAAGGGGGTGAGTCAAACAATACTTTTTTTTGGCAACACTTTGCTTCTCCCAGATTAAAATGATCATAAAGCCAGCATACATGTTGCTGTTGCTTCTTTAGTTCCTCTGCTATGGTCATTAACAGAGAAACTAAAGAGATCTCCTGTATCAGTATTTTCTCCCAGCAACTATATTTGATTTTTAATGTATTTATCAACCTCTGCCTTAAAACAAATTTTTTATTTTCCTCCTATGTACTGGCAATCTTTAAAATATTTCTAGCCCAATATATCCAGTTTACAGACAGTTCTTATGTTTACATAGTTTTTTGCTAATATTGGCCTATTCTTGCCCACTATTTACCTCTCTAAAGTTATTTACAGACTCTAAACATATGCCTCTCTTAGAAAGCCTTGAGTAACTTTGCGTGTCAGGAGGTCACTCTGTGTGGGGAGTGAGGTTGTCACAGTGAATCCATATTTAGAAAATCTTACATGCAGTGTATTCCATTTGTTTTGCATCATTTTTAATTAGTCAAATTTTATGAAGAATTTTTATATATTATAAACAGAAGAAAGGCCTACATGTGCAGAGAAAGGTCATAGCATTGCAGACCTAAAAAATACAAGAATTGGCATTTTTCTGAGTTACTGCTGCTAAAATACTTCACTAACCACAAGCAGTCCAGCGCACTGAAGAGGAGACAACTGCAGCCTAATCCACTATATAACCTCCTCGGATCCATCTTAAAGACTGAGATGAGTATACCGATTCCTCCACAGCTGAAGAGTTCCTGTTGAAATGTTAATTAAAGTAATGTTTCTTAAACCATATTTACTAAATTTAAACATGTAAGAAAATACAATGGAAACTGGTAAATGTAAATATTTAAATTGCAATAAATTTGGTCCACTTGTTAGAGCAGGATGTACACATAGGAAAAAAGATTTTCCATTTTTCCAAAGTGCTAATTCATTACTTAACACACTTTCATATATCAATTTCAAAATAACGTAAATTAACAATCAAATAGGTTCAACACTTGCTAGTGGATTTCTGAGTGTTTTTATATTTTACTGTATCAAGAAACATGACTTGTTAACAATGAACTGCAATTGACACCTACTTTTCAATTAAAACATAAAAAAGAAGTCTCCCCTATAAGAAAATATAATGTGTTTTGACATTTCCTGCACAGTATAAGGTAGAAAGCTACATACCTTTCTGTGGATATCATTTTCACAGAGAACAGACAAAATAAATAATATGTCAACTTGGATTTCCAGTAGAACGGCACCTTCTTTTTCTTTAGATTTGTCTGCTGCATAATTTAGGATGTCTGTAAATGGATATATTTTATATATATGAATGCCCCTATACACAAGTTGAAATTCTATTACAGCTGCTGCTTTTTACAAAACTCAAATTTATATGAAAGGATTTTTAAAGTAATTTCAGTTTTATCTCCTGTGTTTCAGTAATGGCTTCCAGAAGTGCAGCACTCTGATGCTGCAGTTTCATGGCCTTTACTCTTGGTGACAGAGTTAATGACAGCAGCCTGCACTGACTTCTCCCTTGCTCACACTCTGTGCTGCTCCTTATATTGTGCCAGTGTAAGAAATTCAGGGAACTGATATGAATTAAAGAACTCTTAGAAAAAGACAACAAACTGCCTGGTTCACTCTACTCCACGGCTTACAAATGGAAGTGGAAATGTGGGAAAGACACTGGAAATGTGTGACAGTGGAAAAGTGGGAAAGACATGAAATACCACCATTGCTGAGAAAGTCAGCCTTGGAACCACTATGTGGAAGAGGGCATTCCTACACAAAACTCCCCTAGAGTAAAAGTTCATTTATTCTGATATGTAAGGTATTCTGATATGTAACCTACACTAAAACATGTAGGTTTCCACAGAGTTTTCACTGGAGTTGAACTGAGGCTATAAAAGAATTAATTTCTAGGCTTTTTATTAGAACATAGTCCTTGAATTCCAAAGGATCTTTCCTGTTTTGTTTCCTTCAGAGTACTGAAAACTTTCTGATATTGTAAGAAAAGTACTTAAACCAGCTTGTTTTGGAACTTAAACCAAATATAACAGTTGCAGGAGCAGTGATTAAGCAGTTTTATTCTGCTTTTTTCCTCCACATTGTTCATATAAAGGTACCTTGTTATTAGTTTTATTCTGTGCTAAAGAGGAGCTGTGGAAAACAACACCATGATAGACCTAGGAGTTTCTGGGGACTACCGCAACGAAAACAAGATCTACCAAAAGCAAAAGCAACAACATAAAGTGAGAAGGGGCAGCTTTTGCTCTGAAATTAAACATCTAGACTTTTAAAACTGTCTGTTTTGCTTAACTCATTCAATGTGTATTGAAATGGAAAAAAAAAATTAACATCAAATCAGTTACATCTTGGATAATTGGCTGAGGTTTTTTTAACTTTTCAGCAAAGGACACACTAAAAACATGGCACACAAAAACACATGAACATTCTCAGTGTCAACAGAAATGTACTAATTAAAGAACAGCAATACAAATTGTGCTTTACCCAGTAGCTGGCTAATTGCTCCCTGGTCACACAAATTAATGCTCACAGCATCATCATAAAGGGACACAACAGATCTCAGAGCTCGGAGGCTGTAGTGCATTTGCGCGAGTTTGTTGCCACGACCACCTGTTCCATGGAAACTGTTACCTTGACCAAAGAAAGGATCTGTGGAGCAATCACAAGCAATACTGGTTTTGGCAGACAATCTATGTTCAGAATAATGTGCTCAATAAAAACAAAACAAAATAAAAAACCTCAAAACACAAAAAAAACCACCCCAAAACACAACAACAACAACAAAAAACCCCAAACCCCATTGAAGGTAGAAATTATTCTTGTTTAAAACCATCTAGTAATAAGCCTTTTAGTTTAGAACTATACTTTTTACATGCATAAGAAAGGTTACATTTTGGTGAACATTTAAAATTACTATACATTTTTTAACCTTACTAGGTTCATGAGCAGTTTTACAAACTCAAAATATGTTATGTGACATTTAATATCCACCTTTTGATCTCCATTCAACCGAAATAAAAATTTCTTTCTAGAAAGACATTCCAATTTTATGATGAAAAATACCTATCCTTAGAAATAAAACTCTGGCCAATAAAACTGAGAGCACCTAGTTATATTTTTGCTTAGCCCACAGTCTTATCTGACGCCCAGAAGCCAGTTGTGGTCTGGAGCCTGTCTCACCATGTACAACTCTGAGTTAACACGTCCTGTTTTATGGCAGGAATTCCTGCTTGGACTTCTTGCCACAAGGGAAGGGCCTGGCTCACTTAAAACACAGACAGTAGAGGTGTTTGTCTGAAGGAATATCAATATAGTGGTACGCAGGGAGAGGGGCACCAGCTCATCCTTCAGTATTAAAAAAAAGGTTGGTTGTTTTTTAGAAACATCTGTTTCCTAGGTGGCCTATGAAAAAGAATCATTCTGACATCATGAGTTTTACATTTTTCTTTCCTGTCAAAGAAAGTAGGTTCAGATGAACTGTTTTGAGGTTACCTGTGTGTGAAAGCCACGAGTACCCACTGACCTTGGCTTACACACCATTCTAGAAACACAAGGAGAAGAGTATTCGCTTGGCAGGACAAATATTTGTCTACTAACACAGGAGCCACTGAAGCTAAAACAGCAATTGCATGAAGCTGTAATTCTTCATATTGGGCAGCAGACCAGTCAGGAAATCCAGGCTTTTGATTTTGTTTTACATAATAAAGCAAAGCTGGCATCACATGATTTTCACTGAGGAGCTGCAGAGTCCAGACAAAAAAGAAAGACAGTTTACAGGTTTCACATGCAAATAAGAAAAATCTAAAGGGTGAGCCAACTTTATCTGTCCTACAATAACACAATTAATTTTTAATTTAGAAAATATGTCATGAACACTACAAGTACAGGCAAATTCTTTTTATATTCTGCAGCTTTCCCAGAGATTGTGGTTTGCTAAATTTTATTATATTCTTCAGGTGTATTTCAACAATGCTCTGCAGTCACTTGTCAGCAATTTCCCTAGCATGGTCTAAGTTTGTAACTTTCTAAAACAGAAATGGTATGCTACTTTCCAACAGAAGGACTTGGTCTGAAGCTACGTATGAATTCTTGATTTGGAGAACAGAGAATTCAGTGTACTGCACTACGGTAGATGGACAGATAAGTAATATTCTTGTGATTATTTTGTCTTTTTTTATTATTATTTCTGTTTTGTTACAACTTACCTGTGCAGCAGATGGGTCTTTAGATAAGATTCCTATTACATTAAACAGCAACTTCTTCATCTCAAAATCCTCGTCTGAGTAGGTAAGTTTAAAACCTTTCACCAAAGGACTGGGAAGTTTAACTATGATGGAAATGGTAGGTAAGTTACAAAAAAATCATAATTAAAAGCAGAAATTGTGTAATTATGCACTTTGGAATCTCTTACCTTCAGTACATGTTGCAAGTACTACTAAGATCTTTGCAAATCCACTTTCCTAACAGACATTCAAAAAACATACATTAATTAAATTGCAGTGAAATTAAGACTTATGATTTAATTTTGGCTTGAATTTTTTCTTCAGAACAGAGAACTCAATTTTATCAAAGAACTAAACAACCATTTGGACATTATACAACAATAACTAACTGCAGTCCTAAGGGTACAATTAGTTAAACCCATGTTTCATTCAGTACAAGTCTGAACTTCTGGGGGGAAGTCCCAAACAATTGTATTCACTACTATAATCTAACCCCAAAAAATATTCTCAGTACTTTCAGAGCTGTTTTTTAAAATGCATTTGGTCATGTTTTACATCAGGGTCATCAGTACATATAATTTTGCGGCATCAGTTGCGCATACCAATGCACTTCAAATTCAGTGCATTTACAAGTAAACAAATGAAAACTGCATGTATGGGCAAGAAGAATTTACCAGCACCACATATGAAAAGCTCAGAAATAAAATCTTGTAAATCACAGCTCCTAGAGAGCTAACAGAAGGACGATAATGTCTAATATAACTATGGATGGGACCAAAGCCAGGAGGTGTCTGTGCACCACATTAGAGGCAAAGGAGTGTTGTTTCTGAGGTAAGCTATTAGCAAACAGGTTTTTTTTTCTAACAAAAAGATAACAATATCATTATGAACTTTACACAAATTTTACAGTTTGCTTGTGATGAGTAAACTTTTCCTTTTCAAAGGCTCAGACTCCTGTGCTGATTTGTGAACTATATAAAATACAAGACTGACTTTTCTGAAGTTGCTTGGATAGTATATTAAGAAGAAAAGGGAACATTCTGAAGCAAATTGCTATAGTATTATCTATAAGGCAGAATGAAATGGTAATGTTAATGTTTTTTCTATCTGATATTTATAGCTTCTAAAATCTCTAGGCAGGCTGAGAGTAAAGAACCTAAATTAAATTGTTTAATACTTTCTTTGCACAGAAACAATTTTTCTTCCTTTAAGTATAAGGAATTAAAAATACATATCTGGTTTACTTATTTTGTAGGTATAAAATGCCCTGTTTCTACAGCCAGATTAACAATTTAAATGTTTTAGATATCCACTATGTTGCTGCAACAGTATAACAGATATTTCATACTAATTGGTGTTAAATGAAAAGCTTGAATGAAAAGTCTGTAATCTTCGTTTAGTAATACAGCCAACTTGCAAACTTCTCTTCAAGAGGAAAGTGACATATTCCTGAACAGCCAATTAATCCACAGGGATCTGATTGCTTAATTATTCAGAATGTATGTCACAACTTCATTTGAAGCTGTACATCTCAAGTGTAAAACAAGAGACTAAAGCAATATTAACGCCTATATAAAGTTAATTTCTCTGCCGATTTCTCATAAAAATTCTGGAATATTGCAAAAGAATGAGTCATTTACATTTCAGGGAAGTCATGGTAGTGCATTATGTGATGTGGTCTTCAGAAGAATTTATGTGCCTCTTATTAACTGGACCTAATTATTTTCTCAGAATCTTACTTAGAGCTCCTGAGCTGATTTTTGGACGCCCTTCTTGTTCCCAGTTATGTGGCACACATTGAATTTGGGTCATCTGAATATAGCTTACATCTTCAAACAATAAATGAGATTGAGTGCAAAACTCTTTTTAGGAGAATAGCGTATTCAAGAACCCATACAAGAATACAAGAACTAGCATTACATTTTGCACATAGATAATGTTATTTTCTAAATATTAAATAAGGTTGATGCTAGTATTCTGGGCTAATTACCTGCAGATTTTAAGTCTCTTTGAGGTAAAGACAACTACAGAAAGAAAAAATGTTTTCTTGCTCAGCAAATCCAAGAAAGAAAAAAGCACTGGAGACACAGGAGAAATAAATATTAGAACCCTAATTGGGAAGAATAGCAAGCTTATAAAAGCAAAGGAGAAGTTATTAGTCTCTGGAATACAACAAACACTTACAATCATAGGTACCGCAGGGTTTTCAGTTAGTAATGTGGCAATCACCAAGAGGTCATTCCGTAGTTGATGATCACAGCGCCGGAAGCCACACGTGAGGTCTACAAATACTTCTTTCAAAGCACTTAAAAGAAAATGAAATGCATTTTATCTTTTCCTTTGGTATTCTAATGCTGGACAGCTCTACATATATGAATCCTCATTCAGCATCATACTTTTCAAAGCCTTAGGGTTTAACTACAAGAGAAATAACTTAAAACTTTATTATGAAGTGGATTATTTGGGTACCACTAGACATCCCATTTATTCATAGATGCAAGATGCACGTATTAAAAATTGCATCTTCCACTGTTTGTGTTATAATTAACTAATACAAAGACACAGTATTTACTCAAATGTGGAACTGGACATTGCTGAATGATTATTGAGAAGGAATAATCTTAAATAGTTAAAACAGCCTAACTCACTAAGGAAGAACCTGTTATTTACTCCAGCAGAGGATCTAGAAATAAACCTTGTATATTATGGCATAGAAATTCCTTGTAATTTTGTAACATCAGCACTTCAACAGTGGAGGAATACTGGCCTGTTAAGCTTAACGTGGAAGCTTCAAAATGCTGCAATTAACTCTTCCATTGTACAAAGCAATAGATAGAGCTATTCCTCCTGCACTATGCAGCACAGCACCTTGTTCTTGCCCTCTAACAGCAACTACTATGTTAATACTGAAAACTTAATGAGGATGTAATCAGACCTATTTGCATTTCTCTCAGTTAATTTCAAACAAAATGCTACAAAAAGAATGCTCCAGATGTCTCCACAATGACAAAATTAATTCATAAAATGCTCCCTGTACTTACTGTACACATTCCAAGCTTTTGAGCTGATTAACAACTTCTTCTTTTGAGACTTTTTCTAGCAGGTTAAATAGGATATCTGAGGCACGGAACACCAGCTGTCCTGAGGGATCAGCATCTTTTAGACACAAACAAAGCCTGCTGGCTGCTTGGGCCTTCACCATTTGTCCACAACTTATTGCTGAAATTATGTAAATCATAGTAATTAATTCTCTATAGTTCAGTAATTGTTTCAGGCATGTTCAGAGAACAAATGGTCCAAGATCAATGGTAATGAGATTATTGAAAGAACAGTTTGTACTAACCAGAGGTGGAAAGATGCTGGAGAGCTTTAAGTACCCACAACTTCTCAGTAAGTTGATTTTCAACTAATGCTAGTGACAAAACAAGAACTTCTGCTAATCCTGCTACTTCAGCCATCTGGATTTTATAGTTTGGACTTGTTGGCTGGTAACCTGCACAGACAGTACCTTTAGTTAAAATGCAGTAAATACCCAGAATATTACTTCCTAAAATGTTCATACTTTTTAAAAAAAGGATTGAAAATCAAGTATCATATTTCAAGCAGTTAAGGAAAACAATCCAATACACAAGAGCTGCTTTTCTTATATCTGATTAGTGCCTATAACACATCCAACAGACTCACCCTCAAGCAGACTTCAACCCTATAGAAACAAATTACTTGCTTCTTAGAATTTAGACAATGAAAGCAAAAGCAGGGCTATAGAAGTGAAAATCTTTCTTCAGTCATCAGTAACCTAGTCATCTGAATTGTAACCTAGTTCTCTTCAGTAGCCTGTTGACTAAAGAATTACTGCAGTCTATCATCGTATTACTTAAAATAGGTGAATCCATACTTTGATTTACAAGCTTGACTTTCTAATGTGTCACTGCTTTTACTTTTGTCCATGCATATGCAAATCTGTATTTCATTACTGAATTATGGGGAAGGTGAAGCATTGAGAAAATAAATTTATATTTATGTTTATATTATGATAAATCACGAGAGCAAAGTTTATCTTAAACAGCTTGAATATATATATGTGTTATATACTATGTATATATATACATATATATATATATATATATATATATATATATATATATATATATATATATATATATAAAATTTCATAAAGTACAAGATTGAAAAATACAGATAATGCACATGGTGAAATGAGGTTTAACTAAGCACACACTCTGGTATGCTCCCAGTTGATATTACTTTACAGATAAGAGAACTCAGCAGGGTCAGACTTCGGCAAGATTTACATATATGCTTAGAGATGAAATATTTGCCTTAAAAAATCAGACTGAAACACATTCTTCCTTTCAAGATAACGTATCCTATTTTCTAAATTGGAAGAATTAAAACAAAATTGCCCAATAACATTCATTTATCCTGATGGAACTGTTTAGATACAGAACTAAATGCACACATAGCGACTTGCAGGATTTGAGTCTTGTTTGTAAGGTAAAACCAGATTTGGATGCCTTCCTATTTCTGGAATTTTGAAAGGGTTGCAGTAGCAGCAGCTTCTTTAGGCCTCCTAAAATAAACGAAAACTTGTAAAAGGGCACAGGATTAGTGGCCCACTGCAGGAACACAGCAGGGGAGCACGCTGACATCAAGCATGCTCCTTGACCTGCACTCCCGAGCCACACTGTGGCAATATTCACTTCAGGTTGGTTGCCTATAAAGACAGTGCAGTCCCAGAGTATGTGATGCTGTGCCCCTCTGGGAGGGATCCATGACTGACTTCACTTGGCAACAGTCTCTGGCACCATCATAAGGGTCAAAAGAATTACATACTAGTGGATTCTGATCGTGCTTGAGTTCATGCATAGCCTCTTTTGGCAGAGATAAGTCACACCATTTATTCAAACCTATGCTCAAATGTGTCTGTATAATATGAACTCAATCAAATTTAAATGGGTTCAGATCTATCCCTCACAACACAAGTGAAACCAGAGCTGCTTCTCTCCAGGCTACATATAAAAACCTGAAAACTATAATTCCCTTCTTATAATTCTGATCCTAACTGCTTTTTTTTTTTTCCTCTCCATTACCCACATTTCAGAGATCTTGTATCACTTCACATTTTCTGGATGCTGTTTAATGCTAATTTTGTAAGTGTAATAATTAATTCCTCGTACATTGATGAACTTATTTCAGATTTAGAATATGCACCTCTACAAAAACATGTTAATTATACATTTGCCAATGTTATATATTTAATATATGAGATACAGTAACCACAGTTACAAAGAGAAATTAATTGGTAGCTAATTAATAGAGGCATTTCAAAGTAGCTGGGATCATTAAAAAATAAAAATACCCTGCTTTACCTGAAAGTAGTTTTCCTGGTAGCTCCACATTATAAAAGCTAACAATACTCTTACAGACTTGTATTTTAACTTGAGAGCTTGGCACTCTCATCAAGTAACCTGTCAGAAAGAGAAATAAATGTAATTAACAGACTTTATACTTTTTTTAGAAAGTATTCTTAACATAGTATTCTTGTTTTTACAGCACTTAGTATTACCTACAAATCTGTAATTTCATGCAAAGTTTCATTATGAAATATTCAAGAGGCAGAGACTCCCACACTGGAGAGGACAAAGGCATCTTAGAGGAGTAGCCTAAGTTTAATCAAAAAGTTACCTTCTCTGCTTTATGGCTACAGATACTTATAAAGCACTGGATGGTATTCCAGAAGTTGTGGAATTCTGAGGAAAGCTACTCAGCTACTACACTAAGCTGTTGTCATCATTATCATGTCATTAGAAACTCTTCCAAGTAGATATGATATGAAATAAAGGGAGCATAGGAGCAGGAAGGATACATGTTCCTGGCATCCAAGGTTTCAGTGTTTACACTGACACCCACGTTTCTCAAAATTAAATAGAGCAGGCTAGATACACGTTTACTTCTTCATCTGCACTGATAACGTTTTCTCATGCAGCTTTTGACATTGGCAAATAGGAAATTCTGCTAGCCAATCTTCAGGTTAGCTGCAGAGCGAAGTAAAAATTGTTTCTAAATCCTGCACAGAGGATTGAATGAATAATTTAAAGAAATAACCTATATTTACTAAGGAGTAACAATAAATAAAAATCATGCTAATAATACAGTTGATTTTATTGTGGCATAATAATAATTTTATTGTGGCATATCAGGTTACACTCACCCAGTTGTGCAATGGATTGTGAAACTTCAACGGAATAGTTTACTTCATCAGATGATTTCCTTTTTTGAAATGGTAACCTGCAAAATTAAATTTAAAAATATTACAACTATGTAATAGTTAATCAAGTCACCAGAAAAGTTCAGTAGCTCTTCTCTTCTTCCTTGATAATTTTTTCAGATGAGGACACATTTTCTAGGATGAATGCACTCTTTGCAATGCTGACTCTACACTGAAAGCTTCATACTCTGCAATTACATGTTGGCAATTAACGGTACACATTCATAGATAATATTTTCATAATTCAAATATGATGCAAGAAGACATGGTGAATAAACAAATTTCATTTAAATATGGAAGACTAAGTCCTACAACCTAGGCACTATCAGGCTATTACAGAGCTAGGCTATGTACAGACATGTGCAGAGGTGGAAAAATCATATCTCTGGGCAAGACCTTTTGAAATGGATAAAAATAAACCAAATAAACTGACTCCAAATAGCACAAAACCAAATTTATTTTTAAAAACAGGATATTAATAAATACTCAATAACATATCCAAAATGCTCAGATATGACATAAACATGTAAGTGCTAAAAACTGTCTAACAGTAAACATTACAATATTATGCTAAGGTCTCTGCAGTACATACTGTGGAAGCAGCTTTCCAGTAAGTTTACCTCTGTAAACACTGCCAGAGGAAAAGAAAGGAATGGAATGCTGGGGGAGGCAGGGGATGGAGAAACAAGACATTGGAAAAAAAAAAAAGTGGGAAGACAGGTAAAGAGAAGCAGTTACAAAAGAGAGGAATATTTTACTGGAGAAATTAATGTATCTGAAACTGAATCCTAAAAAAAAACCAAAACAAAACAAACCAGCCTCTGCTTAAAGGCTTCTCTGTCATATGAAATAGTAGTGAATTGTGGTGGAATTTCCATAGTACAGAAATTAAAGCAAAACCCAAGAATGCCATTTTCCAAAATATATTCATTAGAGAAACCACAATTAGTGCTGAACTGGTCTAAAAGAGGAAAAGTCTCACAGCTACATTTTATCGACTTTGTACACTCATTCTCAGTTTTGTCATGCTTCCAGTAAACACTGAACAAAATTAAACTCTCCATGATGTACCTCCTCATTCCCCACTGTGTGGCAGCAAAGAAAAGCAGTACATCTCAGGGTGCTTAGGGAACTAAAAGATTCAGCTGAGAAGTTCTGTGTTTATTAAACCTAACAGCTCAAAGGAAGCTATGCAAAAATTTATCTGAATATCTGTTTTGCTATGCCACTAGTTTTCTATCTGGTGGTTTGGGTTTTTTTTCTACCTTATTCTCCTGAAATGAAATGAAATACAGGAGTAACTGTAGCTACAAGCATACCATAAATAACTTCACTGAATTATTGAGGAGGAGAAAACTACTGACAAGTGTGGATGACACCTAAATTCTATTCTACAGATTACTTAAAATACAGTATGACAACAAAGATGCCCAAAAGGTCATACACTACATTTTTAAAGTAAATATAAATCCTAAATCCTGTTGACGTTCATTCTCTCCTGTAATATGGCTTGTCATTTTGTAATGCTTACCTTCAGGTATTACAGTGTCTTTTTATCACCCTAAGTTTTTAAACTCACTTAAGAGCTTGTCTGAAACAGCAAAACACACCTCAGTATCACTTAGCTGCTGAATCCTTTGAGGCCAGCAGTCCCAGATTGACTTAGGGAATAAGAGACCTTGGGGAATCTTGCTTCCAAGCAAGCTGGGGCCCAGTACAACACAGCTCTGAATTATGTAACATGTAACTGCACAGACACTGAAC
This sequence comes from Motacilla alba alba, assembly GCF_015832195.1. NCBI lineage: Eukaryota > Metazoa > Chordata > Aves > Passeriformes > Motacillidae > Motacilla > Motacilla alba. The sequence goes on along the minus strand of NC_052017.1, from coordinate 22,162,290 downwards.
TGTTAAAACAGGCTCCTCATCCATCCAGAAACTGGACACAAGTGAAAGACAATTGATGAAAAGGAAGGATGATCCAATGGATACCTCGCAGTTACAGGTGCTTTGTAGATAAAACAATGCAGTATGGATATGCCAGTTTCCTGAGAAAATGTATAAACCTGTTAATAAGCAGTATTTAAATCTCTAAAAGAGGGGCTGAGGTACTTACCCAAACAATTTAACAAGTTCACATAAAGGCTCAGTGAAAGCTTCTTGTTCATGCATTTTTTCTGCACACAGGTTAAGAATTTCAGTAATTTGTGCTAGATCTTTAAGGGGCTTTGAACATGAAATTAAGGAAATCAGATCATCTGTACCACTATGAATCAGCAGAAAAAGCTGAAAACTGTGCTCATCACACTTCAAAGACACAGCCAAGAAAAAAGAAACCAATATTTCCAGAGTTAGGTGTTTTAAAAGAAGTATGTGAGTCAATACTTTGGCTTTTCGAAGCAGCCTTACTTTTACATAAGTAAAACTTTTGCAAATCTGATTTAGGCGTCTTCTCAGCTCAATTCACTGGAAGCTCAGCACTAAATTTCTAAAAATGGAGGATGAAAAGCTTTTACATCACAATGTCAGATTGACCTATCGAAATTCTGAGACAGCCTTGTGATATTTAAATTGTTTTCTCCACTAGTCCCAAGTGCCTAACTGAAATTTGAAAATCTGGACCCAAATACATATGGAGATTATTTAATTTAAGGGTAGAGGCACAAAATCAAAGTTGAACTGAGACTGAGAAGTTACTACCAATCCACTGACTCACAGAAACTGCCTTGAAGTACACAACTCAGTTGTAATGTGATGCCTTAAATCACTGTGCAATTATCTGAACTGTATGAAATCAATAACATTTTTTTCCACATGCCAACACCCTCCTTAGTACTTCTCATTATTGGAACCTTTCAGTTTGTACTGTAAATATGAAAAAAGGTTTCAGATAAATTAGTGTGACTTCATCTTTCTTTAAAATGTCTCCTTACTGGAAGTCTATTTTATCTTGCTATTTTATCTGCTGTTTCTTAAGTAGTGGCAATTATTATGCTTTTCTATTCTGAGTTTAAAGTACATCAGTTACATTTTGGACACTTTCAGCCACTGCACAGGTGAGAACCCTCTACTGAATTTTGTGACAAATGAATCTAATATCCAAGCATGTTGTCAACCTACCAACCGTGGCTGTGTGCACACAAGGAGGCCAGTGATGAGAACACCATCATCCCTATTCTCCACGGGGAAGCACAGTACAGCATCAAATATTTCACTGAAAAGTCAGACTATTACTATACATAAAACTCCACGACTTTAGATTTCTAGAGTGGCAAAAAGGATACAAGTCCATTTTCAAAATGCTTGACTACCTTCTTGAGATTTTTCAGCTGCTCTTTTTCCAAATCTTTCTTAAATAAAAGAATAAAAAGCAGGTTTTAATTGCAGTTTGCTCAAGAACCTTAAATGATTATGTTTATCCCCTTTTAAGTTTAAATGAAAGTGGAAATCAGATTTAAAAGTTTACAAGACACAACAAAATTCTCAAAGTGCTTTGAAGCAGGATTAACTCCGTGATGAAGTCTCGTTTTCAAGTATGAAGTCTGTTCTCTTGTAACTGAAGAGTCTTTCAAAAACTCCTGTTCAAACATGTCGACTCTTTGTCTTACATTCTTTGTTATTCTTTGTAAAGCAGCTAAGAAAACCAAACCTATGTCACACACAATATAAATGTGTAAGCATGTAGATCTAAGTGGCTTAGAGTGTTCTGCGCCACTAGGAAACAGCCTTCAAATTCAAATCTGAAAGCAACTGAAGTGAGGACATGTCAGGCTGTGTCAGTGATGCACAGCATTCATTTCAGCTCTCCTGAGCACCTGCAACTTGAGGCAGGCCAGGAAGTTGTGTCAGGAGTCTGCAAGCCCAGAATCCTACAGGCATTTTGTCATGTCTACACCTCATATCTACAGAAGCAGTAAACAATGTCATCTGGTAATTTTTTCTTCAGTCAGTAAGTTTGTTATATCAGCTCTGTATTAAAAAAGGGGAAGAGGGGAAGATATAACTACTCTGTTGGGCAATAATTTAAAATGTGCTACGTTTAATCGGGTCCTTGCTTAAGAGCATAAAGTATCCATATTTTGGATCAAAACTATTTGATAGCTTAGTGAATTTAATTTGCCAAAACATCTTGTGGAGACTAAAAATCATCTTGGAAAGCCCATGAGATGATGCTTCTCCTGCGTGTGTAGGTAGTTGTATTTATTCTTCAACATTGACCTTTGCATATTTCACCTTCATTTAAAATAATCTCCCTGGAGAACTGTTACCAGTTAACTTGGGCAATTACATATATTCATGGCATACTTTCAATAAGGTTGTATGTACATCTATTTCCCAGCTATAGGCTTCAGTACTCTAAAATTCTAAAATATGCTAGAAATTCTGAATGTGTAGTTTTTGAATGCTCATGCTTTTGTCTTTTTTTTTAAAGTTCCTGTGTGATCTTCTCTATGTATTTTTTAAATATAAATCCATAACTGACAACATTTTTAAAAGTAACAAATATTATCTTTAGAAGCCTTCAAATACCAGAAGAAATACTCATCTTTGTGCTCTGTAGCTCCAGCCATGTGTGCTGAATATAATAAACCCATCTGAGTTTATTCAGGGTGGGTGCTAAAGTAACTGTATAAAACATCTGTCAAAACCCCCATACCACCTGTGTAACAGAGGTAGCGAGGTACCAGAGTTACTTACTGAGTCCGAATCTGTGAGTAGTGCAATGAGGTGATTCAAATCCACTGACCTCGACTGTGTATTCTGAAAAAGCAACACTTTAAACGTTTTTCCCCTCAATTTTGAGATTTTGTTTTTAAGGCGTTTAAAATGTGAAATAGCCGCGTTAAACCCACATGAATTTACTCAGGGAGGGGTAAATCTAGGCCGTGTGCGGAGCACACACCGGGGTTTCTTCTTAGGCCGAGAAAGAAGGCAAGGCATGGCAGGGCAGGGTAGGGGCAGGGGCAGGGGCAGTGGCAGTGGCAGTGGCAGGGGCAGGGGCAGGGCAGGGTAGGGGCAGGGGCGGGGCAGGGGCAATGGCAGGGGCAGGGCAGGGCAGGGGCAGGGGCAGTGGCAGGGCAGGGCAGGGGCAGTGGCAGGGGCAGGGGCAGTGGCAGTGGCACAGCAGGGGCAGGGCAGTGGCAGGGCAGGGCAGGGGCAGGGGCAGGGCAGGGCAGGGCAGGGCAGGGGCAGGGGCAGTGGCAGTGGCAGAGCAGGGGCAGGGCAGTGGCAGGGGCAGTGGCAGTGGCAGGGCAGGGCAGTGGCAGGGGCAGGGGCAGGGCAGGGCAGGGCAGGGCAGGGGCAGGGGCAGGGCAGTGGCAGTGGCAGTGGCAGGGCAGGGCAGTGGCAGGGGCAGTGGCAGTGGCAGTGGCAGGGCAGGGCAGGGCAGGGGCAGGGGCAGGGCAGGGCAGTGGCAGTGGCAGGGCAGGGCAGGGGCAGGGCAGGGCAGGGCTGGGGCGAGGTCGGGTCGAGTCGGGCCAGAACCAGGGCGGGGGGTGCCCCTGCCCGCGGGAAAGCTCACCTGGGCGGCGTCCGTGCGCCTCTCGCCGCCGCTGCGTGCGGGGCGCAGGGCGGGGGAGCGGGAGGCCGCCCGTGCGGCGGGGGGCTCGGCCGCGGCCAGCGAGGCCATGGCGGCTCCGCGCGGCGGCAGCGCGGCCCGGCCGTTGCCATGGGAGCGGCGCCGAGGCGCGGCCCGGCCGCACCGCCGCAGCCTGCGCGGCCCGGCCCGGCTCTCCTGCCGCCTTCCGCTGCTACAGCCCTGCGCCCTCCTCCACCCGGCCAGGAAAGGCACTTCGCGGGCTGCTGTGTTTGATATTCACAGAATAAAAGTTAAAGACCTTTGAAGTGCCTGGCAGTAGACTCAGCCTTAAACCCGTCAAGTCAACAGAGCTTCCAACATCTGGATTTACCTGCCTCTACTATTAAAATACAGTGCTGAGGTCATGGAGTGGTATGGAATTGAGGGGAACTTTCACACTGATCTTTATTACCGTAAGGAAACAGTAAATCACAGGACACAGAACTTACACTCTTGTACAGTACAAGGTGAGGCTGGAGAAGGGTGTAAATTTGGGGCCCCAGCTGCTGGTGTAATATCAACATTCAGTACAACAAGCACTGAGATATAGAGAGATGGAGAGATTTAAAAAGTAGAAGCCAAGGAAACAAAGACTTCAAGGTCCAAAATGCTACTGTTAGGTTAGGCATGGCACAAACCAATATCAAATGTTCTGAATTTTAAAAACACCTATATTCCATCTGGGAGTCTGGGAAGGCTATGTAACCTAATGTGAAAGCAATGGAAATGCTGCTAGCTCCACTGATCCATGCATCTTTACTTCTCTCAACTCAGAACAGTTTATGCTGCTGATAGACAGTTAAGCAGCATTATACCTCTCATGTATTGTTTTCCTCTTGTGCTGGCATAAGCCTCTTAAAAAAGAAGTTATGTATTTCCAAAATAAGGACTGCAAAGTGCTTCACCTGTTTGTTTCGTTTGAAGAGTAATTCTATTTCATACACACACCAGGACACTTGGCAAACATAGGGGTGCTTAGCAATCTCATCATGGCCAAACTTTTTGTTGAATGAAAAGTGGACTGAATATATGCTGGTAGTACTGTAGTGTTTGCTCGTAAAAGCATGGAGAATATTTTAGAGTAGGACAAGGGATATAGCTATGCAGTGTGTCTGTGTGAAAAAGCTGTAATCCAGACATTGAAAAAGAAATAAACTGCCCTTAGAATATTTTTATGAACTCACATTCAAATTTTATCTTTCAGAGAAAATGTTGATCAGAGTACCCATGTATTAGAAAGAAACACAAGCTAAAATTTATTCTGCATAAACACAGAAGAAAAAGCAAAATACCTTACATTGATTTTTTTTATTGATTTTTGTGTAAAACACAGTCTGTGGAAAAATAGATAAGAGCATTACTAATAATTTATAATAGCCCTGTTCAGAGAGACAGCACGAACAGTCTGACAAACACAGCTACAAAGAGAATATTACACAAGGGAGACATATTATGCTTACGGTAAGACACTGCCAACAAGGCATGAGAAACAATATATAATGACAGAGATCATTGTTCAAGTCAGTTAAATGTGTCACTTATTTTAAAGGCTGTAATCTAATTAATTCAAGCAGTATCATATGGTGATACAATATCAGTACAGCAACATTATTCATTATATTGACAGAAAATACTACAGGATGAACAGCCAAAAAATCAAAACCTTGTGTATTAGGAGATGCACTGTCTGCAAGGAACTATGCAGATGCATTCATTACCACTGCATATGTGAAAATACTACACTGAAAAATTCAATCTAACTAATTTTTATGCACCTGATATATCTAACTTTGAGAGGAAAACTGTTTCCTAACTATATTCATACCCGTGAAATTTATTGCCACTGAGGAACTCATTGCCTTATATTAACTATTTCCTTTAATGCCAGTTGGGCAGCTAATACCATACAGACACAAACACAAAGACACACTATTTTATAGGCAATTAATGCCAAATAAAAATATTCTTGGCACATCATATAATTTACAATGTTGGAACAAAAAATTAAATGTGGCAACAATTCACAGTAACCATTACCACAAGCTAAAGAACTTGAAAAACAATTACAAAATAATTAATCTCTAAATAACTCAAAAACTCTAAATAATTCAAGAACATGTGCACTTAATTAACTTGTACAGAGTTGCAACATGTTAATAGAATTTTAAGATAAAATTAAAGACACATGGAACCTATGATAGAACTCTGTTTTAGACAATGTTAAGAAAGAATACTTTAATATCCACGGAAAAGAAATAATCTGTTGCTAAATACATACAAGTCTCCATTTTATAATATGTGTACAATTCTGTATCACATATTAAGCTCTATTTTTTAAAATGTACAATTATAAAGAGAAATTAGGCTTATTTCATTACTTATTTTCATTAGGCAGGTTAAGCAATTTATATAAAGTTACACAAAAATAATTTTATAGCAGAATATTCCCCAAAATATGTATTTATTCTACTAAGTAACTAAGATGTCTAAATTAATTTAATTGCTCATATTTAGGCAATCTAAACTAAACAATTAGCCTCAGGTATTTTTCCAATGAGAAGCCTATGGTTTATAGAGTTCATAGAAATCAATGTGTTTGGTCACATGAATAAAGATCCCTTGTGGGACTAAACATATACTGGATATAAAGTTTGCTAAATGCATGAGCATCGTTTACCTTCAGGCTTAACAGTGTCTTGTTAGAACAAATTGGTCCTTAAAGAACACTACAAAATATTAAATAGCAAGTCAACATGCTATTCCAGTTACAAGTAAATACATGGCCTAACAGGAAATCATATTTCACTTCTGTAGCACAAATATTTCACAAAATGCCTTCATATAATTGATCTAAAAATACTGTCTGTTTATTAATACTTCAATATTTCAACCTTTCAAGTAACATATAAAATTAAAACACATTTTTAATTTTCTACACACAATTTTAAAATAAGAATGACTCATGATTACTCTCTCCAGACATCTTTGGCAGTTTAAAATTTAGCAGTTTAATCATTGTTGAAGAAATTTAATGATGAAGTAACTTTTTGCATAGGAAAGAGGGCCAATACATTTCTGTATATACTGTCAGTGGATGCATTACAGTACAATATCTATGGCCTTTGACAGTAATTTTCAGTTAGTACAATATCATAGTTCTGCAACATTATCACTATTGCATCAAAATAATTAAATAATTATAGGGAACATTAATGTTAACTACATATTCCACAGAAATGTAAAATTACCATAAAATAATAGCAGCATATTTAATTTTCAAATGTAGTCAGATTGCCAATGGTAATACTTTCTGCTTAAATCTGTTCAGAGGTATGAAATTCTACTCTCAGTTATACCAGCCCATTCTAGTGATTTTAATTAGGTTTCATGTGCAGGACTGGGGTAGAAGGTAGAGTGGTATTTATCCCATTAAAATTATCCAAGATTTGATATGTTCTAAGATTTTAAAAGTTAAATTTATGTAAAGGAATAAAGCACAATGCTTCAACCTTGTGTGGTTTCACTCTGCAATAATGAAATAGGAAACAGTCCAGGACATTCAATTCTGCAAGCCTTTTAAGAAGTATCCACCTTTTGGAATGTCATTACAGACAAAGTTAAGTTAGAAGTCATAATTGTTACTTGTTCTTCATTTTTATGTGAAAATCTCTTTTGTAGTAGTTTAGGCTCCTATCTGTCTCCAGCAGCAAGAGGGTTTTCAGTTCATGTCTAGAATGTTTGATAAAAAAGTATTGTACTTGTGTATCACCACCAGTCTCAGCTGCATCTTGGAGGAGGAACAATAAAATAAATACCCTGACACAAACTTATTGGGTTTTGGAAAAAAGAAAGAATGCAAATATTTATTTATTTATTTGATAGATTTATTGAACCTTTTTTTCCTTATTTATTTTTCTGTTGAAAAAATAAGAGAGTTTCAGATTTCTAAAAAGTTTGATAAAGTTTTGGAGGACGCACCTATGAAATACAGTAATCCAGAGGCAGCACCTGTCTCAAATAAATCCAAAATTATTGATTTCCAAGAGGCTGAGAAGTTGTGTTAGGAAAAAAATCACTGGACACTTGCTTTCTTTTTAGAAGCATCTACCACTTGTAAGCTACTGGAGACAAGTCTCAAAGACCTTAGCCTGACCAATTATTGCTGTTATTATAATTTATTTTTCCAAAAATGGAGAAATAAAACTAATTATTTTCCTTGCAACTGACTCCTCACCAAGGCTTAAAAAGGAGGATAATATGAGCTTTCCAGCTACTTGAAATTGAAAATTTGTGAACTAAAATAAAGTATCAAATATCTGTTGACCCACGTAACAGTTGTTTTTTTCAAAAAAATGTATTCACAAACCTCCATTTTCAAGAATCCATTGGCCTCTCATTCAATATAAAATATGTCTAAAGACATATAAAAATACTTTAATTCTGAAAAAACATCATGCAGGCATTTTATTTTTCATCTCTAGATTTGAACAAGCTTAAAATGAAAGGAAGTTCAACTGTCTCTCATTTTGTAACAAACCCAGAATATACACAGGGTTGATGGGTAAGTTTGGGGAATTTGGATACTAGAATAAAAATAAAATTGTTGTAGATATTTAGAATTTTAAATTAATTTAAGAACAACTAACCTGAATTCTTTAGGCTTAGGTTGGCATAACTGGGGGCAAAGTTTGATTCTAGAATCTTCTTTTTCTGTGAAGCTGTTGATTTCATTACAAGCAGAGATAATGAGATTGACAGGACCAGTGATGTTTAAGGATAAATTCAAGCTTAATTCTATGTATTTCTGATACATGATAGGACAAATTCTTTCAAAGCAATAAATAATAAGAGAAGGTTCAGCTAAGAAAACTAGAGCTTTTAAACAATGCAAATATAGATAAGAAAATATATAATTTAATACAAGAAAATTAGGACCAAATACACAATCTGAGTCACTGAAATAGAAGTTCTGTTAATTAAGCAGTAGCAGCCTGAAGGTATGAGTTGAGTTTGGTTGTTTTGTGAGAGAAGAGCAATTACTACTGACATAGCAGTAGTAACAAGTAATTGTGAACATTATTTAGAAACCAACAGCAAATGCAAATGTCAATGTTTAGTGATTTTTAAGTATAATAATAATAATTTGGTTTCTCAAAACTTCAGGCATATCCCAGAGACACTTGTAAAAGTTAGACCTTTATATAAAAATAGAAGATTGGATTTGCACAAAAAGATACTAAGAATTTAAGACACATTCTGGGAAATTCATATATAATAACTGAAACTCCAGTGTAGACACATACAGAACATGAGTATTGTGACACTTCCAATATATTGGAAGTTTCACAGTGAAAATGGATTTTTATTGTTGCTGAATTCTCAGCTTTTCTTTTTGTTTTAAAATATTTCCACATATTTTAAAGTCATTAAAAAATCAAAAACTAGTTTACACACTTATCTTTCTATAAATGTATAGCACTGTTTTGAATCTTCATTATATGATGCATGGAAATAAAGAGATGCCAAAGATCTAAAATCCTACTTAATACTTTGAAAAAAGAAGATGGTTTAGTACAATACCCTTTGCTTACAAGATGTACAGTCACACCATAATTGAGACTGGGTTTGCATATTCCAATCATGTAATGGTGTAAAACCACACACAAATAAATATACTGTACATGTGCAATACACTTGTCCAAGTGCAAGGTGCTGCACCTGGGCTGGGGTAACCCCCAATATCCATACAGGCTGGGGATGAAGGGATTGAGAGCAGCCCTGCCCAGAAGGACCTGGGGGTGCTGGTGGATGAGAGGCTGGATGTGACCTGGCCATGTGCACTCACAGCCCAGAGAGCCAAACGTGTCCTGGGCTGCACCAAAAGCAGCGTGGCCAGCAGGGCAGGGAGGTTTTGTCCCTCTGCTCTGCTCTGGGGAGAGAAACCCCACCTGGAACACGGCACCCAGCTCTGGGGTCCCAGCACAAGAAGGACATGGACCTGCTGGAGTCCAGAGCAGGGCCACCGAGATGGTCAGAGGGCTGGGAAGCCTCTTCTGTGAGGAAAGGTGGAGAGAATTGGAAGGGATCCTGGAAGGGATGGCTTAGGGGTGACCTAATTGCAGCTTTCCAGTTCCTGAAGGGAGCCTACAAGAGAGCTGGAGAGGGCAATAGCATGTAGGACAAGGGGGAATGGCTATAAACTAAATGAGTTGGTTTAGATTTATATCTTTGGAGGAAATTCTTTACTGTGAGGGTGGTGAGGCACTAGCACAGGTTGTCCGCAGAAGTTGTGGATGCCCCATCCCTGGAAGTGTTCAAGGCCAGGTTGGATGGGGCTTTGAACAACTTGGTCTAGTGAAAGTTGTTAAGGCCCATGACAGTGGCATTGGAACTTCCTGATCTTCAAGGTCCCTTCCAACTCAAACCATTCTGTGATTCTGTGATCATTACAAATTAATTTGTTTCAAACCTTAGTTATTTCCTAAATAATTTACTTTATATTCTGAACTCATTAACCCAGAAATGTGGTATTAATAGAAGAAACACTGCCCAGAAAATGCCATATTAGTAAGGAGCACTCAGACAAATATGCTCTAAGGCAAAAAATATCTGTAAAGCCTGGTTCTAATAAAATATTATTGTGATATAACTGTGCAAAGGAACATGATTTTTTTTTTTAATTTCATAATCATCTGCCCTCTGTAATCCAAAACAAAAATATTGTTGTAGTTATCAGAAATAGTGGTCTTCTAGTTACAAACTTCTCATAGTTTGGTTAAGAGCTTGTACTATATGTCAAGCAAGAGACTTACAAATACTCCTACTTAGCTAAACTCCTAAAAATGCAAGTTTATTTGACACAGACGAAAAACCCAAAGCCCAAACATGTACAACAGTGTTAACAAATATCATCACATTACAGTTATCCTTTCTGGGGAGAGATGTGGAACAGACCCACTTACTTCTTCTATAACATGGCTTTTCTCCCATCCTCTTCGAATTCTCCTCAGTTTCCTACTTACACATGGCAAAAGTAAGATGATCTTACCTAGAATTACAATGGAAGGCAGAACAAGGGCAAGAACAAAATTTGGTGGTGTATAAAATCTGTAATACTCTTCTTCAAAAGCTCTCTTCCATCCATAAATCAGTACATGGAAAGTACTTATAAGCAGAGCAATGTATCCAAGTGTAGACTGTGAAGAAAGAGAAAACAGGAAAAAAAAGATATAGTAGCACTTGGTCCTTCACCTGACAGCTCTAATACATTATTTGGATTATTTTAACATTTCCATTAGACATCAAGTTAAAATCTCTTACCTATTCACTACATTAAGTTAGCAATAGATGGTTTCAAGTTACCATTCTGAAATTAACTGACTGAACTGAGCACTGATTTACAGAGTACCTCTGCTAATATCTACAGGCCTTAGTCAAAACTCAAATGATGTCTGCCCAAATTCTAAGTAATGGAAGCCAACTTCACGACAGGTATGCCAATAAGAAACAATTCCACAGTACTTACTAGAACAACATCCATTGTGATTGGAAATTAGGTCTCCTATTTCTTAACTATGAGGATCGATCACTTCCAAGATTCCTTGTTATGGAACAATGCAATTCTGTTGGAAGAGATTTGGGCCTAAACTTGCCTATTTTTATCACTTTGAGATGCACAGCTTACTTCTGCTTCACAAAGGCCTACATCCACTTGCCTGATGTTAGCATAAACCATCCTTTACCTTCTCCTTCAGTTGTTGCTGACTGGTTAATGGGAATATCTGAACTAGCAGTGCTGCAGTCTACCATAAACCGGCAGTGCTGGATAAAAGGTGAAACAAAGGGTTCCCACAGCAGCCTGCAGAGGAAGGATCTCTCAGCACATAAATCTAGAGCTTGCCACAGGATGTGGTGATAACAGGGATCACTCAGCAGTTCTGTGAATCCACTTTTTTAAGGACCCTGTAGCTGTAATGCTTCGTAGATTTGACAACGCATCAACTTAACTTTCCCAAACCATGATAAAAGAGGACTACTATGCTTTGACTCGTGGTGGTGATCAAATGAAGAAAAACTCTTTCTGGCCAAAACTGATGTAATGACTAACGTGGCTGGGAAACATTTGTAGAAAATCACTGAAACAGAGAATGAGAATTAAGAAAGGTAACTGGCTACCAAGGTATGGTTTAATTCCAGCAAACAGACAAGCAAAGAAGAATGCCGCCTAAGGGTCTGTAATAGGTAGTGAAAGAATTGATTCCTTCTACTTCAAGATTAAGCAGCTTCCAAAGCAAGAAGAATGTCTGAGCTAATACTATGTGCAAGGATTCACAAGTATAATGGTATAAAAGGAAAATGGTTCTATTAATTTCTTGGGATCGCTACCCTGTTTTTTGACTTTCCAATACTTATGTTTCTTTTTTGCCAATGGTTTCAGGGCTATTTTGTTAATCTTTAGATATGCTGCATACTTTTTCTTAAAAAAAAAAAATTGTTCCCAAAATATCCCATAGTAAACAGAACATTTAGACAAACACTTGAGGATATGAAAATGGCATATGTGGTATCTGAATGGAACTTCTGGTAAGAAATTTGGACAGCAAACAATATGATCAAACCTGATGTTTTAATATGTAGTTGCACATTTTTGTTGGTATGACTGTCCTGAATTCATTGTTATATTACTGGCAGCAGGGAGAAGGGCACAAGTGAATCATATCCCTCATTTCTTCATCAGGATTACTGATGAGAAATATAACAATTCTTGAAAAAAGAAATAGAAGGGAAATATTATACAATAATTTCCAATTATTTTAGTGCTTATTTTAGTTCCATTTGCAAGCTATAGTTTTGAGACATCTATATATGTCTATCTAATGGTCAAAATGGAAACTAAGAAGTACATCCAGTATATTTTAAACTAACAATGAAAGGACAAGAAAAACATATGATGCACTTTTATTAAGTTCTTTTTTTTTCCCCTGTGAAGAGTTGCCATATGCTTCTCTGAAGTGTTGGTAGAGCACGTGCTAGTGTGTACTGCACAATTTCAACTACACATCTAAAAAACTAACGAAGACATTGCTAAGCTTCTGTCAGCTACTAATGTCAGCTATGTTCTTCAACTGGGCCCTTAATTACCATTACCAGGCTCCAGATGATAATTCCTTTAAGAGCAGAGGACTTCTGAAAGCAGCAAGAAGAAATACTGTTTCTTTACTGGTAAATTCACATTGAACAGTACAGTGAGCAGCAAAATCAGCTGTAATTCCTGGCAACCCTCTACCTGGGCTTTAGGATGGCTGCTGGGAAAAATGGAAGAGTATCTTTGGCTGCTTTGTTTTCTTATCTTCCATAATGCTGTTTCCTGAAAGCTGAGTAATACGTTAGCACATTTCCTATGGACTCCCAAATCTTTTAGCTTTTCTCTAAGTCCTCCCTGTTTTGTTTCTTTTCCTTCCTGATCAAAGTCAGCTTTTAGCCAATACGGGTGATTTCCAGCCAAGACTACTGATAAATTGGACAAACTGGTATTGTTTGAGAAAGGAACCAACAAAAGTTAGAGGAGCAGGAAAGATGAAAGAGAAAAACCCCTAAAATGTTACCAGCAAGATGTACGTATTTAGAGACAAAACTGTGCTGTGGGGCAAATCTGCTTCAGGAATTTCTACATTCACAATGGTCAAGTAGTTCCAAGCAACTTATATATACAGAAGATATTTTCTAAATTCAACATTCATGCAAGATATACTTCAGATTCTCTGTGTAACAGGCTATTGCTAAACTTAAAAACTGTTTGTAGTAACTTCTGACTGGAATCTTACCCATAAACGTGCTATCAGTCTACCTTACTCTGGGGAAAAAGTATCCTATTCTTGTGGGAGAACTAAGGCAGGGCAGCCTTTCCTCAAAGTGTATGCATGAGAAATATTTTACTCACACTGCCTCCAAAAAACTTTAGGACTGGGTTAGCAGAAAAAAGGAATATCTACAAAAATCAGCGTCCTACCACTCAAATGGCACATTTGTATTGTTTTCTGCTAAAAACCATGAAGCTCAGCTTTCAAAACCAGTCTGCTCTCTCCATTGCCACTTTAAATAACAGGGTTTGGACTTGAAGTCTTAGACTGAAAAACAAAAGCAGCAGCCATTTATGTTTACATTATATATTTACAGTTTAACTTTCCTCACTAGACTGAAGGACCCAGTGCAGGATAGCTTGCAGACAACATTGTCCATTTCCTTGTATTTTATCTGAACAGTCAAGGACTGGTTTCAATAAATGTCATTTTTTCTGTTTACAGGGTGTTGGTTTAAGCTGTTTATTCTGCCTGCTCTGACAAAATATGAATTCTTTTGTATTTCTTGCCCATGTCTTCCTTTGCTCCTTATCCAATATATTTAGATGAGAAAAAAGAAGAATACTGAAGTGGCATTTAAGAAAATGGATGCATTAGTTTATCAGCCCCAGCTTTCTTCCCTGCTGCTTTTCTCAGTAAACTTCAGCTCTGGGTTATGTTAATGTGACTGCAAAGTTTCACACTAAGTTTCAGTCATCTAGGATCTCCTCCTGAGAACTCTTCATCACTGTCTCATTCTGTGGTTCCTCTAGCTGGATGTTATGAGTGTTTCTCTCCAAATCATGATGAAGTAATTAGACCTTTGTTTTGTACAGTGGTCAGCTCTGTAGCAATTCCTCTTTTTCGCTGATCTCTTAGCTCCTTCTAGGACTGACAGAGTAATTTCCTTCTGCACTATTAAACCATCTCATATCTCACTTTGTTCTTGTGCATACTGTGAGTGAAGCCTGAACTACTTGTCCTCTCAAAAGTCCTTTTCCCTTGATGAAGCAGGCTGGAATTTTTGGAGCTGCTGACACCTGTGTTTGAAACCAGGCTAGGTAAGATGAAGGCATCTCCAAAAGAATTTGGGATATCAAAGACAGCAATTACTTACTTCTGTGCAAAAATATTGACAACTGGTTTCTTTAGAGTATTAGGAAGACTGTGTTTGAAGACTCTTTGAACTGCTGTAGGCTGGGGAGATGCTGCTTAGGGCTTGTTCAACTGGAACAAGGCTAGTCTATACTGTACATTTTAATAAACTTAGATTTTCCTAGTAGGATTCAAGACTATACTTTCGTGGTAAAACTATTTAGAAAAGGCCACACCCTTATTTTGATAAAACTGCATTTACTAGGATGAGCAAGCAAGAATGTGTTGCTCTCGGTGGGAAGTACTGAACTGGGACACTGTCTGAGTGTGCTGACTGACTGATTCGTCATCTGTCAGATGTGGAACAAGTCCAGCAGCTGTTGAAGCAAATCATCTGAGATTCAGGACTAAAGCTAGAGAAATACTGCTTTTCCCAACTGAAAAGCAGCAATGGGATGACAGGTTAGTTAGTAGTTCTGCTGTTTATCCCTCTGACATAGAAAAGATTGAGAAATTTTAATTTCTTTCTTTAATTGAGAAAGTTAAATTTTCCTTCATTGAACTGAACTTCAGTAGAAGAAAAATGCAGAATAGAGAAAGTATCATGTTTTATCTGTTCTCCTTGCATACTGGGGACAGTGAAACTTATACAGAAATACAGACTCATTTTACTCTAGAGAGCAATCACTGAAAGTCTGTTTTCTGATTGAAGAAAGCAAGAAGATTTTTTTTGACAAGTAACTAAATGGAGAATAACTTACATCCTGAGAATTAATGACAAAGTAAATACTCATTAACTTTAAGGAAATTTTTAGTAGTTCAATACTTCTGTGATTAAGAATTGCAAATGATCATAGTTCATTACCAATACCAGTTATCTTCTGCACATAATACAGTATGAACTGTAACATACATCCTGAGCAAACAACTTACTCCCAAACAAGTTCCTCAAAATACTGACAAATGGGTCGTTAAAGTTCATAATTATTTAGATTTGGAACTATTTTGACTTAATTTACAGTAGAAATGCAGTAAATATGCAGTTGTAGATACATTATTGTGATTATTGTGTGGGTTTTGACTCAGTCATACAAGCCTGAAATTTCGAAATATGAGTAAGGAAAAATTAGACAAAAATGTTGTTTTTGTGGCTGGAAATTATTACTGGATAAAGGCATCATGTCACTCACAAGTGAATACATATTTTTCCCTTTTGCACTCATGCTTTATATCACCCAACAGCAGTACTATTGTCCCACACAGAGAACTCCAGATGGCAGAGATATTGTAACAATACACTTGAGTATTTAGTCTCTCTGAAGGCTCAAAACCATGACTGTGAATAAACAGTTCTATCAGGGTAACTCCACTTGGAAAAACTTTTCAGCAAACTTTTTGTAGGTTTACCTGCATTTTTCCAGTAATGGAAATCAGAAGGAAAAGACATTACAGACAGACGTCAAACAACTACAGCCTTTGAAGTGTTCCCCACCATTCTCTTTAAAATACCTGTAAACTATGAAGCGCAACCCAAGCCCTGAACTTCAAAGTCAGTGCCCACATTCTGAAGTGATCAGGACTCAGAGTTAGGCAATATCATTAGGCTAAGCTGAAAAAAAATGTTAATCAGAAGAGACTGAGCTAAGACTACAGTACTAAAGCCAAAGTCAGAAAACAAAACATAACAAACCCTAAAACTGTGCACACATAGGAATTTTCACCCAACTGAATCCTAGTAAAATTTGTTATAGCTGACTGCCACCTAGAACTACTGGCAGTTATGTGTAAAGGCAAGCACTGAGCTGTTCATTAAAGTCCACATTTCTCAGTATTTTATGCTGGTTAGATTTGCATGTTCTAGGTATTTACCTGAGGAAGGAAGGCAGCAGGTGGTGTGCCAGGGCCTTGAGAAGCCTCTGATTTTAATAAGCAAAGCTCCATGTTTAACTAGTGGGTATTTTCAGCTAATGGGAATAATGCAGTTGAGAGCTGTGTCAAGTCCCACAGTGGACAGAAGTAAAACTTAACCAATGGCACCACTGCTGTCAGAGGGTTGTGCAATAAAAATCTTGCAGGGAAAATTGTCTTCAATTTTAATAGCTGTGTGCATCTACCTATACAAGTATCTCATCAGTACCACTGCATTTAGCAGGTTTGTCCAAATTTATCTAATTTAAATTTAGGAAGAATATCTAAGAACAGAAAATGAATAGATTAGTGATCATTTGGTCTTAGCTATGTTGGTTACTTAAGATCAAGAAGTGTAAAATAAAAGTCCTGTTCTACACTCATGAAATCCTTGATGTGCCTTCACAGTAACATATTTGCTAAGTAATTGTTGTTTTTATTGAATTACCAGAGACAGAGGGGAAAAAAGGCTCTTGTCACATTGAGCTTTTGTTCATGATCTCAATCATGATTGTGATGAAGGAATTCTTGTTAACACCAAAACCCCCTTATTAAAATGTAACACACCTGAATAAAATTGAACTCCCTCCAGTTTAAGGCACTGTTTACTGAAGGGATGGAAGTTACTGCCAGCAAGGAAAGCAATCCAAGACTCATTATTCCAAAGGAGATATACATTTCAATTCGCCACACTTCTTCCTCATTCCAAGAATTTTCAATATTTGCATGAACCTGATGAAAGAACAGAAAAGATGAACTTAATTCTAAAGAATATTAAAAATACCAACAGAAGTTATTTTGCTGACTTGAAGTTCACAGTCACAGGACAACTATGAAGTGAGGTCAAATATTTCAGAGGTTTCCTCATGCCTTGGAGAAAAACAACTATTTCTTACTGCTGGTATTGGCTTTTGCTAGATTAAAAATATTGAAATTTTAGATGAGATGCTAAAAGAAAATGTAACATTATATACCATTTACAACAATACTGTTATAAAATCAAGTAGTTCTGCAAGTTCTTATACACTGTAAAACAGGAGCTGTGTTCTTCAGACTCTGCAAACTTAAATTCTGTAACACAAGATGGATAAACATGCAACTTCTTTTTAATTTAGAAATTAGATTTTAGATTTTTTTCATTTAGAAATAGCTTAGCATAATTTTCTTCAGCTTTTCTATGCTGAGTCCAGGTCGCTTCTCTCTTTCCCTATGGCCATCAGATTTTTCCAAGATAGTTCTCGCTGGAGAGTTTTACCAGAAAAAAGAAACAATTCAGGATCTTAACAACTAAGAAACTTAGATATTCAATTTTTTTTCCCACTTCCAGGTTAACTACTGCAATATGACGTGTCTTGAAAATGGTGCGCCAGAAATATTAGCAAGTGCAAGTTTTGCAGTATCATTAAAACTAAGATAATTTCTTAGTAAAGTACCAGTGAATCCTTTAGTATTACTAATTTGAAGTGTGAATTACGGTTTCTTGCTGCCTGTTAGAGTTTTGCCCTTCCCTTAAGTTCAATTTTTGATGCTAGCTCTTTTAGAGTTTGTGATACTCCCTGTTAATTTGTTACATTTGATTTTATTCCCTTATTGGTTTTCCTTTCTGTTCTATCACTCCTCTCTTTCCTACAGATTTGATGTGGTGAATGGCAATGCTGTTTTTCTGGCAATGCTGCTTTTCTGCCACGTTAAAGGTTACAATAAGCTGTCTCACTGACAGACAGCAGCATCAGACGCTCTTCTAGAGGATGACAGATTTGTCGGAGAATGTTTCAGGGTTATGCAAGATCAATTGTTCCTGGAATCTACGAGTCAATTTCTATTGGCTGCAATAGATGATGTCCACAGAATTTTAAAAGAATGAAGTATTTTTAGCATTGGTCCAAAATATTACAAAATATCAGCATCTTCTTTTTATCCTTTTTGGAACACAAAAAGGAACACTTTTGTATCTGTAAGCATGATTACAGTATCTGCCCTTATATTTTTCGTATTTGTAAATGCACTTATGATATACATACTTCCCCCATATGTTAAGTGTACATAGAAAGGAACATACCTCAGAATCTTCCTGCTGTTGCTCTTATCCTGTCTATCCTACATTCTTCTTGTTTATAATGCTGTCAGGAATTTCAGTAGGACATGTCCTTGATTCCCCCTACCATGCAAACTTGACTGCAGATTGACCCACAAGGTGACCAAAATGCACAGATATTTATTTTAGTCTCCTTACCTGGCACCACCTATGTATAAAATAACCTATAACCTTTTGTGCCAAAAGCGGTAGAACAGATTAAGAAAAACCCAATTATTGTATTCAGGAGCCATATGCACCCGGCCAAGGCATTTTTGGCCTATGGAACTAAAGACTGTCTTACCTGTTGATATGCCATGTTGAGGAACAAGTACCGCTCTGATCTCCTCATGGGCAAGCAGAGGCTGTAGACCACATGCACTGTTGCAAAGAAAAAACTCAGCAGTCCAAGCTGCTTTCGACACTGGAGCCAGCTGTCCAGCCAAGGAGGAAAGCGCCGGTACTTAGTGCCATAGTAAAGCTGATAAGCAGCTGCAATAAGTCCTGATAAATATACTAGAGAAAGCAAAGTGATAGCAACAATTGGCAGGGTCTTGTTCACAATCTCAATGGGAATCTTGTAAAAGTCACTCTGCTGATTCCTCATGTACGGATGGATGACATCTCTGACAAAAGAATAGATGAAGAAAAATGTTGCCAGGCTAATGGCAATCAGTACAGGCCCCTTCCACAGGGTGAACAGTCGCAGAGGTAGGTTTTCAATCTCCCTTGAAGATGACAATGCCCCCAAATCAATAGGAATGAAACTGAGCTGACGCGCAAGCTCAATAACTTGATGGCGAGCCTGAACATTGTTACTGCATATATAGACCTGTTGGGAGAGTCAAGGGATTGTCTGTAGTTAGAGAAAAAGACTCAAAGGTAAACAAAAAACCAGCAAAATCCACCAAAAACCTTCAGCACTTCAAAATCAAAACTACAACACAACTGCTAGAACTGTACACTTTATCCCAGCTTATATCGTCAACATGACAATAAAATCACATAAAAATCTAGCCAAAGTGCAAACATGCACATTGATTTAGCAACAGAGTAATCAAAACAAAATTGGCTTTTTCTTTGATTTAATAATGAGGAATGTCTTGGTAATCTGTACACTGAAACCTGTCATACTGAAACGTCTACAGGACTGGACTAACTTGAAGCTACAGCTGAAAGCATTTCAGAAAATCCAAAACCTCTCAAAAATACATGAATCTTGAACCATGACCCTAAAACAACTTTAGCATCCACAGACTGAGAAGCAGTGAACCGTGTAATCTCTCAGTGGGTAACAATTTTAGCCTTATTTCACAACCTTATTTCCACAGATTTCAGATTTGAGTTTTTTAACAGAAAAGATAAAAACTAGCAGCCAAATAAGAACTTGTTGTAAAGGCCAGTTTATTACACAGTGAAAGAAGTGTACTGCTACAAAGTACTTCAAGGTTCCATTAAAATTTACAGTGGACTATAGTTTGCCCAACACCATTTGCTGACCATCTGCATTGAAGCAAATATGATCTGTTTTGACTGAAGTGGTGTTGTGCTATTCTGAAAGGGGATAAAAGAAGTATGGTGAAGTTATTTTTTAGATTATGCCAATTCCACACCAACTGCATTCCATTTAAATCTACCTGAAGTGCCAGAAAACTGAATTTAGTCTCCAGCAGTCATGTTACATTGGTTATTTCTTATGTACTTCTCAGATTTCATAAAGCTGTGAAGGACTGGATGCTTGCACAGGCCTAAATCCTTTACATCACTTCAGCAAAACATGAAAAACATAAAGGTGCATTTTCCATACACAGGATGGATTTGCAGAACATCCTGGGAAGGAATTTGAACATGATGCTCCCAAGCAGCCTTGGATCAAATGAATGATCACTTAGAAACACATGTGCCTCCTTCTTTTCCCATATTTATGATTTTGGGGCACTTTAAAAGCTAGATAATTTCTTTCAATCACTTTGCTGCTACATTGAACACAAGCATTTTTAGAACAGCTGATACTCGACCTCTGGGATTGGGACCTGAGATTTCTGTGCATCTCTTTTAATAGTTCACCCCAATGCTGCCACTAAAATGCACTGGAAAAGACTGTCTCTACCCTTGTATAAAGCATAAGGAAACACATGAATGTATCTCCTACGGAAAACATAAAGACTCAACTCTGCTCTGTCCGTAGTCACCAAAGGGTCAGTTGTTCACTCTAAACTAGTATCCACATTTCCTCTGCAGTGTTTAAAGACAAGCAGGCAACACAGGGAAAAAACTGGACCACTTATTTTCTTTGTCTTACAGTGGGATGAACTAAACTGTAAAGGTTTTATTGGTTACTAAAATGTAACCTGAAGGTCCAACATTTTAGACATATTAAGTCAGGCAATGTAAATCTCATGAGCTCTGGCTGTTACATTCAGTTCCTGTCATTTTGTCTTACAAGTAAGTTAAATTAATACAAATAGAAACATTTACCTGTCTGCTGGCATCCTTTGGTCCTAACTGGAGTGACCAAGCTGAAATGACATTGAATCCTTTGACAATTAGGGAATCGGGAAAAAGTGATGCCAAATACTCTGCATTGGAGTCTGGATACTGGTCTACTCTTGTATTATTGCTGACATCAATCAGAATTTTACCAGCAAGTAAATGTTTGAGATCCCATAAAGAGGTGTAATGTTCTCTGTGTATGGCTACAAAAATGATGTTTGTTTTAGCTACTGCATCTTCATGGTGAGTGACATCAACCACATGGGGAAAGAAGTCAGCAGCGTGTTTAGGGTTTCTGCTCCCTACGACCACGTGGTACCCACATCTGATAAGTCTGATTGTCAATGACTTAGCGAAGTCTCCGCTTCCAATGATTCCTATTGTGACCTTACTGGCATCCTTGATGCCATTGGCAGCATTTGGTAGAAAAGTTTCATTGAGGTTCTTGGGACTCCCCATCATAGAGATTGATTCCATACTTCCAAGACACCAAACCTACAATGACTTCTGTAGGAAAAAAAAAAAAAAGAAAGAAAAAAGAAAAAAGGAAAGAGAAGAAAAGAAAAAAGAAAAAAGAAAAGAAGGAAAAATCAGCATTATACAATTTTATGAGACCTCCAAATCCATTAACACCTCTGGAAGCAAAATCTTTGCTTCTAAGTTTCATATTATATTTTTTCCTTAATCAAGTTTGTGCTAATCAATTTTGTCTTGCAATGCGTCACCAATAGAAGGAGAAACAAGCAACAAAGTACTTCGGCACTTCAGTAATAGTTAGTGAAGTGAACAACAGTTTTTTCATCTTTTATTTCTTACCTTCCACTGCCCTGGAATATTGGCCCACAATATAACTTTGTACACCTGAAACTAATGGTGAATAGAATAATGAGTAGAAACATGTAAAGAAAATTGGGAAATAGTAGAATGTAGAGAGCACTGGCCTGTGATCAGCATGAGATCAGTGACTACATGGAAGCTGAATTCCATTAAAGGTTTATGCAAGTTATTATTGTGATATCCTCTCCTGGCCATGAAGGAGGAGATGCAAAAGTCTCAAAGATGCAAATGTCATGACACCATGACGAACATCCATCTGACACACTCACCTGTCAGCCTGGAAAATGGGCTGCCCATGTGGATCCGATGGCAGAAACAAAAAAAGAAATTTATCAAGAAAAGAAATTCATCAAGACCTAGTTGTGAGATCATTAATGACATTTCTAGGTCAGACTGCTTGGTCTGGCCATGGATATATAAGGATTAACTGTGGATGCAAGGGTAAAGGATTCAAGGCCATGAGTCACAAATATGCTTAACACAATTTTCTATCCAGGCAAGTAAAATAAATCCTGGAGACAAACACATGGGACAGCCTTTCATAGAAAGCTAATGGCAGGAAGAGACAGATTTCACCCAATAATAAAAGGGAAGATAATTTCAGGACTCAAATTCAGTGTAGTAAGGGATGTTTTGAAGAAGAACAGAAGCTAAGGCTCACAGGAAAATAAAATAAATACCCCTATATCCTTGTTCACAGAACTGCATTAAAGCACTAAGAAAGACATTAAAAACCAACAAAACAATGCTCAGGAGGGAAGTCTGCACACGAAACCACAGTTCCGACCTAGGTGGTTCTGCATTGCTGGCGGGGGTTGACCCTGGCTGGAGGTCAGGTGTCCAGAAAGGTGCTGCTCTATCACTCCTCAGCTGGGCTGAGGAGAGAAAATACCACGAAAGGCTCATGAGCTGAGATAAGGACAGGGAGAGATCACTCATCAATTACCACCAGAGGCAGACCAGACTCTACTTGGGGAAATTAACTGAGTTTATTACCAATCAAAATCAGAGAAGGATAATGAGAAGTAAAACAAATCCTAAAGAAACACCTTCCCCTCACCCCAGTAAGCTTCTTCCTGGGCTTAACTTTATTCTGGTTCTCTGCCTGCTCCCCCTCTGCAGCACAGGGAGACAGGGAATGGACGTTATGGTCAGTTCATCACATGCTGTTTCTGCTGCTGCTTCCTCCTCAGGGAGAGAAGTCCTTCTCCTGCATCAGCATGAGGTTTCTCCCATAGGTGAGTCCTCTACATACTTCTCCAGTGTGAGTCCTTCCCACAGGCTACAGTTCTTCACAAACTCCTGCAGTGAGGGTCCCTTGCACACAGTGCAATCCTTCAGGAACACGCTGCTCCATTGTGGGTCCCCATGGAGTCACAAACCCTACCAGGAAACCTGCTCCAATGTGGGCTCCTCTTTCCACAGGTCCATGCCAGGAGCCTGCTCCATCCCTTCTCATGGGGCCACAGCCTCCTCTCAGGCATCTGCCTACACTGGTGTGGGCTCCTCCATGGGCTGCAGGTGGATCTCTGCTCCACCATGAACCTCATGGGCTGCAGAGGCACAGCTGCCTCACCATGGCCTGCACCACAGGCTGCAGGGGAATGTATGATCCAGTGCTCAGGACACCTCCTTCTTCTTCTTCACTGGCCTTGGTGTCTACAGAAGTTGTTTCTCTCACATGTTCTCATCCTCTGTTCTGTAGCTGCAATCACTTTTTCCCCTGTTCTTACCTATGTAACCTGAGAGATAACAGCCACTGCTGATGGGCTGGGCCCTGGCGAGCCGTGGTCCATCCCAGACCCAGCTGACACTGGCCCCATTAGACACAGGGCAGGATTTCTGCAGCTTCTCACAGAAACCAGCCCTACAGCACTCCTCCCCATCCTGCTACCAAGGGCTTGGCAGGCAAAGCCAATATAATTGAAGAACAGGAATAAAGTCTGAAAATTAAGGAAGCGTTGAGGAGAGGCAGGCTAAGAAGGAGCAAAAGGAACCACAAGGTTGCTATCTTGGGAGCAATCAACAACAGATCACACAGAACCTTTTCCTGAGCTACCATCCAAGAGCTGATATGATGGTAATTAATCACCAGTGAAGGACATTAACCAGCCACTGGCCAGTAATACAGCATGTGTGGTGAACAACCTCCCACAATTAAAAGCAGCTTTGTGTTTCAGAAATTAGAGGAAGCTACTAGAAGAATGGGCACTTTTCAGCTTTGACTAGAAGTTACAAACTCACCAAAACTGGACTCAGAAGTTAAAGACAGAAAGCAATATGTGAAAGTGACCACAAAGTTAGTATTCAAAAAAAAAGATTCTAACAGTGAATCCTTCTGGCAGAGGCAGAGCACAAAGATTTTTATGCATGCACTCAAAAAAGCATTGACTTTTTCCTTACCATGTGACTTGAAACATATTTAACACATGACCAAACTACCAGTATTTCCTGTACCAGGATGGGTTTGCACCCAGGAATGTGAGAATACCTAATGAGATAAGAGATGTAACTGGATGTGACAGAACATGTATGCTTTCACCATGTGATTACAGCGGCCCATTTCAGTTCTTACCATGTAACCAGAATGCGCTGCAAAACTTTGAGATTGAAAGGGAACCACCATAAGGAAATGGGCTACCAGTACCATTTAACCATGCTGCAGCCTACTTCCAGTTTTAGTCCAAAGGATCCTGGGGAGAGTGGGCACACAGGACTTGGACATGATGAATTGCTCTGGTGAGCTGAATTTGGCCTGCTGGCTAAAGTTTCTCACTGCCTGTTCTAAGGAAAATACAATGCGAGTAACAGAATCAAACTAACAGACTTCATAAAAAACCCTCAGGGAACAGGCTGACATGACTTTTAGACAAGTAATCTAATAGCTGTATAAGAGCAGAGTGCTAGCAGTTACTGAAAGGGACTATATTAAATGCACAACTGCAATTCTGAGGCAAGATTGTATAACTGCAACAGGTGAGCTTTCCTGACCTGAAAAATCACACAAGATTAAAAAAATAAAATGTTGTGTGCATGGCTAAGGAGCACTATAAAAAGACAAAGAAACAGTGCCATCATGTAAGGACTAAATCAGAACAAGAATGCTACAGAAGTGAGTTTGTAACTAGTGAAGAAGATAAATGGCAACAAGTAAAAGTTCCATAAATACAATAAAAAGACAAAAGACAGAAGGCAAGATTTATAACTTCGGAGAAAACTGTTGTTAAACGTCTTCTTTATTTCAGCCCTCAGCAGAAGTTAACTGTGAATAGGTATTTAAAGAAATTCCTTCTACAGGGAGACAGACGGTGAGGTCAAAGTGGAAAAGGTAAGTTAAGAGTAAAGGATAAAGTTAAAGATAAGATAAAGATTTTCAAGTCAGCAGACAATTATGAAATCAGCCTTTGATGCTTAAAATGCTGACCAAAGTGACATCTTCAGAACTTAAGAGATGACAAGACAGGCAGACTAGCACATATTGCTTAATGAAGGGAGGACGACTAAGGAAAACAAAGACTTGTTAGCCTAACTTCAGCCCCTGGACAGATTTTCCATCAAGTTATTGTGCAATCAATTAGTAAATAAAGAGGAAGCAGATGATAAGAAGCAGCTGAGGTGGGTTGTTCAGGAAGAGATTTCAACAAAACCAACCTTCTTTTACAAACGATCTCATTTCAGAGTTAGAAAAAATAATAAAAGTGACATAGATTTGACATATGCCCTTAGATTCGCTAACAGAACATCACAGAGGTATGTCAGCCAGATGGTGACACGCGTGAAAAACTGCTCCTGGAAAAGTAACTACGGGAGGAGAAAACCGAACCAGGGCAAGCTGGGCCGCTGTGTGTGTGACCCCCGCTCGGGCGGGCACTTACGGGGCGCGGGCTGAGGCGCGGGAGGCCGGGCGCGGGCCGCTGCCCCCCGGGCGGGCTGGCGGGCGGCAGCGCGGTGCGGAGATCCAGCCCGGAGCAGCTCGGCGGGGCCCTGGTCCGGGCCGGCATCTCCAGCTGCAACGACAACACCGCCCGTGACAGGAGCGGCGGCCCCACCGCCCGCCGGGCACGGCCGGCGTAGCGCTGCCAGGCCCGCCCGCCGCGGGGCGGGGGCTCGCCGGCCCCGCCAGGTACCGGAGCGCCCCCGCAGCTGCCCGAGGCCGGGCCGCACCGCTCCGTGGAGCGCCGGCACCGCCAGAGCCTGCCCGGACACCGGGGCAGCCGCGGCCCATCCGCCGCGATGGGCGGCACGGCCGCGCCGAGGAGCGCCCGGCTGGGATGGGGCCCGTCCCGCCCCGGCCCGGCCCCGGCGCCGCTCACCTCCGCCCGCCCGGCAGGAGCACCGCGCCGCCGCCGCTCCTCCTCGCACTCGGGCCCGCAGTGCCGGGCGGGCGGGGAGGCGGCGCCTCTCCTGCCGCTGCGACCCGCCCCCTGCGAGCGCGCCGCCACCGCCGCCACCGCGGCCCGGCGGCTCCGGAGGGCGCGGGAGCCTTGGTGGGTGATGCTTGATCATGAGCCGGCAGCGTGACCTTGCGCTCGGGAGGGCCAGTGGTATCCTGGGGGGCATCGGGACGCGTGGGCCCGGCAGGTGGTCTTACCCCTGTATTCGGCCCTGGTGAGGCCACATCCGGAGTGCTGAGGCCATTCTGGGCTCATCAGTGCAAGAAAAACTACTGGAGAGGGTCCAAGGGACGCAACAAAGATAATGAGAGATCTGGAGCATCTCTCTTACGAGGAGAGACTGCGGGAGCTTGGCCTGTTTAGGCTGGAGAAGACTAAGAGGGAGTCTCATCAATGCATATAAGTATCTCCAAGACAGGTGTCAAGAGCGTGGTGCCGGGTACTTTTCAGTGGTGCCCAGCAATAGGACAAGGAACAATTGGCATAAACCAAAACTCAAAAATTTCCACCTCCACACGAGGAAAAACTACTTCACATTGAGGGTGGCAGAGCACTGGAACTGGCTGCCCAGGGAGGTTGTGGAGCTGCCTCTGGAGACATTCAAAACCCACCTGGATGCTTTCCTGTGTAACTGCTCTAGGTTACCCTGCCTTGACAGGTGTTGGTTAGATGACCTCCTTCTAACTCAGCAATTCTGTGTTTCTGTGATCTGTGACAACACAGGGGATGAGGGTAGAGAAAGAGGGCTGTGGATGGCCCTGCTGTGCCCTCATCTTTGGCCATTGTCACTGTGCTCCAGCCCCTCTGGCCTGTACAACACCCCCAGCACAGGCAGAGCTGGACACAGGGGCTGCTGGCACAGGAGCAGCTGTGAGCCACTGGCCTGTCCTCAGCTGAGCTCATGGCCTGGAGAGCAAAATGTGCCTCCCAGGCCCTGCCCCGCCTTGGCTGCCCTGTCCCAAGCCGTTCTTCAGCAGGAGCCTGTCATCAGCTGCCTTTCCTTATCCTCTCTTGACAGAAGGGTACTGCTGCAACCTGTGCTAGCTGTAGGGCTGTGGAATTGTACCATCATATGTCACAGAATGGCAGGGTTGGAAGGGACCCTTAAAGGTCACAGAGTCCAACACCCTTGCAATGAGCATGAACATCTTCCACTAGATCTGGTTGTTCAGAGCTCCATCCAGCCTGACTGAATGTTTCCAATGATGGGGCACCGCCACCTCTCTGGGCAACCTATTCCTGCATTTCACCACCTTTCTCATGAAAAATTAATTCTGAGGGGGTGTTGGGTGTCTCCGCAGCCCAGAACAGCTTCCCAGGTTTGGTTAGTGGGGAGGTCACTCCCCATGTTTGCTGTGTACCCGGTATAGTCTGTATAGGTGGGAGTTGTGCTCTAATTTCAGTGTTACTCAAAATAAGAAACATGGATCAGCCGCATAAAAGCAAAGCTGAGCACCAAGATCTGAATTCTATCTTGTTTGACATGGAAATTTCTAGTTGAAGACAAATGGAGCTTTTCCCTGAAAAAACATAGCTTCTGATTTTAACATCTTCTGATTTACCTAGTGAATTCTACCTTTCATTAAGCTGTGCCGTGTATGTAACAAGGTACAATCCTCAATTCTTTGTTTTTAATGTATTTCAAATTGACCAATCTATATGAGAATGTGTCTCTCATGTTGCAGCAAAAACTGATGAATACACAGGTGATTGAATAGAAACCATATGATGACACTTAAACACTGAAGATGACAGTTCTCATCTTTTGTGTGTGTATGCTGACTTGTTTCTACAATGTACTAACCGAGGACTTCAGCAAAATTTACCATGCAATCAATACAAACATTTGTTTCCACATATAATCATGACAACCATGCTATAGAATTTGAAAAGATGTCTGTGACACTTTTCTGTTGTAGTTCAGAAGCCATTCATTGTCCTCCCCAATTATTAAATAATTAATTTTCTTCATGTTGAAAACATTTATAGTATTTTTTAATTTGGTAAACAGGTGCATGAAAATTATATTGTTTGATTTTCCAAACTGCATTTTCAGCTCCTAGACACTGAGGACTGAGTTGCTACTCCACAGAAAAAAAACAAAAAGGTGAATCAGTTGACAGACCACTCAGAACTGAATTGATGCTTTCCATGGTGAGAACTGGCATTTCAGCTCTTAATTTTCTTGTTCTAGTATTCTCCTTTGATATTGATGCAAAAGTCATTATCCCAGGCTTGTTTTTTGGTAGCCAGTACAGCTACAATAGTGTGAGCTCAAAAATTTTAGTCCAGCCAAAAAATATAACAAAATAAAAGAGCAGAATGTTATTTTCTGCATTATTTATGGCTATTATTTTCTCCTTATATGCTACTTTATATGACTCCTGTTACCAGAAAAGTATTTACATGAAATTGGACACTTGAATCACGTGCCTCAAAATTATAATGTATCACACAAAATCAGGGCAGTCACAGTCTTATAATTCTTAATTTATTTGAGTTAAAGCCTTAATAAGAAGGCTATAAATTGGAATGTTTATCATTGCTTTCCTGTGGGATTTTTTTTAAACATTATTTTAAAGCATAAAGTCTTGAACTGAAGACTCCAATGTTTAGGAGATGATCATTAGATCCGTTTTGATTCTTTTAACAAGTAGGGAGCTTTTTTCTACGCAGGTATATGACTAACAATGCATGATTTGTTACCTGTTTCTTGAGCAGCTGTTTGGCCTTCTGAGTGCTCTCTAGCTGCATTTTCATGGGAAAGCATCACAGGTTCTGTCCTCCAGCCTGCGCTATGTAGGGTGTGCCAGCTCTGACCCTGGTCCTTCATTCCTAATCCACAACCCCATGGATATCATTCAGTGTCATTTCATTGTAATTTCTTCTCCAGTTGTTTCTCTTCTTGCTAGGTGCAAACCTATCTGAATTTAGCCTTTGGCACAGGGGTAAATGAGGGAACTCTTGAGACGTGGTCATTTACCAGGCTGTTGAACAGACACCACTAACTTGTTATCTAGTACATTTAAAAATTAAAATCAAGGCAGTTTGATGGATTTAACTTGTTCTTATGTTTTCCTTCTACCATTTTGAGGTTTTGCAGTTTGAAAATGCTTGTTTGAAATTGGGACTAAAACAACTACAGCGTTCCTTCCATTGCTGTGTAACTGATCTGTTTAAACGGGAAAAGTGTAGAGGGCCCTGTTTTGCATGGAGATTTGCATGAGAGAAAGGGTATATAAATACCTTTTATATACTTAAGTTCTCAGCAAAATTGGATCATGTCTCTATAGTAAGAGGATGAAATTGGATAGTTACAGTTCTCTCAAATTATGTACCAAGATCTATGGTCAGTGTAGTTTTCAGGTACCCTGTTAAATGACTATCTTAAACAATCTGTTAAAATTGGAGACTATTTTCTCTTAGCAGGTGTTTTTCTTTTTTTAGCAAAGTCCAGGGCAGCATTATTATTTCTTCCTTTAAGGGATAGAACATAACAAAGGACTTTCCAAATGGCAAATGGAACAGATATTCTGGTTCTTCCTCTTGGCAATGGGAAAGCAAAGCCCTGGGGATTTCCTTGTGGCGAGAGAGTGAAAACAAACACATAAAATTTTGCTTCCTATCAGGGCAACAAAACCAAATAGAACAATTTTTGGCATACTATGCTCAATACAGCTAATTTTATAACCCAGCAGAAAAATACAGTGTTTCCCAGCCAGGAACATTTAGACCAACTAATTTTTTCTTATGGCAGCCTGCAATTACTCTAAAAATAAAACTTATACTTCTTACCCATTCTTTGTAAGGACAACATGAATCTGAGAGATATGTTATTGTTAACTTGAAAAAATGGTGGTTTTGTTGAAATAAATAGATTTGTTAAAAATACCACCACCTTACTATTAATTAAATGAAGAACAAAAATGAATGGTAAACACCTCAACTAAAGTCTCTTCCTTCACTTGTTGGATTTCATCAGTTTGATGATGTCTCTTTTTTAGTAACTGTCCAGGTATCACTGCTTCTTCAGACCTTGTAGGATCTGAATTTTAGTAATCAAAAACAAGGCAAGACCACTAACTGAAAAAACTAAAACCATTTAGATATTCTTTTAAAAAAGAGAGAAGAATGTAGTAAAGAAAAAGGAAAGGGAAAAAATGGGAGAAAAAAGAGAAAGAGTGAAGGAAAGAGAAGAAATGCCTTTATAGAGCACATGTAATGAACTAGAGTTGAGAAATACGGGCAAGTCTTGTGAAACAAGACAATGCATCTCTTTCTTCCTAAGAGAAATTACAAAATAAGGGTGATTCACCTAAAGTAGAGGACTACTCTTCCCCTCCTTTTTCCCACACACAAGAAAAAAAAAACATCCAGGTTTACACTTCTATTTCTAAGGCAATCCAAGAAGAAAAACAGTGAGGATTGTTTCTGATTTTATGATCTATCTGATTAAATTTATTCCCCAGGAAGAAGCTGAAGGAAGGAAGGAAACCTTTCCTAGATTTCTCTGACTATGGTTTTCCATAGCTATTGTGATGCCCAGTTGAGGGGTTTCAGGACCTTTATTCTTGGTTTCATGTGGAAAACAAAGTCATGTGTGACCTTTCCACTTCTCCTTGAAACAACATTTGCTTTTTGGTGTAAGTAAGAGATCAGGATTTTTTTTCTTGATTTGCGGCGGCTCATCTTTATAGGTATCTACAAAATGAGACAGTAGGTTCTAAAAGTGTGATATTATGGCTGCAATAATTGTTGGACCCAAAGTAAGGGGAAAAGTAGATTATTTTTCTAATTCAAACAATTGCATCCAGACCAAAGCTTTCAGTTAGCTGACTTCTTAACGAAGAACAGACATACCCTTCTTCCTAGTGAAGTATGGATATTGCAAAACTGAAAAACTTATTCAAAAGACACTAATACTTGCCTGAATACTAAAGCAGCTGAGGAAGACATAGGCTGAATTGTGGCTTGGCCACCATTTGACAGCCTAAGACTAGTGTGTTTTAATTTTTTAGCTCTTTTGATTTTAGCTCTTTGAATTTCCTTCACGAAACTGCAGACTACAGTTTTTTTCTTGAGAGCAGAAGTGAAAATCAAGATCATAGAATGTTTTAGGTTGGAAGGGATCACAGTGAGTCACCTGGTCCAACCACCCTACCCATACCCATGCGGGGTTATCCTAGAGCACATGGCACAGGATTGTGTCCAAGTGGTTCTTGAATATCTCCAGGGAAGGAGACTCCACAACTTTCTGGACAATCTGTTCTAGTGCTCGGTCACCTGCACATTAAAGAAGTTTTTCCTCATGTTCAGGTGGAATTTTCTGTGCATCAGTTTCTGCATGTTGCCTCTTGTCCTATTGCTTGGAAGCACTGAGAAGAGCCTGGTCCATCCTCTTGACCCCCTCCCTTCAGATACTGACAGACATGGATGAAGTCCCCTCTCAGTTGTCTCTTCTCTAGGCTGAACAGACTCAGTTCCCCCAGCCTTTCCTTGTAAAAGTGATGCTACTGTCCCTTAATCATCTTTTTTTTCCTCTGCTGGATCCACCCCAGGACCTTCAGGTCTCTCTTGTACTGATGATCTCAAAACTGGACACAGCACTCCAGATGTGGCCTCACCAGGGCTCAGGAGAGGGGCAGGGTCACCTCCCTTGACCTGTTGGCAATTCTCTTCCTAACGCACCTCAGGATACCATTGGCCTGCAAGCTCGCAAGGGCACTGCTGGCTCACTGACAGCTTGTTGTTCACCAGGACCCTCAGGTTCTTCTCCTCAGAGATGCTTTCCAACATGTCAGCCCCCAGTCTGTACTGGTGAGGTACTACCCTGCATATTATGTATCAGTATGGTGATTAAAACGTAAAAATATTTAATACTAATGGACTAATTAATACTAAAATTAATATTAATATAATATCATTATTACATGTACCTGGTCATATATTAGGTCTTCAGTTGATTCTGAACATGAATAGGATCATGCTGGCTGTAAAATAATCCCTGAAAAACAAAAATGAAACCATAATTTAGTAGCAACTTAGCACTGTAAAAGGAAAATCTTCATGTTTATAGAGTAATGAAATACTAATTGAGTTCCCAGTCCTATGAAGAATTATGTTGTTAATTCCATGGATATGAACTGAGATCAACAAGTTGCTACAGATCCTAAAAGTTAAGCAGTTTTCCACTATCAAGGCAATAGCTTTTTCTTTAGAACTTAAATTGTCATTCCTAACATATTTGATTTCCAGCCACGAAACTTACAGGAATGTATTAGTCTGAGTGATTTATTCTTGATGTAAGGGAACATAACAAACCATACTTGGTGAGACCAATAGCCTATCTAACCCACTAATACATGTTCAAGAGCAGCAAAACAAAATGGTGTGTTTAAGGAGGGTGTGCAATCTTGGCCACTGTATTTTGTACTCCTCCCAAATCCATATTTACCCTAGTGATGTCATAGGGTACACACCTGCAAAGCCCTTTCGGTGTTGCTTTAGGGGCTGTTGTTTCTGGGTTTGTCAAACCTCCTTTTGAACCTGATGATTCTGTTTGCCCCCACAGCCCTCTGTAGCAGCACGGTCCAGAATTTGTTCACTGCAAAAAGATACACATTCTTAATCAGTTGTAAACTGATTTCCTGCTATTTCTATTGAACCCCTTCTATTCCTGGTAAGGTAGATTTGGTTAAAAATAGTTCCGTGCTTATCTTGCACACTGTCTTCAATATTTTGTAAATCTTTATCCCCTTCCACCTTCTCCCCTCTCATTTGAAGAGCTCCCACCTTTTTAGTCTCTTCCTTTCATGCAGCTGCTCCACACTCACTCATGTGAGAAGTGCTTCTCTGTATTGCTGGGTTAAATGATCAAAGCCTAATTGTGGCAAAAACAAAGACCCAATGAGGGTCAGAGGAGCAGTAACAGGCAAAGGAAGCCCAGCAAGCTGATCAATGAAAATGAAGCCAAATTGCCTACTGACAAGACTATCCAAGGGAAATGACCAGATCATTGTCAGTGGCGTGAAACCTGCCAGGGTCATCAAACAAAGAAACTGTTTCCCCCAAATGTAATGTGAACTTAAGAGGTGTTTTTTTAAAAGAGACGTTGGACTTGATATGCAAGGAGAAAAGAATTATCTGAAAATTATTTTTGGCTGTTTGGGGGATTGTAAGAATGTGCAAGGCTTACTGTGGGATGTTTAGGGAGGGATTAAAGGTGGCGAAAGGGAGACATCAAGGAGGATAAGGTTGGAATAGAATAGAATAGAATAGAATAGAATAGAATAGAATAGAATAGAATAGAAGGGGGTATTAAATAATAATTAAATTATACCCCACTTCCATCTCCCAAACTTTCTACAGGTTCACAGTTTCCCTCTGCTTCATTCACTCATCCTCAGCTCACTCTAGTGTATCTTATTCCTACTTACCCTATGTGCTTCATTTTCTCTTCCTCACCATTGGCATTCCCCACCACCAATTTTCCC
Organism: Motacilla alba alba; assembly: GCF_015832195.1. NCBI lineage: Eukaryota > Metazoa > Chordata > Aves > Passeriformes > Motacillidae > Motacilla > Motacilla alba. The sequence goes on along the minus strand of NC_052017.1, from coordinate 22,128,487 downwards.
TTATGTTTAAGCACCGTGGTGTCAGAAAGTTGTAAGAACTCAATTATGTGGAACAATTTCCAGGGACATTGTGCTGGTTTTGACACCAGTAGGGAACTACACTCCAAATATGCCACTCCCTTTCTCCTGCCCCTTCTGGCGAGGGAGGGACAATAAAGCACAGACTATGGATTGAAATAGCAATTTACTAAAAGAGCAAAACATTGAAATAAGAAACACACAATAAAAACAGCAGTTGTTATTAATAGTAAAAGTACACAAAAGAGAAGATGTTTTACCCACAAAAGGGTATTCACCACCAGGAACAAACCTCAAAATAAGACACTTCCCATAGCTGTGACTCCATACTGCCTGGCCCCCTGGCTCATTTGCACCCCACAGCTGTCCTGTCAGCACCACAGGTCCATGGTCTTGGTCTGGAGAAAACAGGAAGGGAAGTCTGGTGGGGGGCAGAGGGACCAGGTCAGCAGGGTTAGTGGTGACAGCCCCTCCACTGCGGCAAGCCAGGTGCACTCCCTGTTCCGGCACCCCAGCTTTTCCTTCTGAAACCAGCTCCCAGCAATGGATGATGTTTGTGGCACAGAATAAACAGCTGGGCAAGGCCACCAAGCCCCTTCTCTGTAATCAGGGCAGAGGTGCTTAGGAATAACTGAGTAAGGATGTTAAACAGGGCAGAATAAAACTTTGTGAGACTGTATGGCTCAGCTGCTATGTTGGGATATGGAGTGTTTCAGGCCAGGCTGATAATAAAAAACGGTAACAAATTTTATTGCTGTTCCCTTGATAAGGCTCCCTTGATGGAAAGTACCTGGCGGGATAGAGTCCATCCCAAACACTGGAGGAGGTGAACAAGTTATTGGTAATTGCATCCAAGACAGTGAAGACATGAAGTATTTCTGTGACTGTAGGGGACTAATCTTGCTCTGGATAACTGAGTAAAAGTCCCAATTTATTTCATTGGCAATTTTGTCTCTGCAACAACCAAATGGTGATGATTTAATATATGAAGTAGAACAGTGATATCAGCACAAGGCTAAAACTAAAGTTCCTAGGAATTTTCTTAATATAGAGTAATGCACCATCTAAATTCAGTTGGTTCCTTATTTTGCATAAGTAATGTTTAAGAGTGCTTTAGTTTCATTGTGTTTTACATAACAGTTTTCCTTCATTTAGCACATGATGTACACTTTACCAGGAAATAAAACAGCAATGTCTGCTGTTATTTGAAAAAAAACTCAGTTTATCTAAAGATCATTATGAAAAATGGAGCAATATCTATGACTCATTCCCCAAACTTCAGAAGTGGTATGTCACAGAACCACTTAAAACCTCACTTGTGTTCATCTGTATCAGAAAAGTTTAAACAGATTTCCCTAGAAATGCCTCAAATGGTTGGAGAAATGTTTGCAACTTAATAGGTTGCGCAGGTCAAACTCTACACAAACCCGGGCTCTTTGTATTCATTCATTCCATTTGTTAGCTCCATGTGGATAACCAACCCTCCCATTCCCTCTGTTTCAAGGATTCACTTCAGAGTTTTCAGACAGTCCCACCAGTCATTCAGTTGTCCTCCATTTTACCCATCTCTCTTACTAAGGGTTTCTATTCCCTACTAACTTGATGATGTTCATTTATCTCATTCAGTATCTTCCACCTACTTATTTTTACCCTTTAAAATCCACTGGGCTCCTTTACTCTTTCATAAGAAAATCTGAGTGCTCGCAATGTTTCCTTTCCTCTTTTTCACAGATTGCCAATTGTCCTGTTCTTTCTGATTCCATGCTGATGCCTCTTTGCACAGCTTCATAGTCCCAGAATACATTTTGGTCTGTCATTAATTATCAGGGAATAAATAAAGATGTGAAAAAATGATGTGTATAAATAAGATGTACAAAGTCTACTGGAAATTAGAAGGGGGCAAATTATGATTTTAATTAGAAGGGGGAAATGATGATTTTAATTATGGGTGACATCTAACAATTGTTAGATTTCTAAACTAAAGTTGCAGAGGTACTTGAGGAGCTTTGAAAGTGGCTTGGTTTTTTTCCAGTTCCAGCTTCTTGTTTATTTTCTTTTTAAGGATTTCCTGTTAGAATATTTTTGAATGAATGAGATGCACTGTTCAGAAGTTATTCTGCTACATGCACAGGTACCGGCAAGAGAGAAGTGCCATTCAGTTTTACATATGAGTCACAGGACTGAAAAAATAAAGCAGAGAAATAATTAGAGGTGGGTTACATGGGCATTCCCCTAAGTCCAGCAGTAAGATACTTCTCAGCTTCCCAAGTAATGGAGATATTCATGTGGAAATATATTTTCAGTAGAGTACATTCAACAATAAATTGTAAGCATGTATATAAAGACTACACATGACCGCAAACTACAAATTTGACTGTCCAGTTAAAAAATCCCCACATTTGCCTCACTTTGTTTTTAGTAGTGAGCCCAAAAAAAAGAAATTTAAGGACCAAATACTTCTGTCAGTAGCAATGGTAGTATTCTACAAGTCCCACAGTAACTACACATCTTTGACCAAGTCAAAGACATAACATATTTATCTCAGCAATGTAGTTTCATGCTATGAAGATGAAATATACATAAAAAAAGAAACAAAAATTACAAAACAACTCAAACTTCTGTTGTATCATATTTATTGAAAGTAGCTGTGGTCTTTTTTATGTTTACAGAGTTTGGTTCATGGATTGGTTTTATGTATTTTCAGCTGAAAATCTCGGAAAACTTATGCCTACTTAATAAATTAGCCTCACTTCATCCATTCAAGTGTTAAATCTAATCCACAGAAAAGTTCAAAGAATGATGCAAAAATTGAACTCTGAGGCAACTGAATTTAATAAGACTTGTTTTAATAAAATAAATAATAAGTAGTTTTGCCATCAGCAACAGAATATGCTCATGGGATCAAGAAATCCTGGCATTACTGAAAAAAAACCCATCAGTGTCAATGATTAGCCATTGCCAGACACTTACAGCAACAACAGCAGATTACATTCTTCAGGGGTGGTTTCAGTGTGTTTTCAAAAATTGGTCTTTTTGTTTCATTTTGGTTTTTTGAATTATTCCTTTAATACAAAATCAGTTTAAAAGAAATTAGTTTGAATTTCAAAAATGGCTAGCATAGCATTTTGTGTTGTTAAGGGACAGTACTAGAAACTCTGGATGTAGGAGAAAAGGGGAGATGTGAGATCACATCTCTACAAATGAAACCACACAGCCCACAGTCATGTAGACGTCCGTCAGATTTATATGGGTTTTGATGACAATTTCTAGAGGACATTTTTCCCCACTGATTCACGGAAAACTAAGAACATGACAAAATAGTGAAGCAAGGGAATATTCTTGCTACTGAAACAGGATGAAATAACACAAGTTTTGACTTTTAGGAGCACTTGGAACTTTTCATTTAGGGCTGGTTTAAGTTAAGCTGCCTGTTTACACCATTCCTCTTTGAGTCCTTCCTACTGACAAACGTAGGATGCTGGCTGTCAGGTGAATCAGACCCATGAGTGGATCTGGCTGAATCATTCTTCTTTCAGCATTACTTTTCAACTGGATCCAATGCCCTACTCAGATGATCTTCACATCTTTAACAACTTGCAGCACTGAGAGAACAGAGAAGAGTGGCCAAAGGGAGGGACTGCTTACAGTAAATGCTGCTGTCAACAGGAATTTGCATTACACAATAGCCAACACAGCCCTGGCTCTAGCTTCCTGAGCAATGATTGTTGCTGTCACTTATTGGGAAGAGTATTCTGGATATGACCTCTCCAAATGAATTTGGCATAAAATTCCTTAGGCCCCTTTAACAATTTGTATCTCCAGAGTTTCAATTCTGTGTCTCTCAAATACATTGGAGACATGTAACAATAGAAAAAAGTACTTTGCAGGCCTTATAGACACATTTTAAAGCCACTGCCACTAGAATGATGGATTCTTACACAAAATTATGGCCATACATGCCTTTCTTCAATGCCCTTGCTATTCTTTTCTTGATCTTTGATCAGTATTTCCAGGGATCTTGGGTCTCCCTCCAAAGACTTCTCTTCCTTCTCAAAAATCCCTGAATGCTAGAATATACAGTTAGAAGTACTGTCAGGAAAAATGCAATTGCATTACACTGTGAAAGTGTCCATTTTGCTTTTCACATCTTTGTTTTCTTTCCTTTGGAGGCTCCAGGCTCTTCACTAGCATGGAGAAAATGGTTCCCCTTGACTGTTTCCATCTGTACTGTGTACTGTGCCTTTTTACCCTTTTACCCTGGATGTATATGACACAATGGCAGATACAGCATACATTGAAGCATTTAATAATGCACAGTTTTATAAAGCTAATCAGTGTTATACAAATAAGTGCCTAAAATGTGCACACACATTCATTAATGTATTGTAATAGTATACAGGCATATTAATACACTGAATTTGAAACATAAACATAAACATAAATTAAAAGGTACATATGAACTTAGATTCACCAGTATTGAACTAAATCATGTCTGCTACAAACGGAGAAATTAAATACTGTCAATAGCATTTTCTTCTTAGCCCTATATAGATCTCCCTCACTGTTGTATCTGAATACCTAAAAAGTAAATCATAGAATAATTTACATTGAGTCCAACCATAAATCTAACACTGCCAAGCTTACCCCTAGAACGTGTCCCTAAGCACCACATCTACATGTCTTTTAAATACCTCCAGGGATAGTGAGTCAACCACTTCCCTGAGCAGCCTGCTGACTGGGAAATGAGTTATTAACATGTAGTTTACTAAATACTTAGAAAGCAGAGAAGAGACTCACTATGAATCCCAAGTTCTGGCTATAAGCATTCAATGGTAGTTTCTAGAGAAATGGCTAGATGTGACACAGAAAACCTGGCTTCTAATTGAAACAATCCATAGGGAAAAACATGCTTGAATGTTTGGATGTCATGTGTGATTTTTGGAATAGCTTTTGTAGACTGTATGTAAATTTCATGTCGTAGAAGACACTTCTGGGTTTGCCTCTGGGCAATGCTAGACAGAAAAGTCTGAAGTGTGCTTAATGTCCCCAGCTGAGTGATGAGTGCAAAAGGTCAGTTTGGATAGCATGTGATGATCTTGAAATCGGTTTGCCCCTGTAATTTATGTTATCCATTCAAACCATATTAAGTAGTTGAAATGAATAAAGTTATGCTGTCTTGGACTGCCTTCTGTAACAAGTGCATAGAGCTTATTAAAGATTTATTTCATTCATGGAAATATAAATGCAAATGCATTGAGCACCATACTTTTCCTACTCTGTTAGAAACTTCTTAGATTAACATTGCAGTCCAGCTTCCTGTATTGTAGGGTTTTGGCCTCTGCCATGCATTACTGGTTTGACACATAATGTCACAGATTTTAGTCTATATTACATAGGTCACCATGTCCCCAGTTACTTTCAAAGTATTACATTATGTGCAAATTTAAAAAAGGCCAACTTTTAAGTTGCAATAATTGAGTGGTAACAACCCGGAAAATACAAAATGTAATACCCCTGTAGCTATTTAATTTGTCTGTTATTTATGCTCCATGTAAAGTCCAGAAAGAGACAACAGATTCATTAGCACCGTGCATTACATTTTTTTAGGCATATGTTGTTTTCCTGTTTCTTTTAATACCAGAGCCATTACCAATTACAGCTCTCATTACGAGGATTCCAGCAATAGGTGGCATCAACAGTCCATGTCCTAGTCAACTCCTGCAGGCAGACTGGCAGAAATGTTCCTGACGTTGGGTGGAAATATTTACTACTGAGTAACATATTTCAAAACAGATACTAACAAATGAATTATTCATTTAAAACTTTCAGCCAGATCTATGCAATGTAAGGAAAGTAAGATTTAATGAGCTTATTAAAGTTACTAGGAAAATTTCTGTAAAAGCAAATGCATTTGGAAACCATTTAACATGACAATCTCACCAAATCATTGGCAAGATTCAAATGTCTATTTTTAATGTTTTTCTTCCAGTCACACAATTTTGTTGGCTCTAGAGTAAACAAAAAAACACATTTACCTGATGTAGTTATCCCACTGGAATAATTTGTGCATATAAAGTTTAGCACATGTCAAGGGCTGCACACTTAGGTCAAAAGCATGGAAAATTTCCAGCATTAGAAACAAAAGAATGTGTTCATGGAATAAAAAATGGGAAATGTTTTATCGTTTCAAGTAAACAGAGACACACCTAGTCCTGGATAAGATGGAAATCTGAGTCTAAAAACTCTTTTTTTAAACTGTGCCCGAGCCTCAGGAGATATTTACCATGTAAAGATCCCTGTAATTCTACTTGCTCAGTTGTGTACGTTCAAGACCTGGCAGGAATACAGAGTTTCTGTCTCTCTCATATGCCAAGGTCCCCACTCTGCAGAGTGAAACACAGGCTGTGTGCTAAGAGGCAATGGGATGATAAATACTCTAGTTTTTGTCCCATTATAATTTTGAGATTTAAGGAAGGTACATACATGGCTGTGTGAAGCAGAAAGCATTCCTGGGCTCTGTGGTGTAATCATTCTTTTACTTTCTGTGGTCATCTGGAGAAATAATTTATGTTTGTTTTTGCATACAAAAGAACTGGGATTGAGACAATGAAACACTTGGATTTTAAAAGTAGTGAGTCAGAAGAAAAACCATCAAATACCAAAACACTGAATAGATTAAAGTGTAAAATAGATGTTTTCATCTTCTGTCTTTGAAAACGACAAAATTGCATCAAGTATCTCATACTCCTGAAGTAAAAAAAAAAAAAAAAGTGAGAAAGAAACATCTATAGCAAATGTGAAAACAGAGCTCATGAGTGAAAATTTCATGGCTTTGAGCATATTTAGATACATTGACAGGAAATGTCCATATTTGATCTACAGTCTGGAAGTTATGCTGGTTTGATTGGCTTGTGTCTTAGCTTCCCAACCACTTCTGATTTTTCTTATCCTCTTCCTAAAACATGGGAGGAGCAGTACACATTTACAGAGCAGAACTACAATAGGAAGAAAAACTGCAACCATAAATGAAGGTGGCGTATACCAGATGAATTGGTTAGCATCAACCCACTTATTCCAAGCAAACACCAGTGCATGAACAGTGCATAGCAGCAGGGCTAAATATCCCATCTTGCTCTGAAAAGAGAAAGAAAATAGCAAGCTATTTATTTTTCCCAGCTTGACAAAAAAAGTAGTCTGTTAAGCCAATACCAAAATCTGGATGGGCCTTGACCATCATGCTCAAGTCAAAGAAAAGCAACCGTTGGTTTAAACTAAAAGGTAACAAGTGTAAGTCAAGACTCCAACTGTACTCCTCCATGCCAGTGTAAAAGAAAATGGCACATTTTTCAAGTATTGCTATGATACTTAGCTAAAATACAGAAGAGATTGCAGGTTATTCCTGAAACATGCTCAATCCTGAATATCTCAATTTACATCTGTATACTAAATTACTTTAATTCTATGATAAATCATTATGAGTTCAAAATCAGTTATATTAAGGGATTAATGGAATACTTGCAAAGAAAAATTTTAATCTAAATTGAAATCACAAACTTGAGTAAGTCTAGTACTATGGCAAAAGCCCTGCAAAACTACGGGAAACTCAAGTCTTTCATTTCACTTACAGTGGTAAATTTGGCTTAGCTTGTTTACAAAATTCAGGAGTAAAGAAAATTTACTAGTAATTTTAAGTTTCTTGTCACTTAATAATCTTGTACTAATCAGTAAAGTTGAACACTGTATTTCCAGCTGCTGAATGCTACAGCTTCCAACTGCTGTTCTGCTACAGAACATGATTTTTAAGTAATAAAGTTATTTGTTTATAAAGTAAGTCCAACACAGAAGTATTACTCATCTGGGTTTCTTCACCATAGTCTTTCAATAGTGAAAGCAGTCATGCTTTTGGAGACTTCCTCCTGACTTTTTCATATTCTCTGTACGCTTACCTTACAAATTATAGACTTCATAGAGTGGGCAGAATATCAAATCAGAAATTGGTGATTATACACTTCAGATCTGCTTTTAAAATATGAATCAAATTTTCAGATGCCAGGTACTTAGTAGATTATTGAATTTTCAGATTTTGGTGTTTGAGGGCCTGATCCAACACTTGCTTAAGTCTAGTGTGACCATACTGATGTCAGCAGAACCAGCCTGATTATTACTGCATATGACATAAGAAAATCGAGAGCAACCCAAATGCCCGGGTTAAGGAAACAAGCACAGCTGTAGCAAACTCGAGACTGGCTGGATTTGATTATCCAGCATCTGTTCTAAGATGTCTCTTTCAGAATTCACTGTGTCATATGGGAACAGCATGGACTGGTTCAATGCCACCTTCTCCAAATTCAGCAGGACATGGGACGTTCCGGAGAGATAAGATACCTAGAAGATGACTTCAACACCAGAGCTAAGAAAAGGTCTCAAAGGGACTACTGCTGCTGGTCACAAAGTCAGGAGGAGAAAAAAAAAGTGGTATGGAGTTTTCTTTCCATTTTATACACTGAACACAACAGCCTGTCTCCTGACAAAAGAGTAATGGAAAGAACATTTTTCGCAAACCAGTTAACAAAGAGTACGGAACAAACTTTTCCATTGGTTTCACTAACTTTGTGTTTGATATTTCTAACTCCTAATGGCCTTAGCTGATAACACACAGTTCTACAAATGGGACTAACAACATGCAGTAATGATATTCATTCATGCACACCTGAATGTAGTGGAACTCTCGCCAGGTCAAAGAGAGACTGACAGATGGAATTGATGTTATTGCCAACAGAGCCAGCAAAGCAAGTCCCAGAATTCCTAGAGACACATAAATCTCCATTCTCCAAACATCATGTTCAATCCAGGCATTTTCTTTTTTTTGTTTGACCTGCCAAAAGAACACTATAAAAATTACAGACTGGCATGCTTGGCTTGTTTGTGTTAAATATAATTTTACTGTTTTCACCATAGTATTAATGAAGTAAGCAAAAAAAACCCCAGTATTTTGGTTTGTCTGAATGTCTTTGAATAGGACTGCTGTTTACTTCTGATGACAAAGCCTTCACTAGTATCTCCAGAGCAAAGGTGAGCTCTTAGAGAGAAGCATTTAGACTTCATCACTGTCTTGGCCCAGGAGAGCCTGATTCTGAGGCCTCTTAACCTGCCTTCACAGCAAGGATAAATCTTGGTTTTGACAAGGTAAAAACCCACCTATGGCTAAATATCATATCAGGGAGATTATAACAACAGGAAATATATTAACAGCTCTACTTCAGGGAGGTAATTCAGCAGGCCTTCTTAATAAAAATATCCTGCCAGGGTAGTTGTTTAGCTCTGCTTTTTATAAAAAACACAACTCGGTACATTTGTGATTTTAAAAAACTGATGTCAAGGCTTCTCCTATTTACAACTGCTTGAAACAGCACTTTGATCCTGCTAGTGATCACCATGGCATAATGTGCACCAAATATGATAATTTCTGCATCTTGAAGACTAGAATCTCAGGGAAATTTCTAGTTATCCATTCAAGTCAGATGTAAGGCTGATTTCAGAGTTTTCAACAGGTAATTTGACTGTTTACAAAAACTTTAAGAATCCACTGACATCATCATATTGTGCGTTTAATAATTCTTAATAATAAAGACTTTAGGGGTAATATAAACATATATTTGCAGTCCATACCTTATATTGGAATATTCCTAATACTGCATTACTTATGGCACCCAAGGAAATAGGTGAGTATTAGGAACTCTCTGGTTACAGAGGACATTGGAGAGCTTTGCAAGTCAATTATTGACCATGAGTCAGAAGCATCATTGAAATCCTATCTTTAAACAAGGTAGGGCGCATCAGTCCAAATGTGAGCCATCAGTATTAACAAATTTAGTTTGTGCAAATAGAGATTACTGTGATTTAGCTCAGGCCTCCTTCACTGTGAAAAAGGTGTCTAAAAATGTTGTGTTCAGTGCTCAGTTTTTGTGTCTAGATTTCACTGGTCCAGAAAAGAAATCTACATTAAACTAACAGTGTGCCAAAGACTTAAATGTTCCTGTGAGATACAATTTTGTGCATTTTACCGATGGAAAAAAATTCCAGTTTAAGAAAATTACTTATTTAATATGCATTGGCACAGCTGTGATGACTCTTGACTCTATTACATGCTTTGGCAACTAGGTCCTGCTCCATCCCTGAACAGTGCTCTCTGTGAATGTACTTGAAAATCAAAGGCAATAAAAATGGCTTTCCCCCATCCAGATTTGCAAGGATTTTCTGAATACAGAAGGATTGGTGTTTGTGTGCCCATCGTACCTGCTGGAATGCCCAGTTCAGCAGCTTGTATCTGTATGATCTTCTCATTGGATAGCACAGGCTATAGCAGGCGTGCAATGTAGCGAAGAAGAAACTGAGAAGTCCAAATTGTTTCCTTGATAACATCCATCTATCCAGCCACTGGGGAAACCTCTTATACTTCGTGCCAAAGTACAGCTGGAAACTAGCAGCTAGTATTCCTGGTAAATACACTAGTGCTAAAAGGGTAATTGAAGTCACTGGTAAAACTTTGTTTATGACAAGGATTGGAATTTTATAGAAAACGTTTTCCTTTTTGTTTATAAAAGGATATATGACATCTCTCATGGAAGTGTAAATAAATGTTAATAATGAGATCACAGATGCTATCTTCATTGGCAAGTGCCACATAGGGAACAGATCCTGCTTGCATTGCTGTTCTGAAGAGTGTTCAAACTCACCAAAATGGTGTGCTTGATGTAAATCAAAAAGTGCAGCTGCTTCTGATGGATTGGCTACCTGCATATCCACATTCTGGAAGGGACAGAATGGAAATACGAAGTGAGTTCAAGAGAAGATTAGAAACTTCTGTAATGACAGTATTTGCCATCATGACTTTTATAACTTACTGCAGTGGAACCATATACAAAACATATGCACTGTTAAAGACAAGGTAACTTGGAAACATAGTATTTCAAACAGCACAGTCAGCATTTAAGTAAAGCACTTGTAGTGTAGATTTCCCGTTCTTCATTATCTGCAGTGATTTTAAAATAGATTTTCATTCCAGGAAGATAACTATGCTGCAAGGAAGGAGGGTTTACATTATGTGAAGCATAATTTCAGCTTCTTATTATATAATTTCAAATTTCAGCTATAGACTTAATGATGTAGCCCAAATACCATACACAAGAAAGGATTAAAGGATTTTTTTTTTCTGGACCTTTTTTTGTGTGATGTGGAAAACTTCCTGAGTGCAATGTTGCTATCATGAAGATTCCCCCAAAGATAAATTTTATATTCCTGTGTAAAAATCCAGAATTATTTCTATGGAGTTTTGCTCATCTGGTAAGATGCAATTAGCAGCTACCCTCATGTAGTTTTTAGCTGCCTCAAGCTTTGTTTATTTTTTATCATGGACTGTGATTAAATTGAATGAGATGTTCTCTATCTTTTTATCTCTTCATGTCAATATTGTGACAACATTTCAGAAATATTCATGATATGCCAGAGTGATGGTAACACTGTCTCCGGACAAAACTGAATCAAGGATTGCAATATTCTATGTGACATATGAGCTGCTTTTTTTACAGAAACATTACCAAGTAGTTAAGATTTCCTGTATTTCTTCTTGGCATGATGTTCTGACCTGCATTCTGATCAATTGTACGATTACCACCTTCCCTCTTCTCCATTGTGGAAACTCCCTGCAAAACAAATACAGGATGTAAAACAGGTTTAGAACTGCCATACTGGAACTTTGAGGCCTATTTTCCCTCAAATTGTTTTCTTCCTTGTCCTCCACACATTTGCTGGGAAAGGCACAGTCAACTAGAGAAAGGAAAGTCTGTCCTCTGAGAATGGAAAAAACTCAGCTTTTTTCTGGGCAAAGCAGAGAATAAGAGAGCGCATAAATCAACAGAACAAAATTACTAATGAAAAATAATATTTAAGCCTAATATCCCTGTCACCAGTAGAATTAATGCATTAATTCAAGTTTTTAAATGACAACAAATTAGCTTGAAACAGCTTGCATTAAAAAAAATATGTAAAATTTTGTGAAGGTGGATTTTAAGTTTATGAGACTTTCTGATGCAAGAAGCCCATGGAGATGTGGTTTCTAATATATTTTAGGGTTTAGGATTGGTCTACCTGACAGTCTCTCTGGGGCTTTAGAGGTGTATTCTCCCTTCAAGATTGTCAAGAAAGATGTAGCTTCGCTCATGCTGTTCCCAGGTATTTTGGCAATGCTCATCACCACAAGTGACAGCAGAAAAGGTTCTAAGCTATTAGGAATGACAAAAAATCAGATGGCAGAAAAAGAAAAAAAAAAGGAAGAGAATTGATAAACTGAAAGAGATGTTTCTGAAAATCCTAGGATAGCAGGAAAGACAGTATTTTGAAGAGCGCAAAATAACTACAGGGCCTGCAGGGACCTTGCAACAAGGACTTGCCAGGTGTGCGTCACACTGTTGCACACTGCAGGAGGAGAGGCCCTGGCACCATGGTACTGGAAGCTCAGAGTGCCACACCGCAGGGTGACTTTCCATGACAACCTTTAAGAAGATTACTAGGTGGCTCTTCCATGTACTTTCCTACTGAACAGCTGAATTACTAGATACTAAACTGTTTCTAACTACTGATTCTTTTATATCCATAAATCTTTTGGGAAATTATATGGAGAAATCAGATGTTAGCAATTTTCCTTCTTTTACTGTGTCTTCTTCCTTCAGTGGATGAGTCTTACAGTCTTTTACTGTCTGCTATGAGGGTTTGCTCTTTGCCAGGCCACCAGGCAGCTGAAGTTGAAGTATTCTTTTTGGAAGTGCTCTTTTCCTTAGTATTTCTCTTTGGATTTTCCCCTCCTGGTAGTCAGCTCTCCCTTTGAGCATAACCTTTCAGACAAGCGTTGTAGAAGAGGGTCAACAATAGTTCTGAAGAGTCTGAAGGTCAGGCTGTTAAGCTATTCCTACACCAGCTAATGGTGTAGGAAAAGGTTATCCTTTGCATATCCTGCACACAAGAAAGCATGGACTCATGAAGGCACACTTCTGTTTTTTCCCCCTATTCCTAGGACTAGTCCTGGTGATTTTATCAAAAGTTTTGGGGTATCGTGCATCTTCACAAAGCTTCAGATTTTAGAATTCCTACTTTTACGTGTTTCAATAGACATAATTTCTGGCTGTTACAATTCAAAGAACAGTTTACAAGTAGAACTTAGTAGGGTGGACTTACCTGTAAAAAACCTAATCATAAATACAGTGAACTCCACATCTATTTTTAAGGAACTCATAATATGAAGGTCTTTCAGGCCTACCTTCTGGCTACCACACTGTCTTAGAGGTCCAAAAGCATAATTCAGTTTGGGAAGCTCTGTATGGAAAAGCCTGGTTCACCCAGTTCTCATTGTCCTATCACTCTTCATTCAGAAAATGTAGAAACAAAGACTCCATTATTAGTTTCCAGTTAAGGGTTTATATTGATGAGGATGTAATAAATGATGCCATGATGTGAACAAAAGCAACCCATGAGCTAGAATGCCAGCTGCTAATCCTAAACGTTGATTTATTGGCTCTTTGGGGATACAGTGTTTAATACAATGTTAAATACAGCGTTAAAGGTTTATGCAGCAGAAAACAAGACAGAAAGAAAAAAGAAAGTGTGTGTGAATGAATGCATGTGTTTATCCAGGGAACTATGGGTTTCAACCATACGACTGCATGCAAGGAAACTCAAGTGCCATACCATCATATTCCACTTAGCTTCTGATAGCAGTTAACACAACATTATTTCCCAGTAACAAAGCACAGTAATAGCCTTTGAAAACTCTAAAAGAAGAGCACCTACAATTCACTACTCAGTGCCTGACAAATTGCCAGAAAGAAGTCATCTAGACTATATGTCTTTTTGAAATACATCTGAAGAAAAATTAGGGATCCTGCAAGAGACAGAGTTAGTCACTAACTCAGAACTGCTATGAAAGGAAACAGTTATATTAACGTCCATCCTCAGTGCACATCCCTTCTGCTCTGGGACGCAGCTGTCAACGAGGGTGGAGGGCGTCCGGCTGCAGAAAGCCAAGTTTCCAGCGCTGTGAGTACGGTACTGAATTTTGTACCGGGACAGCACGCTCAACGTAACGCTGAACCAGCAAGGATCCACGCAGACGTTTTCCCGGGAAAACATCATCCCAAGTCACTGGGAGATTTTCCTGAGTAAGGGGTTTCAGGGCTGATTTCACCAAAAAAGAAAAAATGGGTAAAACAGACCGGCTATGATGATAACGAGGAGGTGATGGAAGGGGTGCGGGATAGAGCCTGCACCCCTCTCTCGGCACTACTGGAAAATTACAGCATGAAACTGCTGGGCATAAGTGTCTCGCTTTCCAAGTGCCCGCTGCACCGTGCAGGACGCTGTAGGCACTCGGCACGCGAGCTCATAACTTTCCTTACTCTTCAAAAATTCTGCTGAGCTCGGTGGAAAACTGAATGAAAGCCCAGAGGGTGGGAGCCGGAGGGCGTCGCTCAGCGCTCCTCCCCGGCCAGAACGAGCCCGGGGCACTCCGCCCCAGGGAGCCCGAGCCCGAGTCTGCCGCGGGTTCCCGGCCCGGCCCGGCCCGGCCGCGTGGCGGGCGGGGCCCGGTCGGGACGCGCCGCAGCCCGGCCGGGCGGGTGCACACGGACACCTCCCCGGTGGCTCCGGGCACGGCCGGCCCCTGTCCGCCCCCGGGCTCACTCACCTCGGCCCGGCAGCCCGGCCCGTCCTTCCCGCCGCAGGTCCCGCCGCGGGGGACGGCAGCAGCGGCGGCCCCGGCTCGGCTCCGTCCGCGGCGGGCAGCGCCCGGCGGCGCCGCTCGGAGGAGAAGGCGGCCTCGGGTCAGCAGCGGAGCGCCCGCCGGACTCTGAGGAGATGAGAGGCGGGGGAGACCGGCCGCAGCCTCCACCTCCCCTCCCGGCCCCGCCTTCCGCGCCCATCCCGCTCCCCTCGGCGCGGCGGGTGCGAGCCGCGGTGCCGTGCCCCGTCCCGAGCAGCGGCGGGCGGCGGGACGGAGCGGCCTCCGGCAGGGGACTCCCCTCCGACACCGGCCGGCCCAAAGAGCGCCCGGCCGTGGGTCTGCTGGGGCCTCGGCCGGACAAAGGGCGCATTCACCTGCTCCCTCCCCGCCCCGCCGCAGGGAGGAGGAGGTGGTGGTGGTGGTGGTGGTGGTGGTGGTGGTGGTGGTGGTGGTGGTGGTGGTACCGGTACCGGTACCGGTACCGGTACCGGTACCGGTACCGGTACCGGTACCGGTACCGGTACCGGTACCGAGGTGCGCTCCCCCTCAGCCCGGGCGCCCCTGGCCTCCACCAGCCGGACCTGTGCCGGCAGCCCCGCCGCTTGTGACGGGCTGCCCTGGGAGGTCACTGCTTGCTCCGGGCTCGCCAGTGGCCCGAGGCCGTCGGATCCCGGGAACTCTTCTGCTGTCCTTTCATTCCGTTCTCTCTTCCCTGCCGGTTCCTCCAAACGGGTCACTCTCCTAAACCTGACAAAATGCCCTATTAATCCCTGCTTCACATACGAGCAGTACTCATTTTTTTTTTCCCCTAAAGTACCATGATTCTGTAAATTTTTTGTTGTTGTTGTTTGTTTGTTGGTTTTTTGCCTGTGCTGGCGATTTTGAAAAGGCAGCTGTCTCCTGAAAATTTAGTCGCACAGCAGTGTGAACTATCATTATCTTGTGAAACCTCTGTTTTAGTGCATATTTTGACATCTAGTGACTTCCTGACGTTGAAGAACATGTGGCCAGTTTGTGTCAGAAATGTTTTCATGCAGAGCTCATTGTATCCTCCTCAGGATGTCCTCACAGAAATGATGCCAAGTTCCATGTCATTGTATATTGGGAGGGGAGTAGATTTTTTTTTTCTCCTTTTCAGTAGATGTTAAATGGACGTAGACTCCAGCTGAATGCTACATGTGGAAGAAAAGAGAAGATTGCCTAAGAAGGAGTAGAAGACAGAATAATTGTATCTCCTGTGTTAAAAGCATAACTTTTAAATCTTTTTAAGTTACTTTCATTAGCATATTTTTCTGTGCTTTGCATAAAGGCTATTTCCCACATATTTTCCATTAGTTACTTTTTTTGCAAGGGACGCTAACTTGTGTATGCTCTCACTTTGTGCAAGTGCCGTTTGATTTCCTTCCCTGCTCCTTTTTTTGCGCGGTCGGTTTGGGATTTTCCCCCGTTCCCATCAGCAGGGTGACGCCTGGCGGTGGGAGCGCAGGGGACGGGGCTGCCTGTGCCAAGGTGAGCCGGGCGGTTCCAGCCCCGGCTAAGGAGACTGCAGTCCAGGGGGATAAAAGCGTGTTCCCAGGAACTCCTTGGCAAAGCACTTCTCAGAAGCCCTGGTGTAAGGTAGTGTTATGGGAACTACATTTATAAAAGATAGCTGAAGATGCTGAGGGATTGCAGCATCTGGATATCCTGTCTTAAGAATAGAATATATTATCTTAAGCATAGAATATCCTTAAGGTATCCTTAGACTTTTCGTAAAACACACAAGCGCTCAGCTCCTGCATATGCATTCTCAGATGAGATGAAAAGCCAGCCGGAGTGTGAACCTGGCTATTAAGTGAGTACCTGGTAAGCTGTTCTGAACAGATGTTTTTAAGTATCTCTGGACAAGCAATCCCCTCTCTAGTCTGCATCCTGAGTATCAGTAGGTGCCTGTCTGTGAATAAAATTGGAAAGCTGATTTTACGTGGGTGCTGACAAAGTGGAAATAGATTCAAATGCTAGTGAAATCTTTCCTTTCATGCCTGCCCTGAGGCATGACTTCCACGTCACTCAAAGTGCCATTTATGTTAGAGTGGTTACTGGAAAGCAAGCTGCATGGCAGTCCTGCCAACCATTATGCCCAGATGATACCACTGCATGTTTACAGCTTTGAACTGGTATTTATGAGATGTGCTTTGTAAGAAGTCTGAAGCTGAAGGTAGGAAACATCGCGGGAATCAGGAGTTGATTCAAAATGAGAAAATTTCTCTTGGCACATGCAGAATGGGCATGATGTCACTGACAAGAATGTAAAGTTGTGCAGATTTGGCTAGCTCCAGAAGTTTAGAATAGTGTCAATATGCTTCAACTCATGTATGAGCTGGGGGAGAAAGAGTAATACTTCTCTGGTTGCTGAAGTGTGTCAGGGTTTTTTCCAGAGAACAAAAATACTCTGATGACACTGTCTTAGTCCATCTGTGTTTTATTCCTTCTATATTCTGATCAAAGTCTGTGTGTGATGTTGACCAAGAACATGAGGGAATGCTTGATTACGTTTTCTGGAGGAAAGAAATACTGCATAATTGACAAGATTTCCAGACAGTTCTTTAATCTTGATAACAGATTCATCAGAGTTTTTACATGGGGAAGTCTGTGTTCTGGACAATTTGCTTCTGCAACTGCTCTCTCACAACTAGGAGTTCTGAGAACAGCTTGCCAAATGGCTGGAAAAGTGGTGCAGTGTTCCAGTAACACACAAACCTACATATAATCACACTAACAGTCTGGCTCAGAACTTGTTGAGTAAGCTGAGTGTAACTATGAGTGTCAGCAGGATGACTACAGCATGCCCTTGGGTGACTCAGAAATGGTGCTACAGAGGGGGAGCTGGTGTGGAAAGATGGAAACCGTTCCCTGTAATTTAACCAAGTGCAAATGGGCTGGGTTCAGCCAGGTTGAAATGCTTAAGTGTTGACTGAGTTTCCAGGATGGCACTTGAAGGGTTCACTAGAGGCTTACCAAGGTGGTAGAGGGCTCACAGCTCATGCTCCCTGGGGAGAGATGTGGGGAAACTGAGCTTGCTTTGTCTGGTAAAAAACAGACTAAGGGATGACACAGTAGGAACCCTCCCTACTTGAAGGGGAGGTACAAAGGTGAGCAAGCCCAACTCTTGTTGGTAGTTCCAGTGAGTGTAAAAACAGTCAGGGATCACAAATGGCAGTTTGAAGGTTCACACTGGGTACTAGGGAAATATTCTTCACTGAGAAGATAGTGAAAATTCTCATTGTGTCCATTGCTTCTTGTCTTTCCTTTGAACTCCACTGAGAAGAGTGTGGCTCCATATTCTTTACGGTCTTCCTCCCTCAGGTATTCATATGTAATGTTAAGAGCTTCCGTGAGCCTTCTGATCTCCAGGCTGAATAGTTCCAGCTCTCTCAACCTGTCATTGTAGGAGAAGTGCTTCTGTTCTTTAATCTCTTCATGATGACCTGCACAGAAGCAATTTCAGTACATGTGTGTCTTGCTTGTACTGAGGAGTCCAGAACTGAACACAGCAATGCAGATGAGCCTCAGAGGGGCTGGGGGAGGGGGAAGGAGGACCGGCCTTGACCAGCTGGCAGTGCCTTCCTATTGCAGGTTAGGACCTGATCTGGTATTGACAGGGGTCTTCCTTTGAGTGGGACAATGCACACAAAATTTAACTGCATTAATGTTTTTGCCCGTGGAAATATATGGGCTGACACCAAGAGGACTCTTGCTCAGAATGCCCAAACTCAGCAGTCTGTGAAAAGGAGCATAAAAATGTAGGTGCTAGCAAGAACCATATATGAATTTGGAAAATTATGAAAGAATTTGCAAATTAATTTTGAAATGCTATCAAATCTAACCTGATTTTGAAATTGCAGCCTAAAAAACTGCAGTGTTGACTCCTAAATAGGAGTTGGGAATGGAAGTGGCAAGTGCCCTGTGTTCATGTTGTGTGTAGGAGTTGCAGATGCAGCTGGTAGAGAATGCTTGTCCCTTGTGGACTAAGGCCATTTGAGAACAGAGACATCAGACAACATATTTGGTTTGCTGTCATTTAATAAGCTTGTTTTTCCAAGGGAATATTTCAGAAAGAGATCAGATAAGCATACAACTGCTGTATTCCCTGCTGAATGAGTATGTAGTAAAGGACCAGCTGTTCTTAGTGAGTAACATTGTTAAAGTGAAAAAATTTTCTTACTTGGCCTGGATTTATCACACAAATCCTGATTCAAAGAAGTGGCACTCAAGCTACTTGAAATAGTTGAATTTCTCTGGAGGATTTAAGTCATTGGTGCCAAGTAACAGGAAGCTGAGGAAAACAACTACAGTGAAAAAACAGAGAGGCTCAAGATTGTTTGAGAGGGCTGTTCAATCTTGTCCAACATGTGTAAGAAACAAAATTATGTGCTACTTTTCTTGAATTATGAGAAATCAACAAAGCCATATGACACTCAAATAAGTTTTTTAACTGATACTTTTCAACATTGTTGAAAGTACAAGTAAAGACCACATGATCACCACAGTTAAAGTTCAATGAAATGAGTTGAAAAATAACTCAAAGCAGAGGAGTATAGCAGTATTTTATTTTCTCATTCACTGAAAAAAATTGCATTCTAGATTTCAAGTATATCATTTATAGACAAATACAGAAAGCATTTGCATTCTTAATTTTTTGAACTAACAATTTCACAACATTCCTTTCTGATAATGCCTGTTGTTTATTGGAAGCAGCACAGAAGAATTTGTTTTATATTTAAGAAAAAAAAATTGATTGAATCAGACAGTGCTATTCTTTGGGTATAATCACACACTCTTAAAGAAATGCTTGCCCTTCCCAGTGTGTTTGTTACTTTTGCTTACATAACTTCTAAAATTGTACTGTTATCCTTTGAGGCAGCTGTGGTACTTCTCTGTGGATTCTTGTTGATTTCAGGATTTTACCACACACATGCCACTGGAGTATAGAGCTTGCTGCCTTAAAATACTTATAATAACAAAACCAGTGATAATAAAGTAATTTATATACAGATTAACAACAACAACAACAACAACAAAGCCACAACAACCTTGACACATTTCAAGGCTGTAAAATGTAAAGAATACAAGGAAGGGAACAGACTCACAGGGAGGGGGTTACTGAACAAAGACAGAATGTTGGTCATGTAGGGTTTTTTTTAACAGGAAACCTTTTTGCCTATATCTGATTATGTAATAGCAAACAGCAGTGACATTTTTTTCTGCTGTGGTATATAGGGGCATTCATTACCTCTAATTGTTAAAAAAGAGAAGGTTTTATTATAAAAGATAAGTATTTCTACAATAATCTATTGAAGTGAAAATGCTTTGGAACATATCTTTTGAAAAAGTGTGGCCTATTGCTCATTGCTGTGGTTCTTTGATGGATTTCATGGTTGTTGTTTAACCCCAACTAGCAACCAAGCTTCAGGAAGCAGCTTCCTCACTCCCCATTCAGTGGAATGGGGAAGTGAAGTGGGAAACTAAAAGAAAGAAAACTCATGGGCTGAGATAAAGACATTTTGATAAGTAAGAAAAAAGCTATGTTCACAAGCAAAGCAAAGCCACTTCCTGTGGACAGGCAGGTACTCGGCCATCTCCAGGAAAGCGGGGCTCCATCAAATGTAGCAGTGACTTGGGAAGACAAACACCATCACTCCTAACATCCCCCCTTCCCTTTCCCCCTTGAGCTTTATGTGCTGAGCATGATGCCCTATGGTCTGGGATATTGTTTGGGTCAGCTGGGGTCAGCTGTCCTGGCTGCGCCCCCTCCCAGCTTCCTGTGCATCCTCAAACCACTCATAGATGGGATGAAGAGCAGAAAAGGCCTTGACTCTGTGCAAGCCCCGCTCAGCAGTAACAAAAACACCTCTCTATTATCAGCACTGATTGCAGTGCAAATCCAAAACACAGCCCCATGCCAGCCATTGTGAAGAAAATGAGCTCTACCCCAGCCAAAACAGCACAGTGGTTTAGGAATGGCATTCTAATGTCATCATACTTCCCATGAGGAGTTACAAAGGCATGTGATGACACAAAATTGTCAAAATATTGTAGCGTCCCTCCCACAACAATGTTCTTTCCTAGGACATCCTCAGAAATTTATCAGAAAATCTTGTTCCAATACCATATTTTAAACTCGTTACAGTTTGTAAGGAATTTTTTGGCTCTACACCTACTACAAAACTTGCAGAATTTTTTCCTATTACTTTAGTGCCTACAAACCCCAGTCCCTGGTGTCAGATGCAGTGCAGACACAAACCACGGGCACTGACAACTTCTCTGCAGGCCATGACGTAGGTTTCACATGAGAAACAGTTGGAGACAGGTGGGGAGGAAGCTGAAATGAACATGGTTTTAGGAATGTAATGAGAGGATGATGGTTTGGATGTCAGGCTGTGGTGATAACTGTCCAGTGTGATGATAGCAGTTGAGGCTGCTGGATGCCATTGTAATAGCAACAGCTTCCTCATTTTAAAGAGGGATTTGAAAGAAGACCAGGAATTGGCTTTGTCAGAATTTATATGTAATTTCTCGGTTACTAGGATGCCTTTGTGAAGCGAGCAGGTGGGAGAAATTCTTAAGGGTAAGAGTGTAAAGGGTACTGAGGTACTTAAAAACACCCTAAGTTTGTCAGATGTTGTTAGAAATTTGATACGATCTAAACAACTGTGGAAACAGAACCTGCTGATGCACTTGAAATTACTTAAATATTTTAATCAAGTAATTACATAGTTAATTTAAATAAAGCAAAGTTGTCTGCCATCAAATTTTGGGAAAATACTTTTTATGTAAAACTGTTGCATAAATACATTTATTAAGGTTGACTGGTAAGGGAATTGTTACTCACATGCAAAGACTGACAGCACAATTACACATATGTCTTCAATATGGAAGTAATTGTGCTAATTACAGCTTGTTAAGTTGGATATTTTGCTAGATTTGGAATTAATTTTCAACAATTCTGCTGCTAATATTGATATATCAATTGTAAGGTCTTAGAGCAAGAGTATTTTTAAATCCGAACAGTTTTCTTATTTACAAAGGAAAAGACCTTTTGTTCAAAACTTAGTACTGGAGTTCTAGTTTAGGATTCTGACTGTTCAAGAATGCTGTCCGTGGTCAAATTCAAAGTGTTTCTGCCATCCAGAAGCACTATTCTATGTCACTAACTTCATGCTACAAACAACACTAGATAGCTGAAGCTAATTGTCAGAAATAATCCAAGAGATTATATCTAAAATGAGATATTTTTTTGGACTTACTCCCAGTGCCTGGGGCACTGGTCTACTTTAGAAGCAGAGCAGGGACTCAAAAAATAACTGGAGCAGGAAATGAGGCAGGGCTGGAAGAGAGGGAACTCAAGCAGAGCAAGAACAGCAGGCTCTAGCATGCAGCAGGTTCCAGAGAAAAGCTGTAACCTTCCATCTAACAGCCATCCTGTCACAAATGAGCTTTGCAGGAAGGAGATGCAAAACCTGGGTGGAGTGGTAGATGTACTAGGTGGTTGTGCTATTATTCAGATTTGCTTCAGCAGGCTGGAGAAACGGGCCAATGTGAAGTTCAGCTAAATCCTGCACCTGAGAAGAAATAAACATGTACACCAGAATGGGCTGGTGGCTGACCAGCTGGAAGGAATCTTGGCAGAAAAGGCCTTGGAGATCCTGGGGAGTCACCAAATGAACATGAGCACCCTTGGAACAATGAAGGCCATCAATCTCCTGGGCAGCAGGAACCAGAGAATTGCCAGGGAGTTGAGGGCAACTTCTCCTCCTCTGTCAGTCCACATCTAGAATGCGTGTACAGCTCTGGCTCTCCAAACCTGAATGAGTCCAGCGAGGGCTGACACAGACAATTAAAGGATCGGAGCATCTGACATTAGCAAAGATGGACTGCATAGCTTGGAGGAGTGAAGGCATGGGGATATTTTATCCATGTGTAACTACCAGGGAGTAAAGAACAGACAGACATTTCTCAATGACAGACCAAGAGGCAAATTGGATACAATTTAAACACGGGAAATTCCATGTAAACTTTAAAGAAATATTCCTGAGGGGCTGTGGTTGAGATTGCATTGATTGTGAAAAGACTGAAGTGAAACTCCACACTAATGACTGTGGATGGTTTCAGGAACTGGCCTTGGGAGTGCACTAACTTGAATATAGAGGCTGAGTGATGACACAAGAGCTTGATGAGATCTTTAAATCCATATCAGAGGAAGTGTAGTCATAAATCTCCTTTTACTGTAATTTTTTGTTTGGTTATTGCCTGTACTTGAGTTCTAGTGTAGAATTCTGCTTTTCTGCTATTTTGCTATTTACTTTGCCACACTTGTTCAATTAGAGTTGTTGACCTAAGCTGACTTACCATTAATGGTCCTCTGAATATTCTGTCTCTGCCAATTCTAATTGAGATCTCAATGAAAAAGGAGGCAGGGAAAGTGTGGCGAATGAAAAGATAGACACTGACCTGGATTTAATTTAAGTTTGGCTATCACTTCACAAAGAGATGAGAGTCAAGCCAGAAGCTCTTTAAACTACTTAGTAGAAAAATTGCATGTATCTTGTCTCCTATCTAGATTCAAAAACAATATTAGAAGATGAAACAGTGTAGAGAAACCCAGTCTGAGCATTCATAAAGAGCAGCAAAGCTAAGGAAACAAGGTTTCCTTAAAATTATTTATTATTATATTTCTCTGATTGTCAATATGGATCTGTAACAGCCCTGGTTTTGGCATAAATTACAACATGGTATTTTTTCCTTCCTTCTCTGCATCAGCTGATAACATTGTCTTGACTTAGTCAATGGTTAATGAAAAAAAATAGAGACTTCAAAGACAGGAACTATGGTCCTAAATATTAAGGTGATCTACAAGGGGTTGAGTGTTGCTATTAATCCTTTACTCTCACTTAAGAAATCTCCTATGATTAGAAGCACTTCTTTCTTATTGCCTAAAATAACTATCAGGAGCTTTGTGAATTCCATTCTGCAGGGCATTTGTATAACTTTTAGGTGTTGTGGTGCTTTGCATGCCTAAGAAACTGAAGTAGGCTGATATGCTTAAGGATGCCTAAGTGTCTTTGAGGAACTTGTCTAATGACCACTGTAGTGGTATTTAATGTATGTTCATTAATAAACTGGTGTGGTAAACTATAAACCTTTTATCTTTGTCTGTAAGAAGATACTCCTTTTGACTGACTAATGACT
This sequence comes from Motacilla alba alba, assembly GCF_015832195.1. NCBI lineage: Eukaryota > Metazoa > Chordata > Aves > Passeriformes > Motacillidae > Motacilla > Motacilla alba. Next base: position 22,104,471 of record NC_052017.1, on the reverse strand, counting down.
AAACCATTCCCAGTTCTACCAACTCCCACTTCTTGTAAATTTAGAGCCTTCAGTGAAACAAAAATCATCCCAATATACAGTACCAAAATACAACTTAAAAAGGGAAAGTTAAAATCAAGCATTCTGAATAAATGTAATTTATTATCCTTTGTGTTTTGTAGTCTAGTGTTACTTAATTTTGGGCTCACAAGTGTTATTTTATGCTGACAGATTAAAAATCCTGTTTTTCATTACTTATCAAGACTGTCTTGTTTGAAAGTAACTCAAATAATGTGTTTCTATATTATCTAAAAGTCACTGGTATAAAAATAGTTGAAAGAATTTAGTACATTTCAAGAATGGTGCTGGCAAAGTTATAAAAATAAATTACGGAATTTTTCCAATTTTGGTTATATTCGTACCAAGTTCTGCCCTATCATTACTGCTTTGGTGTGAAGGAAAAACCCAAATTCTGTCTTAGTATGTTTTTTGCACAGTTAATTTGTATAAAGCATACATAGTTATGTGTAACCCTAGGAAAAAAATGTCAGGTCAGGTTTTTTATAATGCCTTTTAAAGGAAGAAAGGTGTAACACATTTAACAGATCAGTAGAGCAAAGTAAAATGGTGGTGAAATAAGTTCTTCTGGTAATACATTAATTTCAAATGCAAGTTCACACAGAACATTTCAGATGTTGCAAGAATTTTCTTAAATGAGTAAATACTGTGTCAGTGCTAGCTGTATATACATACACTTGTAATTAAGAAAAGGGCTAGAAATTATATAACAGAATAATAAATACTCTTTCCCCATACAAATCTTTCTTCTTGCTCTAAAATGTAGTTATATTGTAAAGTCAGAGGTACTAAATGAAACATTGAAGCTGTTTGGTGTAGAGTAGTGCATGTGGATTGGGATAAACAGAACTGTGTTGGAGCTGAGAAACAAGTTGGCTTGTATTTAAAATTGAATCAATAATTTGAAAATGGTTGGTAGTGGTGCCTAATTCTACTGTTGTGGAGTTGATTCAGCATCACGTCTGCCTGACACTAGTGTTGTGTTATTGTTGGTGGAATCATTCCTTCTTTAGCATCGCAAAAGAACATGGCTTAACCCTACAGAATGTCCTTTGTGGAAATTCCTCTGTAAATTATGGGACAATTGAATTTATGTGTTAGAATATTCCATACTGAAAGAGGTTGTGGTCTTTTAAATACTGCATAAAAATACTTCTAGTTTTGCTTTTACCCTTGAAAAGCAGCACTTTTATTGAGTAATACATAGGAGCAAAGTTAATCCATACGCTAGCAAGCCCCTTTTCTGCTAGAAAAGCTTTTGAGTTCTGATGGCATGGGAAATGACAAAACTCTCTCATTAAATAGCTTCTCCCTTTACTGCCATGCTGACCACCTCGACTTTCATTCTCGAATTCATCTAACTATCTTTCTGAAACACATAAAGTTATATTTTGGGTCAAGGGAAGAAACAATAGCTTCCAGTATATTCTCTCTCCTCATCTCAGCTGTTGACTTTTCCACATGGCCAGCTGTTTCCCAGTGACAACCTTCCCTCTTCAGAAAAGCACATTTTGGAAACTGTATGACATTATTATATTTCAGGAAAACAGCTTCTCCTCTCTCTCCCTGCTCCCTTCTTGGCCATGTTCTGTGGCCTAAAGAGTACAACTTCAGTATCAGTGTGGGATTTTTTGTTTGTTTGTTTAGTTGGTTTGTTTGGCTTTTTTTTTGTTGTTGTTGTCGTTGAAGACCAAAAATGAACTGAAGAAGTCATTTCCATTGTCCTAATTCAAATATTTTGTTTTATCTGGGAGAAACAGGAAACTTGGATGTGGGTGACTTCATTTTGAGAAAAAAACTGCATTAAGTCCTTTGAAAGAAAACTCTGGGTAAGGAGAAATAAACAAATACTCAATGCTGGATCTTGTTTGGGTTCTCTGAAAAGTTCTTTTTTGTTCTCCCCAGTACTACTATTACTAAATTAGCTACAATGCCAGAACATGCTCATATCCTGATACAGCCCTAAGAACTTCCAGCTTGCAACAGCCAAGCTTTCTGCTAGTGATTTAAACTAGCACGTAATATTTGTAGGGGTGAAACCCTGACTAAAAAAAGGTCATTGAGGTCAGAGGCAGATATTTTGCCACTGACTTTGACAGACTTTGTGTCTGGTAATTTGTAAGAAGTTCTTACACCAAAAGCTCCAAAATGCAGGTCTGTGTCAGACTCAGTGCTTGCTTTCCTCTGAAGCTGAACACTAGACAAGAAAGCAGCTGTGTGGTGGGCATGCACAGTGCCTTGCAGACACTCAACAGAGGTGCCTGGGGTACAAGGCTGGGTATTTTTTTGGCTTCCTGGGTATTTCTGAGTTTATGTTTTGCTGCAATATCTCACGTCTGCTGTGCACTAAGAAAAGGAATGTATTAAGTTACCATAACTCAGTTGGTGTTCAATAACTTGTTAAGCTGCTGTCAAATTGTAACAAGGCGTGAAGTCTGAGCATGAATACAACTACCACTTGAAGGAGCGAATGGGAATTAAAATGTTATATCAATTATGGTTTTTATAGCAGGAGTAAATCTGTTTTAATTACTGAAATGGGTTAAGCCATGTCCAACAAGAATAAAAACACAATGAAAACGTCATTTCCTAAACTAACAGAACTACATGAAACAGCCTTCCTGAAGTAATAAACATTTAGAAGTAAGCAATGAAATCTCTGTAATTAAATACTTCATAAGGGAGGCATAAACTTACGGTAAAAGAGACAGAAAGTTTAAATAAAGCAAATTAATATTTTCACAGAGGTTATTTAATTTTGTTTTTCAGTTGCTGATTTTTTTCTACAATAGGTCTTTACTTTGTAAATCCACTATGAGCAGAACTTCACCAAGTCATCAAGGGTGCTGTAAAGGAAGGTGCCAGCATGTGAGCCAGCATATGCTGCTCATCAAGCTTTTGACAAATCCCAGAGCATAAAGAAGATAATTAATGCTCGAGGGAGATTTCAGAGTGATATCTTCCATGAAGCTCATCTTTTATCTGGACGAGATGTACAGAAGTATAAACCCCAACACAACAATGCTTCCCAGCCATGAAAATATTTTGACACCACTTAGAGGAAATACTGCAGCAGAGAAGGATAGTAGCAATTGCTGTACTTACCAGTCATGGGATGTGCTAAACTGTAAGTCTGAGACCACTAAGTCTGGAGCACCAAAGCACAAATGCTTCTGTTACTTATGTATGCTTTTCCTACAGGTTTACACACTTCCCTCCCACATGTTTCTTATTCTTACCCAGTTAAATAGAGAAGGTGTATCAGGGTGCTCAGCGTTCTTTCAGTTCATTCAGGCACTTTGTGGCAGCCATACAGTAGCTGTGCTGCTTCCTGACTAACATTTTGTTAATGAAGGAAGAGAAGTCCTTAAAAAATGAGCAGGTGTACTCAATGTCCTAAAGCCAGTTGGTCTCAGCATGTGATAAATACTCGACTCTGTTGTGGAGGAACAAGTTAAAATAATATTCATCTCTCTTGCATGAACATTTTTTGTGATTTATTAGAATGTAAAATGGTTTCACTTGGAAGCAGATTTTGGGTTATGTTTCCTGAGAATAGTGGATGACTTGGGTGGTGAGGGAAGGCTGTTAGGGATTTGGAATGTCTGATGGTCTGCCACTATGTTAGAACAGCCTTAAAATTATTTTAAGTGTTACCAGTCAGAGCTGGTCTCATAAGAACTATTCACTGCATGGAAATAATAGGGTAGATGGTGATAACCATTCATCCTCTTGGCCTTTTGGCTTCTCTGTTGAGAATACAGGAAGTAAGTGTAAAAAGGTGACCGCCAGTTCCATGATTTTTGAGGTTCCACAATGCTGAAGATCACATTACAGATTATGGGAATCAACAAATGTAATGATATTGTGCATTTTCTTTGGAATTATAAATACTTTTTTCATGAATAAGCCCTTTGCTGTATGTCTTTATACAGTAAAGTCTTCCCCAGTTGCATTTTAAGTGCTGTTGCCATTTAAACTTTACATTAGAATGTTTGTAATAATAATCTATTAAATGTTATGTGTGCCTTTCTATGACACCAAGCAGCCTTCATTGTGAAATAGGATTCTGCTATACATTAACAAATATGAATTCTAATAATGATGAAAGAGTAGCTAAATATCAGAAGAAAACAAATACATAGTGGGAGCTATTGATCTATGGAGAGAAAACAAGTAGACACTAGCTCTTAAGTCAGCATATCTGGAGACTTCATAAATTTGTGTTCAATCGAAGTACCTCAGGAGGGCTGTGAATCAACAGCAATAAACCTTTCTGTTACCGACTTTAGAATAAAATAAATTTCAGAGGTTTTTTTTGTCTGACCTTTTTCTTGTTCTTTATGTTGTGGTTGGTTTTGAGTTTTTTTTCTTTTTTCCTTTTTTTTTTCTTTGTTAGATTTTGAAAATATTGAGTCTGAAAAGTTGTATCATCTTGCACATTCTTATCTGGATATGCTTTTGGGTATACTGGATATATATTTTTTTATTTGGAGGGTTTGTTTGTTTGTTTCTTTCATTGCTGTTTGTGTACTGCTTTTTAAAAGTAAAAATGCAAAAATAATTAAAAAAAGGAAAAGCAATAAAAAAATGTTTGGCCACAAGGTGGCATTGAAGATACACAAAACACACAATCCTACATTTGCATAGAAAACATTTAAAAGAAAAATCTGCTTCGCCTAAGCTATAAGAATGTTATTGTTAAAAAGTTTCCAGTTAGGTTGCATGTTAATGCACCCTGAGACTCCAAAAGAAGTTTGGCTTATTGAAGTAACTCACTGCTTGATAAAAGTCTGTTATTGACTTGTGTGAACTGTGTGCAAGACGGGAAAAGAATGGCTTTGCCTTGGCATTGTCTAATGCCTGGAGAATAGATGACAGAGGGCTGGGATGGCTCGGATTGAAATGGAAACACCCAAGGCACTGCCCATCCATCATTGCCCGTGCACAATCAACATGGCTAAAGAGCCTTTCTTTTGCTCTTCCAGTCCTGGCTCTGTTTGAGAGCTAAGGAGGAGCCAACACTTGATCTCTTTGGCCCATGGTGAAATCTCTGCATGCTGTGCTGCTGGCTGCAGCCCCCAAGGGTGTTTGGTTCACTGGTGTCTTTGGGGCACATCATCTACAGCCAGTCCTCTGCGTGTCAAACATCTGTCCAGTAAAGTTATACATATGACATTGCACTCTTTTTCCCCAGAAACTGATTTTGTCTTAAGGAATTATTTCTTTTATTATACTTATTAGTTATGACTGTAGCTAAATAATCTAGTTTTGCTCTATAGAAGATAATAATTAAAGGGATAACTTCTTCCTCAAGTAGTATTACCCTGGAGCTTAGTTTCCTTTTATATTCTTAAATTGTTCCTCACTAGTGCAGAAACATAAAACTTGGAGAACACACACACACATATATTATCGTCATTGCAGAAACGCTCAGATTTTGTTTCTGGGTTTAGCCCATTGGCAAGGTCAAATTCCTGTAAATGTCTTTTGTCAGCTCTGTGTTTTTCCAATCCATTTTCTCCTGAACATTAGTCAAATATATTATGGAAAGTAGGGGCAATGTATACTATGGAAGATAGCTTCATTTATTTGTACATCTGCTTTTCACAACTTTTAATCTATAGAACACTTGATCTATAAGACATCAAAAACTTGTCTTTGGAAAAAAAATAGTTTTAAAAAAGTTATGATGTCTTTAGCATACAAACAAAGAAGTAAGCAAATAAAATAGTGGGAAATGTGAATTAAAAACAAATGTTCAAGATTTAGCCTGATTTTTATTTGGTTGGGAATTGGAATGCATTGTGACTACTCTCTTATTACAAAGCTCTGAGTGGTTCTCCTTGTGAAAAGAGGTTAAACAATGCTGTTAGCCAGTACCCTACTGAATGTGTGATCCAGACAGTTAAAAACTGACAGCCTGTCCTCTGGAAAGCTGCATCACTGTGTGATAAATTTCTTTGCAAGGGAATTTTCATGCCATACAGCCCAGATTTACTTGGCATTACATGATGTTCATCAGATCCCACTATTTTCTAAGCCTGAAATAAGCTGGAAGTTAAACCTACAAACGCTGCAGTGTTTTAAGATGCTGTATTCTTAAAAGCCAATGGATAATTTGGTGTAGGTTAATCCCATTAAAATTAGAAACAAATTAGCTTGACATTGAGGATGGGAAAATCAATCCTTACTTTACTGAGAGCAATCCTTTATTTTCACACCAGGAGTTGGAAAATGCTTTTCCTGCCTTCCCAGGTTTTGGTATATGTATTTAAGAATTTTTTTCTTCTCAATACAGTTCAAGACAACCAGGGGAAACAACTGACATGAAATACATTATGTGTATTTACTTGAATCACATATCTTTCTGAATAATAAATTTTCTGAATTTATTAAGTGAGTTTATGTCGTTTGGGTTTCTTGTTCTTCCAAGGACTCACAGCTGTAGATTTCTTAGATTAGCTCAGTTTGCAATGTTTGTGCAGTTTTGATGGCAATTGCAAATACTTAGTTAACTTGTCCTAATTAAATTCTTTGCAAACTGTTGATGAGCCCTGAACAGATGAAATTAAATCAAGGAGATAGAGACATCATAAACATATAGTTAAATACTTGCAGAGACCAACATATGGGAATTGTTATTTTTATGAAGTTCATGCTGTGAGGCACTTTTTGAGCTGTACACTTTTTTTTTGTTTGTTTGTTTTTTTTGATATGTGCGTGTGTGTGTGTGTGTGTGTGTGTGTGTGTGTCTTAATTAGTCAGAGTAAAGGTGCCATATAAAAGTTTTCAGTAGCTACCTGGGAGTATTGGGGTGGCTACTGAGAAACTCACAGCTGTTTTGTAGTCAGTAGAGCTGATTTGCCACTGGAATGGGTGCTGGAAATGCCTGAATGTGGCCTTACATGTGAGATGGCCGTAGCCTCTTGCATTAGCTCTGTGTGTATCATTGTGGTGCTCCCTCTGTGTTGTGTGGCATAGAAAAACTTGCAGCACTGTTGATTTGCCTTCCTGAGATGGGACCTTCTGTTGTGGATCTTCTGCTGTTGCAGAATTCTCTTGTCAGGTTTGGCTCTAAAGAAATTTATACTCCTCTCAATGGCATTCATTTCACTCTCTCTGCTGCACTGCTGTTATCACTGCTGCATGTATGGAGCTCTTAAGATTGAGGAAGGATGTGCAGTGTGCATGTCCAATTGAGGCTAGAAAGTCACCAAGGGGTTGGCTCTCCTCATCAGGAGGACACTCAGTGTTGAAATGAGCTCAGATTCCTTTGTGGAATTAAGGAAATGCCCCCATGTTTCTTACAGCACCCTTGCAGTAAATGGAAAACACATTTCTGTGCTGGGAACTACAGAAAAAGAAAGATAAAATACTGTACTTTGGATGAGATACAAAATGTCATATTCTGAAATTTGACCTGAGTTTAAAAAATATATATTTAAAAAATCGTCGCTCTTGTGTGTTGCAATTAGTGGTGCAGAAACCTGCTGCCTTCTGGAAGACAGACTTCAGGGGATAAACAGTATTTCTTTTCCTCTATAGTTATAAAAAATAGAAAAATAATTATTTGTAAACAACAAAACAACCACCTTTTTTTCCCAGCTGCCAAAAAATAGTGGGTGTAGTTTCTGGGGATTTTTGCCAGAAATCTTAAGCAGTCTTTCAGTTAAAATAAAGATAAAGAAGTATTTGGTTGCATTGATACTATTCCATATCAACTTGAAGTAACTCCAAAATTTAAAGCTTTTGGGTGAGGTCACTGGTAATCTGAAATTTATCTCTTATATGGTAGATAAAAAAACAATCCAGTCATTTGGAAAGAGATTTATGTGGATGAAAACAGATAAATTTTTCATATTTGAATGGAGAGGGAAGGACTTTCTTGCAGAGAAAAAAAATGATTAAACCAGGAAAATTCATGTTGACAGTTTCAGAAAAGGAAGGCAATCTGTGATATTTTTAGGCTTGCTTCAAATACAATTTGTATATATAAGCTGAAATGTCAAAAAGACAGTGGTACTTGAATTTTAGTGAATTTCTTTGGGAAATGTGCACTCAAGTACATATTGTCCTTAATCTTACATGTTAGCTATGCCCCTTTTAGTTCCAAATGTGAAAATTACAAACCTAAAGCATAGTTCTCTAAGTCCTACATGTTATGGAACATGTAAAATCCAATTAACATTGATGTTCTACTGCACTTTATACTTGGAATTTGGATACTGTTCAGCTATGGCTTTCCTTAGAATAGATAAAAGTTGTGCTGAGGACAAATTTTCCCTACTGCCACATACACAATCTCAGCGTCAGTAATGCCAAGAATCAGCACTGGCTGCTGCTATTCCTAGCTGATAACATCCCTTTGGCCATCATGCCTGGATTTCCCTCTGTGAAAGCTGCAGTGCTGAGGGTTGACTAGATGCATGCCTGGATCTAGCCCTGATAAGGAGCTTGACTATGCTGTAAATTGTTCCTAGGACTGGGAACTTGAAAGGACAGGGGATTTGCAAAGTAAATGTAGCTTTTATGAGATAGCTGGAGTCCAGTCAGGGGTTGGCAACCCTTATCAGTGTCTGTTAAAGCTTCAAAGTGGGGCATAGAGAATCTCTGGGTAATGGTTGGTTTGAATAAATCTTTGAATAATAACTCCTGTTATTATCGTTGTCATATTTTAATCTTTGTCTGCAACTTTTGTTATACAAAGGACTGATGACTTAGCTTGTCCTGTTGTGTACAAAACACGTCTCCTTTCAGGTTATCCTCCTTAGTTCATGCTGTTTATTTCCCTCTCAAGGTATGTAGTGAATGCTTTTTACTTTCCCCTGCAGACAGAAAAATGTCTTCAATTAGATATTTATCTAAAGCAGTTATCGGCTTTAGCTGTGTTTGTTACATAATGGAATTCCCATGCAGCAAACCAAAGCAGGCCTGCCCTGCAGCCCCATCTAATAACAGCAAGAGGTGCACATTAAACTCACAGTATGGTCACATTCATTTCACAGCAACTTTTATACATTATCACAGGACAAAAATAAAATTAGCAGCCAAAAATGTTCCAACCAGAAAAGCAGCATATAAGAGGGATAAAGAACAAACAATTTAGAGCTATCAATTACAAATATTTAATGATAGCAAGGTACTTTTTTTTTGCAGAGTTTATCTTAGCTGGACCCTTTCTTGCCAACAGGAGCATCAAATTTTTTTTTTCAAAAAAAATTTAATTCGGGTTTCAACAATTACTAAGCTCTTTTGTCTAACTTCTCATGTTCTTTCTTATACCCTTGGTACAGGACTTCATATTGAGAGACTAAAGCAGCCTTCCTCTTTCTTCCTATTGAAAACCTTTTGCTTTTAACACCTTGGGAGATAAAAGTAAAGACCAGAATGAAAAGAGCATACAAATGGGAAGTGATGGGTTCTTTTCAAATGCATTTTGCTCAAAATATACACTAAGCTGTTGTTAGTTGTTAGACTAATATAAACCAAGCTCTTTCTAGTTTTCAGATGTTGCCTGATTGATTTGAAATCTGAATAATTGATATCTGAAATCTGCAAGTCTGTTGACATCTGCTGCTTTGAGACTGAAACACGCTGAATACTACTAATTGTTCATTGAACTATGGAGCCTCTTATGCAATTAGGCCACGTTTTTTTGATGAGAAAATCAATTTTAAATTAAAGAACTGCACTAGGGAAAGGTGTAACTTAAAGGTTCTACCTAAAAGGAAATTGGAAAGCTATACTAGAATTATAGTGCTTTATCATGCGGCAGATGTGAAGAGTTTTTATTCCTGCAAGGCACTTTGGTACCTGAAGATGAGCTCTTTGCAGAACATGGTAATTCACTTTCAGAAGTTTAGTTACATTATTTTGGAGTTGATGTGATTGTTGTGCCGGTGATAAGACAGTGTTTGGAGACCACAGAATATGCATGAATGACAGCAGAAGTATACACAGGACAACTGAACAGCAATGCTCAGGGAATCTTATTTGATGCACTCACATGTTATTTAACTGCAGAAGTATTTTTTCCCAGTGAAGTACAAATTCATTTCTTGCCAGAAGAGTAAATGCAATTGGCACAAAGAGCACCCTTTATGACATCCTGAGGCCATGGTGTTTTCCCCCTCCTTGTTCTTAGGCTGCCAAAGCAGGCAAGCAAGCTCAGACATAGAGCTGCCAACTGGGGTATTCCACTTTGTACCAACTAGAACAACCTGAGCTGACATTCTTTCACACCTCTTCTAGCTGATACTGACTCTCCTTTTCACCCTTTGCTTTGCTTCTAAGTGGATGTGAGATGCCTCTGCTTCATGTCAGGTGAAGTTGTGGAACTCAGCTAAGTAATAGGTTTGTAAGCTCCTTAGTCAATCCTCCTATGTTCTGTCTGAAGATGGCAAATGATCTTCTTTTCAATTACTATCATTACTTAATCTAGCTTGGCTTGACTGTGTTAACTGATGAGTTCACACTGATACATTAAGACTCTAATATTTAGGCTGAGCTGCTTGAATCCTTGCCTGTGGATGGACAGATGGACTGGTGATGGACAGATGTATCAGTGTACAACACTCATAAGATGATCCCCTCACAGTGTCAGAGATAGTGACCTTTGCAGGATTAGAATGTGTCTCACTCACATGTAATCTACTTGATCTTCCGAGAAAAGAAAATATAATGATGATGTGAAAAGGTTGAAATGCATCCTTTCATTCAAAGCATTGATTGGCTTGAGTCAGAAATAATTATGTATGGGTAAAAACTTGAGTACTACATAAACACAGGTGTATCTGTGCACATGCAAGTATGAAGCATTTATATTATGTGCTCTTTACATTTCCCAAGCATGGCAAGCAGTATGTGTTAAAGAAAGCTTTTTGTTCCACCTAAACTTAACAGAGAAAACACTCATCTCCTTGGTAAAAAAATGAGGGATTATTTTAATTTGTCTCATTGATGGTGCTTTCAATTAATTATGCAAATTTCCTGACTCAAAATGAAAATAAGACCGCTGGAAAGACGCTTCAGTTCAGTTCAGTTCAGTTCTGTTCAGTATCTTCTCCTTTAACTAGTCCGCCAAGGACTTTTTGTTAGGTATTATTATAATACTGATTTCAACATAGAATTCACATGGTATTATCTTTACATTTGACATACCTTTTTTATCTAAACCTGTTTTAAATGTAATTTCATGCACTACATCACATAAAAGGAGTTGCAAAGAGATGCTAAAGGTATTGTCGTGTGAACTCGACATGCTCTTTTTGGTGGATATTTTCTTACAGACAGATTATTTCTGTGCAATTTGGCTTGGTGAACTACACCGAATGTAGAGTCTTTCAGTCAGAATTCAGCAAGGTGTTATGTACCTGCAATGTAGTAGTCTTGTTAGAGCAAGTAAAAGAAATACCACTATCGAATAGGTGCTACTCTTATTGAGATATGGAAGGCAACGTACCAAATTCTTATATAAATTTCATCACTGGGTCTGCCTTGTGTCTTTTTTGCTTTAATTTCCCCATATTTCTTTTCCAACAATAAGTTTCTTTCATCCCTTCTTTGGTGCACAAAAAGGTAGGAGTGGGTTTATCTGGACAAAAGGGCTCTCTCACCCAAAAGTTCGTGTCTGCAATTTGTAACTACTTGACTCCTTGAGCTGTGCTAACTCAAGTTTGTTGTAACAGACATAAATTACATTTTGTTGTGCTGCTCCAGCTGTGTGCTCAGGGGATTAATTTCAAGCTAATATATATGTTTCTGTCTCACTGTTCTCTGTGGCTTCTAGAATGGGAGGGCAGCTTTAATTTGCTCAGGAAGAGTTAGTAGGGAGGGATAATGACTCAGTTTCTATTTGTGCTCTGCATTTCTTTCCTCCCTGAGGTAAAGCGATCGACAGCTTGGGTTACACAAGTCTCTTTGTAGAGAATCATTGACCCACTCTTCCATTTGTGAAAGTTGGTCTCAACCTTGTCAGGATGTAAACTGATAAAAGTATTTGTGAAGCCCTTATCTGTGTGCTGAATCATTTTTCTTTGTTGTCTTTTGAACTCAGGCCCTCTGATGAAACCCACAGAAAAATGTGGTGATTCTTGTCTGGGGTCATCTCTAGTGCAGGCACAGGGAGCATGGCCTGTAAGGGCAGCATTTCCAACATGTGCATGGAGAAGCAGTGCAGGAAGATGAGGACAGGCCTGATCTCCTGCTTAGCTGAACCTGGGACCAAGCACGACAGGGTGCCTCAGGTTGGTGGCTGGCAAGTCTGGGGGTTATTGTGAGTAAACACTAAAGTAGGTTGTGTAATTCATTTAATGTCAAAGAAACCTAGTTGTTCACTGAGAGAGTTTCAAGCCCAAGTGCTTTTAATTTAATGTGCTGTTATTCTATTGGTGAAGTGGATAACTTCCAGCAGCTTGCTTATGTGTCTGCACTTAGCAGTTGTTGCCTTGATCAATTCAAACTTCTAGAATAGCAATTCTTCTTGGTACTGTGCCTAATCCTAATTCAAGACTGCCTTTTGCTATTTCAGAATATGCCCTAACCTGCAAGAATTGAAATTCCGAGGAAAATATTGATATTGCGGACCACAAAAACCTTAATCTTAGAGCTACATCTCCCTCAAAACCTTCACATAAATTAGGATATATGTAGATTGCGATCATTTAATATTGAAAGTTGTACTTTCCACTTTTCAAAACCAGTTCTTTAGAAGTACAATTTTATTTATTCATGCACTAGCTCAACACCTTGAATAAACCAGAAGTGCCATCAGTTTAAATACAGACATATTTATGTGCTATAATGGATGGTCCCATAGCAAAAAAAAATTCACAATGTGTTTGCAGACGGGTGGCAGTGATGATATTCAGAAAATGTCATGGAAAGTATGAGGGAGGAAAGGCTGTACAGAAAACTGCGCAGCTGTGGACAAGTCCTGGAAAGGGGTGTCCTGAATGAATACTGGCTGACGGAATACAAGATACAGGGAGACACTGACTTATAAAGAAGCAGAATTTCCATAAATAGTTCAGTTTAGGGTCCAGGGGTTGGAACCAGTCGGAACCGGTCGGAACCTGTTGGAACCAGTTCAAACCTGTCAGAACCAGTTCAAACCAGTCGGAAGCGGTCGGAACCTGTTGGAACCGGTCGGAACCTGTTGGAACCGGTCGGAACCTGTTGGAACCGGTCGGAACTGGTCGGAACCGATTCAGTCCGCTTCAATCCGGTTCAAACTGGTTGGAACTGGTCAGAACCATTTCAATCTGGTTCAAACCGGTCGGAACCGGTTCAAACTGGTTGCAACTGGTTCAATCCGGTTCAATCTGGTTTGAACCGACCAGAACCGGTTCGAACTGGTCAGAACCGGTCCGTGGGAAGGATGGGAATCATGCACAACTTGTGAGTACTCCGTTAAAGAGTAGGATATCTGTATTTCTAAAGTGTCATGAATGTTCCATGGAACAAGAGAAACACACCAAACATCATAAGATTAGTCAAATTGTTGGATAATTTATACTTTTTATGATGTGCAACATAGAAAGGCTAGTAAAGCCACTAAAGTGTTAAAACATTTGTTTTATGCCTTCTGTAGAAGAAAGAATGTGTTAAAATTGCAACATAAAGGTCTTCTTAAACTGGAATTGGAGAGAGAAAAGAGGAAGTCATGATTCCAGGAAGTGCTTTGAATATCAAAGGCAACCCTGAATATTTCATTTGCTTTGAAAGGACACTGATAAAGCTTTGAATGTTTCATTTGCATTAAAAAGGGACAAGAATACACAGCTAAGAGAAATCATCCAGGATTGGAGGAAATCAGCCAGCAGATGGAGTAATTTGATGAATTCTGCATTCTTACCTTCTGCAACAGGAGTTTTTGGGTGACTATTATTTCTTGAGCTCCTAAGAAGAAGCCATTTTTCTGTTAAAATTTTGATGTGCATTATTAAGTGTTTTACAATTTGCAATCCAGTTTAAAAGTTTCTAATTAATTGTGCAAACTTTACTTCAGAAACTAGCTTTTATTGTGCTTTAAGCTTTCGTACTCACATAGTACTATAGGGGAAGTTTGGGTGAAGCTGAGAAATTGGGGATTTATAATCTCTCTTTAAATGCAAAATCAACTCATATGACACAACTACTTTGGGACAATCTGCAGACAAAATAATGTTTTTAACGAACATGTGTGCTTCTCTGGTAAGCCAGGAGCTGGTCTGCAGTCTATTAAATGCAGAAACTGGTCCAGCAAACAACCATCCTAAAGGCAGCAGACCGTGGAAATATCTTAGCATGAAGTGTGTGGAGTGAAGCAAGTTCCTGCAAGACTTTTTCATCTGGTCTGCTTGACCTTAGGATCAATTGGATTGGAGCACAGTCAAACCACAGTAGCTAACCTGACTCTTACCCTCAAATAAAATTGTTTGAGGGTTTGACCTGAAAACGTGCCTAAGTCAGAGAGTTCGGTTTGACAGCAGCTTTCAACTTTTATTTTGTATCTCCACCCCTCCCTCTCCCCAAGCCTTTAATGTTGTCTCTTTGCAACCACAGAACACAAACTTTGTGAAGTCTTCATTTGCGGGGATCCTCAGGGGTTCCAAAAATCTGGCATTACTCTGCTCTGTAGATATGCATAGATTTTGTGAATCTCATTTTGCCAGTCTGGCATTTTTTAAAAAGAAAACTGTTTAAATTAAATTAAGGAAGAGTGATAGTGGTGAAAACCCCAATGGTGAGTGGATGCTAATGCAAACAGTCAACCTGCTGGGTAGAATTAGCCATTTTACCTCACAGTTCTTCTCAAAGACATTTTGGTAAGCAAAACCAGAATTTACAACAGAGTTGTAACAATCAACGAAGTTGAAGAACCTTCATTACAGGAGTTTGGAAGGTACCTGTGAATGGCACGAATTACTGCTCAATTTATTTGATATATTATGACACAAAGGTTCTTGCCAGAGCCCTTGGCTTGTAAACTGAAAAAAACCCCAAACCTCTTATTACTCTAATTAGACACATAAATCAGGTCAAATTTATTCTGTTTTGGCAAGAGACGGACATCTCATAAATACAATTGTAATTGTGCTTTGTAGGAATTTGAAGGAATGCTTTGTAGCGTTTCTGCTGGGCTCTAAAAAAAGATGGGGTTGGTTGGGATTTTTTCCTAACCCTTGAAGGGTTAGTGCCCCTTTTAAGAATAAAATTAAACTGTTGTTCATTACCTCCTCAATAGGGCAAATAATAGATAATTAAATTTCAGAATCTTTTTCATTAAAGTGGGAAAGTCTTTGCTACTCTTCCGTATTCTGTTGTTTTCTGTAAGTTATATCATGCATGCAACAAATTAAAAAGCTTTTTGCAGATGAAGACTGGTTCTAAAACACATAAAGACTTGCTTTCAAATTATGAGAATGCATGAAGAACTGTGTAGGTGTGCAAATGTTGCAGAAAATTTGCTATAGGATAGATGAAATACAATTTTCAGGTTCAGCAAATGACATTGAAATATCTGGGATAATAATGCTAGGAAGTGAAAATAGCTGAATGTGCTGGCTTGGGCTGGGGTGGAATTATTTTTCTCCACAGTAGCTGGTATGGGATTCCATTTTGGATTTGTGGTAGGAACAGTGTTGGTAACACAGAGATTTTTTTGCTATTAATGAGGAGCGCTTTCATGGTGTCAAGGTTTTTTCTGCTCCTCACCCTACCCCACCTTTGGGTGGGTTTGGGGTGCACAAGAAATCAGGGGGAGCACACAACAGGACAACTGACCCAAATGACCCAGTGGACATCTCAGGCCATATTGTGTCATCCTTACTATATAAATTTGGGGGAAGAGAGGGAAGGAGGGATCTGTGCACTTTTAACATCTAAAATTCCCACACTCAGCAATAACTAAAGTATCTCTGCAATAGAAACCCTATTTTCAGCACAAATCCAAAATGCATCTCCATGATAGCTACTGTGAAGAAAATTAACTTCACCCCAGCAAACCAGCCACACAAAATCAATGCCATTATTGCACTAAGCACTGAGAATTGGTTAAATGAAGGTATTTCCTTTCAGACTTTCTGAAAAAAGAAAGATGGATATTATTATTTCTACCAAGATTAAGTAAGCCTTAGGGAGATTCCTACCTTTATAGTAATTGCTGAAAATGGGGGTACTCCTAAAAATGAGAACCACCTTCTTACCCTTACCCTGACACTATTTGGCTGCTAAAGCTGTAGTGGTATCATATTTGTACTAAAACAGGCCATACAATGTCTACTTTATATCACAAATGAAATGTCATTGTGCTCTAGTTCTATTATTTATGGTTCTGGACATTTAATTTTAGCTAATCTGCAGCATTCATTGTATATTGGATACTCATTCACATAAAGGCCAGCTTAGAGGATCAACATCAATTTAGGCTTCATCCCATGTTGAGAAAGTTTCAAGCTACAAATTGAAGAGAAAGGTTCAGAAAAGACCGGCTGCCTCACATGCATATATACACCTCCAAAAATATCTCTGTTAGTAACCAACGCCTGGATTCCACCTATCTTGAGCTGCCAAGAAGTCTAGCATGTTCTTAAATAAGGTGATATGTTTAGATATCTCACATCAGAATGAAGTCCCAAAATATTTATGTCACTGAAATATCCAAATCCTCTTATTCCTGAAAGTGATAACTGTTTATACAGACTGCCAACCAAGCAGTCTTAGTTCCCACTGACACACCAAAGGTCACACAGGCAAGTATTACCAAATTATAAAAAATATACTTAAATAGAAAGAATTTTATGTATTATTATAAAATTATATATATATATATATATATATATATATATATATATGGATTATTTATATGCACACATGTGAACATGCACCAGTAGACAGAGACACACATAAAGTTGTGAAATGTAACAAGAACTGGGAGGAAACACTTCACTCTCTTAGAACGAAAAAGAGCAACATAGGAGATAAAAGGAACATTCTTTGACTGTTTTATATATATATATATATATATATATATATATATATATATATATATATATATATATATATATATATATATATATATATAATTCAATGTAACAGAAAAACAGAAATAATCTTTTAATGCCTTGGCCATTCATTTCAGGGGCCTTAAGAAATAGAAATTGAACCAACTGACTGATATTGAAGGTGTAGGAGAAGAAATATCAGGTAGGTTTTTGTTCAAGTCATGTCTTCCAAAGTTCAGGTCTGATACCAGTGTCATTCTAATACACTTAGTTGACCTTAATAAATGGTATTTCTGCACAGTGTGGAGCAGGCAGTTTACTAAAGTTTTGGAGAGTGTCATATGTGAAAAAGAGTACTGAATGAAAAGCACTTGTTGTGGAATCTTAGTCTCTTTGAATCTGTTAAATGGATTTCCTAGTCAGAGACTTAGACAAACAGCTGGAGTTAAATCCATATATTTATTTTCTGTATTATTTTCCCCTCTTCTTCACTTGGCATATTTTTCTCTCTGACTTTATTTGCCCTGTTTTTGTGTGTTTATTTGCCCTGTGTTTGTTTCAGTGTGTGTCATATTAATCAGTGCCGAGGAACTACTGTGTTCTGTGTTCAATATACAGGCGTCCAATCACTGAGAGAATGTTTTCATCTCTTCTCATGTTCAATTTTTTTTTCTTGTGTTGACACAATTTGTTTGGTCTGATTAAAAAAAAACAAAGATAAAAACGGAGGAAAGCTAAAAGTGTTTAATAAATAATTAAGGGGATATGCTGACAATCCTTTGACAGCCAGAAAAGGAAATACATAAAGAATTTTAAATTAAAATACAACCCCAGCAGGACATGCAGACAATGGTTTTTGAAGTATGCTATGACACTTTATTCATTACACTTAAAAAAATAGTTTGGTTAATACTCAAAGGATGCTAAAAATATATTTTTGGTTGGCAGATTCACAAAGTGCTCTGTTAATTGAATGGGAATTTAATCTTAATCCCACAAAGTTTGCAAGTAATTTTCCTGACACAGCATAGTAGTATTTTTAGGAGGAAATACTAAGAAAGCAGAGCACTGGCTGGTAAGTTCTAACTGAGTCTAAGAATTAAAAGTGTCTGAAGTATCAGAATTTTTAAAACATGAGTTTCCTGTGTGTAAGTTTCCATGTGTGTAAGTCTTATTCTCTTTCAATTGTAAATACTTCCTTTTTATATGTTAAAGACTTAATCAGTTGTCCTTGTGGAGACAAAGTTCCTATTTGTGGACATATGGACTCTTAGATAAGATGGGTGCAGTATGATCCCCAAGTTTACATGAAGTAGGCAGCAGCAATCCAAAGTCATTGTACTCTCATATCTTTAAACAGAATTTATTTTGAAGGATACATTTTGAATTCTGAATTTAACCATCTCCTCCGTAGATAAAACCTGTCCTAATTTCCTAATTAAATGTGTTCATAACCACATTTATCCATTTATTCCAGTGTTCTTGTTGCATTTTGTCCAAATTAATTATTCTTTTCCCTGATGTTTGTCCTTCTAATGTAGAGACCCATCTTTTTCATTCCTCATTTTCATTTTGCTAACATAAACAGGCCAAATCCTTATAGTGTTCACTGTAGTACTTGTTTCTCTAGCCTCCAAATCATCTCAGCATCCTTCCAGTTTGTGTTAACATTTTTTGAAATGAAAGATGTCCACCTAGATAAGTTCTCTGTGAGATCTGGTAATATAGCAGTCATCTTCCATATTCCACAGGAGTTCAGATTTCATTTGCTATAACCTAGGATCATATCTGTGCTTTCCATGAAGGCATTGCAGCACTAGGCAAATTGTGTCTAAAACTAACCAACAGTTCAACACTGCAGTGCTCTTTTCCTTCCTCATTAGCATTTCCCTACCAATGAACTCCCAGGTTATGGCAGAAAAACTTGCTATATGCCCTGACTGTGGGTCTTTGTACCTTTTCCTACATGAATTCTATTTGTTTCCCAGTACATCATTTCTTCCTATGCAAGTTTAGAGTCATCCAACCATGTAAGTTTTTAAATTATTCTGCTGTTAATCTCACCATGTTGTGGTCATTAATGGTGACTGTTTATTGAGAAACTCCACTACAATGACAACTGTTCCTTTCAGAACAACTGACTATTTCATTTCAGGTTTGCCTACCTTCAATTCTGGTAGTTCCAGCCTTTATTTTAACTGATGATTTCTCAGTGTGAGGTCAGGAAAATTTCTTGAAGACAACTTTGTCCATATCTTTTCAGTCTTAAAAATCAGTTCTCTTAATGAAGAAGGGAGGTGGCATGATTTGCCATTAGTACATTCGAGCAGGATTTTATATCACATTTTATTTAGCTTCAAGTCTTAATTTTTAGTAAAGATGTATAGGATGTCTCTGATTTGGACCTGTAAAACACCTTGAGTTTTTATGGTTGTCATTACTGCTCATCTAGAGTTTACCTGATCTTTGTCCCAGTGTGGTCCATGGAGATCATACAGCTTGGATCCTGTGCTCCTTACTCTCTGGATTTTGCCCAAAGTCAAGGTCACACTAACTCACCTTAGTATTCACTCCAAAACTACTTTATTTTTTCCATTACATTTATGACTAACATTTCCTTGTTACAGATTTTAGAGGTTGAGGGTTTTTTTCCTCTTACATGGAGTTAAATGGGACCAGAAAAGAAATGATTCTGAGGCTCTCTTTCCTAGCTGGATACTAGTTTTTGGAGTGTTGCTATTCAAAAATTTACTTTATAGATTGTAGAAATGCAAGAGAAACCATGATAATGACTCTGAGAGCTTACTGAATTCTGTTAGAACAGACTTTCAATTAAATATTGTTATGAAAACATTTCCTTCTCATTTTTCAGTTAGTAACTTTCAGTCTCTCTCATGCCATCTGATGTCTGCTGAGATCTTTAGTTTCCAGGGCATTTCAGGTCTCTCTTCTCAATATATTTCTTTTAAGATCTTCTTCAAGATCAAGCAATGTTCCTGTATCCCAGATTACTGTGTTATAGTAACTCCTACATGCTCTCAATTTTCCAGGAATACTATTGCTCTCTGGTTTTTGTCTTATTAGACTGCTGGAAAAACAGAAATTCAGACCTCTTCAGAAATACGTGGAGTTTGTTCCATTATATATAATCTGATCTTGGAGATGGGTACTATACCAGACACTGCATGTGAAGTCCAAAAATCAGACAACGTGACTCTTGTGGATAGACTTCAGCTGTGCATACCCCAATCACTTGCTGCATATTGTTTTGCTGTCTTTGTACATTTCTAGGAACAGAACTGGAATAAAATCCTGTTTTTATGGCAAATGGGGCCTTCTCTTATTCAGATATGTGGAATCCTGTGGGCACAGTTGTGTTATTGACCCTTAACATAACAGAATTAGGCCCATGGCATTCAGCTTCCCTGTGTGCCATGCTTCTCTCTGAGAAATTAATTTAATAGGAGTGGGACAGCAACAAACAATTACTCCAGTGGAACAATTGACAACAGTGTAGAAACTCTGATGCAGTGGATTTCTTTCCTCCCACTGTTAAAAATCTGCTTTTCATTACACTTTTCCTCCTGCAATGTAACATCTTGTCTTTGACATGTTCATAGATCAAAGGTATTTTTTCCTTTGACTGGAGACATAATTTGCTCATGTACTGTTTCAGAACTGACTGAACTCTGTTGTACCATGGTAGCCATGGTTAGTCTCTGTGCACTAAATCTGGGCTGTCCTCCCCTACATTTGACTTCCGTCCTTAGCTAGCTCCTGTGTTTGACTCTGCAGGTTCAAAAGTCCCCATTGTGCTGGGAAAGTAAAGAAATCTGCCTGCCATGGCAAGAAAAAGGTTGTTGAACAAATGTCTCTGGTGGCCTTCTCAGGTATGCAGCCTTTAGAAATCAACAGAAGGAGCATTCAAGATCTCATCCTTAATGCCATTAGAAATCCACTTCATAATACTGTCAAACAACTTGTAGTTCTTTGGTAGCAGGAACTTTAAATGTGTCTAGTTGAACAGGAATCAAACTTCTAATCTAAGCTGTGGATAAACAGAAGATATGTTACATAAAATAATAAACATGATGCCTTTAACAAGGCTTTCAATTTTCATGTGACAGATAGAAACTGTGATGATAGATGAAATTGAATCTTGAACCAGGTTAAAAAATAAATGATGAATATACTTCTAATGATACTAGGTGATTAGAAAGATGTAAACAAATGGTAAACAGGGAAAACAAAAAGGGGAAAGTACTAAGGAAAGAAAGTTAGAGAAAAATTTACAAAGTAGTTAATTATAAGTAAGGTGCCAAAGGATGTCTGAAAAGAGGATGAGAGTTTAATTATGTTTGCATAAAATGAAGCTGCTTCTTAGGGCAATTAAAGAAAATAGAGGTCATAAAGGGAATGTGTCATGTGATCTGTTCACAGAGATATTTGTAAATTTGAATCTTGTTGGTCAGAGAAAAGAGTAAAATAGTTTCTTTATATCAGACAAAATTTGTATTACTTGGAAAAATTTTCCAGTATCTTGGACTAAGTGGTCTGCAGGAAGAATGGACTGTAAGTAAAAAGAAATCTGTAGAGAACCCGTAGGCCCAATAAAATCATAGCAAATTACAGCATAAAATTGTTTTAGCATTTTATATCCTTCAACTTGCATTCATGAAATTAATTCTAGAAAACAAGTTATAGTGTTTTTAAAAGGTAGAAGACTATTACATTGGAATTGGTTGTGAAAATTTAAATTGGAACAATAAAGAAGATTCACAAGTACACTTAGTTATGGCAGAAACAGACGTTATGAAGCCTGGTGAGTGACAATCTAAAGTGCACTGTGATCTTACCATGGATGTACCAAAATAGCACTACCCCATAAGAAATGAAGGTTTGGCACTCTGTGAGACTTTTAGAAATGAAGCACCCTTAGAATACTGAGCAAGAGGATTGCTACGTAAGCACATGAGTAACACGCACTCATGGAGTTCCATTTCTCTTAAGATTCTGCCTGATGTCAAATAACCTTTTTTTGGTCTCTGTGACAAATAACTTGATTTCTGTACAGGGAGAGAAATCCCTGTTTCTTGTGCTTATGCTGTTTTGTGTGCGAAAAGATTCAGGGTGAAAGTTAAGTTGAGCACATGAATTGTGTGGCAAGATTGTGAGATGACCGAGTTCTGTTCACTCATTAAATACTTTAGAAGAAATGTCCTTGGGTTGAAGTGTGCTCTTGCAAGATCAAAATAAGTGCTGTTTTTCATCTTATCTTTTAAAATTAAATACTTGTAATTCAAGTGGATTGAGATCCATCTTGTGCTACTCTGTTGCTAAAAGCATAAAGATAAGTGGAGGTAATTCTAATGTCAATTCAAGGGGTTGCCTACCTGTCTTCAGCTTTCAGTTTCAAGCCAGCTGCCATTAGTATTCAATAAATAGACCCACATGCAGGGAGATGTGAGTTGTGACATCCAGTGCTTCCAAGCTGCAAAGTCAGATGCTGGAACGTAATTCAAGAGCCTCTTAAGGTCCTTAATTTGCTTCCACAGGAAATGAGGGCTTTCACATCCCTTGGGTTTATAACACAGCACGTGTGGGAGTTGAAAACAGCTGGTAGAAAACCCTAGAGAAAGAGCTACAGATGAGATTTTCTTTTGTGTTAGGTCTCTCTCTGAAGCAGCTGTTCAGAAAGAGAAACTGTTTCCAAGGTTCACACACCTGAGCTGGATAGGTGGGTACAGAAAATTGGATCACTTTTTCCTTTAAAACAGACACTGGATGTGCATTTGTATTCACACCATTCAGAAAATGCTCTAGGTTTTTTTCCGCACATTTCAAAGAACTTCTGTAATACATAGCCATATTCATATTATGTCCTAGTTTTCTGCTATTGGGGGAACTTTTATTTTAGATTAGAAGGATGAAGCAAATAAATCTTCAGAGAAAGAAATGTACTTCCATCTCTCCACAGTGTAACTAACAAAGTATAATAACAGTCAATGAAGAATCTAGCATCAATGAAGAATATAGTAAGAATTGCCTAATTGCGTATACAAAAGGTGTAAATTAAATTAGTAGATAAATGAAGCCTGAAATAAACAACTCTATAGGGAAAAAAAAATATAACAGGTGATAGACATAGAGAAGAGTTGTTCACAGCCTGACCACAAGAAAACCTTCTGCAGGGAATGTGTGTTTTATGGCTCTCTCCTAAGATAGGCAAAAAAATTTGGGCCTAGCTGCGTCTTCAGCTTCAGAGGAATGCTTTGAAGTGCTGCTTGTTAAGTTGAAATGATATTGAACAGCTGCCTATCAAGGAGTGCTGAGCTTCATTAAATATTGTTTATGGCAGTAAACTGAGTAGAAAATGAAGGGAAGAATCAGCACATTACCATTTGGTTAAATGGGCTGGTTGTCTGCTGATTAGTAATTTAAAATGATTAATCAAAGCAATAACATAAGAAAACAATCAAAAATCAAAGAAAGGCTATGAGAAGAATGACAAGTTTTTCAGTGGCACAGTATTATAAAGGACATTTTAGTAAAGGACCCTGCAGGATCTGGGAGCCAATGGCAAAGAGGCACAAGTAGGTGGATGCAGAGCTCCAAAGACTGTATTCAGCAGGTATTAGTTTTTCACATAGGCACAGCTCAGAAGAATAAATGGGAGGTAAGGGCCTCTCATGGGGAAGTCTATTTTTGTAACTGCACTCACAGAGTGCAAACACCAGATCTTCTGTGATCTCCTTCAATTTGTTTCCATACTTCATTCATAATGTCCATTTCTTTGGTGGCTGTTTCTTCTTCAGGTGTTCATAATTGTTCATTCCTTCCATTTTCCTTCTTATAGCACAAATATTTCTAAGAAGACAGAGTTTTAAGTGTAAAAGCTCTATGCCATATCTCTTCCAAGGAGCTCTGTATGTTCCAGCTGGTTTTAACATGACCAATGAATATTTTTTGCAACGTGTATTATCATCTCAATTCTCTTTTATCCAGTTTATAGCCATTTTGCTTTTAGTAAAGACGGTCAGAATTTGAGAAATTGTGCAGTGTAAAATTTTATTGCTGAGTACTTCCACTTTAGCAGTTGTTTCTACACAGGCAGATTGTATTAAAGATTGAAACTGCAGCTTCACTGGACTTGGCATATTTAGGAAGAAGGTAATACTTTCTGAATTCAGACATCTTTTTTTATGTGTATTGAAAGCAGAAACTCATTTAGAGGCACATGTTGATAATCTTGAGAAATTTTCTATGCCTTTTGTTAATACTACCAGTAGTATTGAAAGGAAATTGTGGAGAGGCCTCCATTTAAGTGACCTTGAGCAGGTTATCAGTCAATGTTTCATTCAAAGTGATAAAATGAGTAGGATCAAGAAAAATGTTCATTTTACAACTCGAAAATTATTTTGCCCAGTTCCTGAATCAATCCTGTGTTTTGCTTAAACATCCACAGTGGAAAGAGGGACACAATCCACATGATTAGTAAATTCTTTAGATGGTATCATTAGAATAGCTGTTCATTTTATCTGGATGCTTCAAATAAATTGTTGCATCTCCAAATACGTGTTTCTAAAATGCTGTTAACAATGTACATTAATTTAAGGAAAGGCTCATTCTGCCATAAAAAGCTAAGACAGAGTATTGGAAATGTCTGTGCTCTGTGGAAAAGCTAAGGATATATGCAAAATCAAAACCATGTATTGTCTTAATGGGGCTTCTACAAAGACCACTTATCTGAACTTTGCATTCTATGAGAAGCCAGTATCTTTTCCAAAACCTTTTAGGGTTTCATTATTATTTGCATGATCAAGTCTATAGATTAAATTACAGAGAGTGAACAATCTGCCATGAAAGGCCAACTGATTTCAGTACTTCATAGTTCCCTTTAGATAGAAACAGAGAAAAGCTTTGATTCTATCAGTCACTAGGGAACTCTGTGAGATCAGGACAGACTGATGTTGCTCTAACTCACTCAGTAGTTCATACATGACACACAGGTGTCATGTATGTCATATTTTAGCTTACTAGGGAGATTGTCTCTGAACCTTTGGAAACAACTAAACAGTGGGAAGTGGTACCACTCATAATAACAAACTGAAAAAACCTTGAAGTTTTTGCCTGTTGTAGTAGATTTAGTTTTATAGCCAGAGATGAACAAGACAGCAGTTGTACATCTGTTCTCTCAGGTTCCTCTCATAATTTATCTTCACATGTAATCCTAACTCTGCTTTTCCAAGTTCTTGCTCTCTACTGTAAATTTGTTACACAGCATTCAAGAATGTAAGACCAAAGGGCCTTGAGGCAAGACAAGAGGGCACACAGCACCATTCCAAACACAGCACCATTCCAAACACATGCTGGCCTCATGGAAAACCCTTTGAAGTTCCTATGGAGCAACATGCTGCACAGATCACCTTTTACCTTTACCTTTTCTTTTTACATGTATACCTCTAGGAAAATTTCTTCCCCATGAGCAGATAAGAGTTTGGGAATAAGTTAAAGAAAATCTGTATAAATGTGTTACATGACTCATCCTCTGTTTACGCTGAGATGATTTGAACTGGCAGAAGGTCTTTTTCTAAAAGACTCTCTCCTAGAATTAAAATTTATGCAATTCTGAATTTATCATGTCATGCATATACAATAATTATTTTAATGTATTTAAACAGGTTATTCCATATACATAATATTAAACAAGATAGCTGAAAATTCAACTTGACATCCTTCTTTCCCTTGTCTGATGGCACATCATCTCTCTATTTTCCTGCACTGTATGATATCTTGGCAAACTTTCCAATGCCCTGAAATAATAAAGATAATCCATATTTTTCCTGTTTAAGATCCAAGTTCTAAGATTGTTCATGTTCTATTTTTGGAAGATTAGCAGGATAGCAGCCTGTTATAATTTATTCAAAGAAGGAGAAAGGTCAATCAAATATTTTTTACATTATATTTTTTTCTGGCTTTCAGAGGCAGAATTATAATCAATAGCAATATAACAAATGCAATGTAATTTTCTTTTCAGCTCTAAGTGGTATGTACCAAAATCAGTAAATCATTATCTCTGTAGAAAACAAATAGGAAAGGCTAAGAACAGAGGGATTCAGAGTATCTTTGAAGGCATTCTTTTCAAGAGGCTGAGTTTGTACAGCCATTTATTGGACCTGTGTTCTAAGGAGTATGATTTTAAAACCTATGGAAGTGATATTTTTCACTGAGCTTTGACTCCTCATGGACTGTGTTATGCTTTTGCTATGCTGTTAAATACAGAGGTGACACAGGACTCAAATTCTTTGTCATGGGCTGAACCTTAGATCTCACCAGCAAAACATACTGGGGTGAAATATATAAAGGTTTAGAGTGCTGCAAAACAACTGGAACCCACAAAATAAAATTAAGAGACCATTTTCTTGGCTGTGATCTACATCTCAGAAATGTTTGTATGATCACAATTTTTAAAAAACCTATTATTTACTGACATACAGATAATAAATTTTAAAAAGATATATTGAAGAATGAGAGGCATTCTTTAAAACACAAGATAATTAGCAGGCTTTTATTTCTCAGCCAACATTTGGATCCTTGCAAACATGTGTCCTAGGATTAAAATATCAGCATCATTAAAAAAGAACCATGTGGCATTTCTGCTAAATTCACTGCATCCCCCTTTTTTCTATTGTAACTCTCTGGTTTTTCATAGCTAATAGGTATGAATCATTTATCTCTAAAACAACTTTGAAAATTAGCTTTATTTTTGTAATATTTTGCTTCAGGAAGAAAATTCCGCAATAATCTGATACACCATCTTTTAAGACTCTCTACATCGAAATCTTTAGTGAAAATTCAAAGTATCCATTTTTTTACCTGGAAGGTTTTCTCTGCAAATAGAGTGAAGTACAACACTGAGATGACACTTGTTTACATGGAGATAGAACTGAAAATGCCTAGTGGGTCCTCTCTAGTCACAGATGCTGGTTTAGCAAAGCCATACCTCCTAAAGGGTGAATGCTAATAGGAGATACTCATTGAACCAAGCTTGCATTTGCCTTCACATTTTGTAATATAAATGTCTGACTCAATTACAACTGTTAAGGGCAAGCTATGTAGGGCTAGCAAATCACCAGGAATTTCTAGCAAGCAGTGGTTTGCTAGTTAAGCGTTTTTTGTAGCATGTATTTTTCTTTTACAGAAAAGATGGCAAGACAAGCATTTTAGTGAACCCACCACATGATAAACTGAAGATTTTCCCCTCAGCATTAGGTGCTCAGTTTCTGACACAATTTTATAGGTTTTTGGTGTCTCATTTCTTTAGAAAATCACAGTTTTCTAACAACATGGATACAACATGGTGTTCAATACATGGAACATACTGGAAAAATTCTACGGTAAATAAAGTACATCCATGCAACTGATTGAAATTGCCCTTTGCCCAAAATAACCACTGCAAGTTAGTCTCAGAATTTGTGAAGGAAATCACTGATTACCACCCCAGTCCATCCCAGGCAGACCAAATAACTCTGGCTATATCCCTGTATGCAAGTGTTGCAACAAAGCAGGAATGGATCAGCAAGGCAAAACAGCTGGCACAGAGGAGCTCACATCTGGATGTGCAGAGCGTGGGGGTTTTGCTGCTGTCATTCTGGGTCCTGAGCACTGCACCCCACTAGCAGCCCAAGCGCCCTTGCTGATGTGACCCAGAACCACTCTCAAATGTCACACAGAGAGCAGCAACTGAAACTGGTTGGGAGATCCAGTTCAAAAGCACTTTCCTGATCTGAAGTGAAAAGCCAATGTAGATATATCCTACAAATCATTTGTGGGATGTGCCCTCTGGCAAGACAGCACCTTTGAAATGCTTTTTGCCTCAGCTATGGTGCTCTGCATACACAAGCAGCAGTGGACCTGCTTCAGGCTCTTTGTGGAACACAGCATGAACAAAATCTAAGTAAACAGTGCATTCTGAGTGCAGTATCTCAGAAACATTCCTGATTTCTCTGAAATGCTGCAATTCCCCAAGTTTCTCTCAGCACGCTTAGATAAAATTACATTGTATGACAGCACTGTGCTGAGTGTGCTTGCCTTTAGTGAGTTGATTAAAAGGTTCCTGGTTTTGGGAATTACTAATGCCTTGAAATTTTTCTCCACATGCTTAGCTGTGCCAGTAGTATTTCATCCCTACTATGTGCTGGTTGGATCCTGCCAAGGAGTTGAGCAGAAATCTTATTTCTGTGATGCAGCAGCAAGATGCTTGCAGTACTTTAAATTGCTGTAGATGAAAGAGGAGATTTGCACCTTGAGCATCATCAAAGATGATTTCAGCACATTTTATTTCTTGTAGCAGCATAACTGTTTCTGTTATTCAAGTGAAAATAAGCACTGAATTAATAAAGTCTTGGAATTTTTAACCTGAAAACTGGCTCTGCCTGGCTTCCTTCTAGCCAGCAGAAGTGCCAGATCAGGCCAGCAGAATCCGTTCAGAATTTATAAGTTTTCTTATCCTAGCAATGTAAATGTAAAATGTTTGATACAAATCTCTTATTTATTTCACTAGTCTCACATTCATTTTAATTGAGGTGAAAAACCTGTATATTTTAGTGTGTGGCTGTATGTTTCCTTGATTCAGAAAAAGGTATTTGGTGGGCATAGTGGGGTTTTTATTTAAGATGAGAGCGAAGGGCCTAAAGGCCTACCCATTTCACATTGGAAGAGGAAGTGGAATTTCTTATTTTAAAATGAAAAAAAAATGTTTTATTTCCTAAAAACTGAAAAATTAGGATATTGATGAAGTTTTCTGGAAATTTGCATATAATTAATATTATGCAAATTATGAAATGCAATTTAATGGAGGAATTGAGATATAATAAATCTCTTCTGTAGATAATAATGTATCAGTATATAATACTAGAATTCTGACCCACTGATTTTTTCATTAAATAGGATTGTTTCAGAAAAACACTTTCCAATGGAGACTTTTTCTCTCTATATTTGCATAAGTCCAAAATTTAAATACCGTTAATATGAGGTCTCTACAGATTAACCTAACTTTACTGGATACAGAGTCATCTGAGTGACTTCAGAAAATTATATATTTTAATTTAGAATCCGAAGTTCCATTTTATAAATTTCTTTTATAAACCAAAAGGATTAAGTCTTATGTCAGTGGAAGACATGGAGTATTTTACCACATCAGCTTACCTGAATTTCTGCTTATTAAGGGCAGAATTTATCCTCTTATGATGTGAGTCTATAATATATATGGGAAGAAAAAGACTAAATTAACATAGGTAGAAACAGCAAGACTGATTTAGAGAAGTGTTTTTTGGTAGAAGAAATTTAACGAAAATGAAAAAATAAATTAACCCCCAAACAAAATGCTGACGTATACTGTGCTGAAGTACTTCAAATGTCAGCCACCCATCTTGAACAATTCTTAGAAAACATAGAAAAGTGTATTTGAGAGCATTTGATTTTCTTGTCTTCCCATGAACTGATAAGAGCTGAAACAGTGAATTAATTTTTTTAAATTAAAGCAATAGCAATATTACTTCATGAGATGGTTATTAGAGAAAGAATTACAATACAGAAGAAGGAAGAGCTTTAGTTAAGAGAAGTTTAATGTCGTCATAAATGTGCTAAACTATTGACTGGCTGCTCTCATTTGTGGTGTTTTTGTGTTCCAGACACAGATGTTTTAAATAATTTATTACCTGTTTGAAGAAGTTAATGAACGGTATGAAAAGGGGAAATTTTTGTTCTTTCCTTTTTTTCCTTCTGTAAGGATGTTTACTGTCTGCCACAATGATTATTCAATTTTCAGAGATGTTCACCACCTTCTGCTGCTGATTAAATTCCTGTTTGGTTTCCCTGCCAAATCTGCTGGATTAAATTAACAAACACTGTCTGCTTTAGTGGGAATGACCTGCACTGACCTTCAGCTTGTACAAAATAATAATCTTTTCAGTGATTTATTGATTCAGTGCTCTTTATCTTCTTTTAAAGAAATATGCAATGGAAATGTTTGCCTTTACCTTGACTGAATTTGCAGACATGCTCTCCTTATTTCATTATGCTAGAGACTTTGGCCCTATATATGTAATATTTTTGTACTCATTGCTATTATTAACACTTTTTTTCTTCGGAAGTTTCATTGGAGCTTGATTATGCTAAGGAAAAAATTTCATGTGATCCTTCAATCTAAAAAAGGGCCAAGTTTTGAAAATTATCCACATCAAAGGACCAATTTAGGAAGTTTAAGTCCTTTCTCTTTTTCCCAAAGTAAATTCAATTTTTGTTTAATTACTTCATTCATTTTCATTTGTTGTCAATCAGGTAGTGAGGAAACTGTAGAGAAATTACATTAGGAGCAAACGTGAAAAGGACCTAAATTATCGTGATATTAAGAATCTTTAATCATACTTCCATTGCTGTTTAGCCATAGTCCATTGCTATTGCTGCTTTTGAAGTCTGGAGAAATATAAGTTCAAACTCTCCTCTCCTTTTTGCAGAATAGATTTCTACTGGAAATGCAGTCCTTGCATTATATGTGTGGGCTGTCAGTGCTGCCTTGGCTCATGAAATCTGGTGGCCATGGCTAAGGCATAATACTCGTGATCTCCTGTGGAAAAATGTGTGGCACAGATAGCTTCAGATAGCATCTGGAATAAAGAAAGAGAAAGGTTGTTCACAGAACCACAAAACTACAGCTTTGAAGCCAAGAATCCAGGTGTTGCAACTAGCTCTGGTGGGTCATAAATTGACCAATGGAAATTTTTCTTAAGGAGTGAAAAGCTGTGGATACAGGAAAACTGCGACTCTGCAGAAGAACTAAACACTGCTTCATATTTTTCTGTTTATTTTCATTTTTCTCTTCTGTTGGGTTTGCCAAGGGGAAGATATTTTTATTTTATAGCATTGGTTCTCACATCACTTTTGAAAATACAGTTAATAGTGAAGTCTTTGTAGATCCAAATCCCACCACCCTTCAGGTGAATGTTGTTTTCCCCATTAGACAGGTGCAAAAACTTTTAAAAAAAGATTTCCTTTATGCATAGCTTTGGAATGGGTATTTTTCTTTTGTTGTCAAAAGGATATTTTAAAAAATCTGCTTTGTTGACGCCGCTGCAATATTAAACCTTTCTAAGCTATTTCAGTAAATCGGTTCTTTGGTTTATCCCAGTTGCAGAGCTTCAGCAAATCCTTTTTATGTGAAATGTAACGGAAAAATGGCTGCAATACATTTCCAGCAAAAGACAAGATGAGCACTTACAGACATCTTAAGCGACCAATTGATTTGTTGATGACACTGATGAAGGACAGTGTCCCTTAGTAAAGAGAGATGAGGTAACCACGTAACACTCTGATACTGGTGTTTTTGTGTTATCGTTGTCTGTGCACACGGATTAAAACCAGAATGGCCATCTAAACCATCCTTTAGTGCTTGTATTGATTGCTGGTTCTCAAACCAGCCCTGTTATGAATTGGCCATTTATCACTTCAGAGGAAATGAACATCCCCAGATTTTGAGCTCCAACTTCCGTAACAAGGGTCTTTTCAGATAAAAAAATCAACATATAAGATGAAAGCAAAAATAAGAAGTATATTTTCTAGCCTTAGATATGTGAAAGGATCAGGTCAGTATGCACAGGTCAGGGTGTTTGCTGCATGTATGTTGTCTGTTGTGATACTCTGGCTGCACTCAGAAAGTCCTCCTGCAAAGCCATTTGGTTGTCTTACTCTGCAGAACCCAGGAGGGTAATAGCTGTCAGGGCACTCTCTAGGACACATTCCTGTGCATTAGAGCAGTAATAAAAGTCACTACTGTGCTCAAATAAAATTTTGGTGAGGTCCAAAGGCTGTAGCTTTGGTCTGAACTTCAAATTCCATTTAAAAATCGTTGTGTTTGCTTTCATTCTGCAACCTTCCACACTCTGCTTTTCTTGTTTTCTCTAAGTTTTATGTAAAAGGCTTAGGTTTGCTTTGAGAGCACATAAATTTTACAACCATATTTTCTGATGATAACTTTTACTTTGAAGAGGGTCTCACTTTCCTGCTGTGCATTTGGCAGCTGAAACAGGCTAGTATTATTTGCTTTACACAGGAAAATGAAGGATAGACATTTTCTAAATTGATTGTCTGAGACTTAAATACATATTGAGATTTTACTTAAATGTCCTGTTTTCAGCAGCTATATTCTATCTCACCTCTATTTCTTAGAGGTTTGGAGAAAAAAGCCTGAGTAAGTGGTGCTTTTGAAAGTCAGTCCAGCTTGGCTTCTAAATTAAATCCTGATATTTTTCTAAATAGTTTGATTTTTGGGTGTCTTGCTCTTGTAAACATGTCTGCTAACTTCAGTGGGAACAACTAGCTGGTTTGGCACAGTCACCTTAAACTCCATTCTAAATGTGATTTGGCATTCCCTGCACGTCTTTCCTGTAAGTATTTTTATATTTTGATCTCAATTATCCAGTTGCTGGTTTACTATCGTTTTGCAGTCTCTAAAGACAAGAGACATTAGATAATTATTTTGGATTATGAACCATGTATCAGCCTATCCAACTGGCCATATGAAATCATCTGAAATGACTCTGAAGGCTCTTCGAAATGTAAAAATACTTTCAATTTGTAAAATAGGTCTATGAAGGTATCTAGTGCTTGTACCATTAGCCAGTCAAAAAACTAACTTACCAGAGTTATGTATCTCTGATCTCCTGTATAGACTGTGTGGGAAAACAGGTTCCTCCTGGGAGAATACCAGATCTTGGATGAAGTGTTTTGAGATGTCTTGGTGAGATGGGATGGATTGGAACAATGCATCTCTATGTAGACTATGCAACCCTTGTGACTTTGGTCTAGAAGGAATCCTGCTGCATTAGATATACAGAAATAAGTAACAGGAAAAGGTGGTTAATATTAGCTATTGTCTTGAGAATATTTCTCCATATTAATTTTTTGTGGCTGTCAGAAATCAATTCATTCCTCATTTTAAAATATCATTGCTGTCTTTAAAAAGTACAAATAATGATGAGATAGCCATCCTTTCACCTGAGAGAAAATCGCTCTTGCAGTGGGTAGGGGCTGTTCCACATTATGTTAGTGATGAATTGCAGTTTCCTGTGTGAAAGATTCATTGACTTAAACTTTGTGTCTCCCTATCAACAGGCAGAAGATAGGCTGTCTCTGTCAGAAATGTGTGATGTAAGTGACAGGATGCCAAATACATGGTCTTGGGAAGAATTTGCTTTCTCCTGCTGTGAATCATGGATGCCTGAGCTGCATTTTTTCTACAAACTGCAAGTGACTGTAAGGGCATCCACACTGAGCAGAAGTAGGCATTCACAACAGGTAGCTAAACAAGGACCCAGAACTTCTTAGGTGTGATTTTAAAGTGAATCACAAGGTCTTCTTATGCCTGCATGACTCTGGGAGGAGCTGCCTTTTGAGACTCACCCTGAGCCAACAGGATTTCTGTCCTGCTCTCACTGCGAGAGAATGGCTCTCAAAGTAGAAATCAGCCAAGCCAAGCTTAACTAGGTCATGGAGAAAAGTCACTGAGGATGAACTTGACTTTTGCAGCTGAAAATAGGTGGGAAAATATTCTTTTATAATATGTGCTTCACTGTTAAGGTACAGTTGATGTGGAACTGCTGGGTCTAAAGATGAAACAGCATCTTTAAAAGCAAAATGAATCTGAAATTTAAATGAATCTGATTCTAAATCAATCTGATGTTTTTCATCTGAAGTGCTTATTGCCCTTAGTTTGGTGACAAACAATGCTGTTACCTCCATATGCATGCTGTTTCAAACTTAGCTTTCCCTTTTCCTCTCTATAAACTGCTCACTTGACCAGATCATAGGTATGGATAACCTGTTGAATCCTGAACTTCAGCTTTGTTTGAAATGTAGCTTCATTAATCCAATGTCAAAAAAAAAATTCTCACTTTTTTTTTGCAGCCATATAATAAGCAACAAGAGGATGATAATCACACAGGATAAATAAAATTATCTATATTTCATAGAAGGAAGTTAAATGCAAGTCTGTACTTTTATGATGACTGTCTTTTCTGACAGTGTTACAACTCCTGGTTTCTTAGCCTGTTAACTTTGCTTTGCACCTGTCTCAGAGCGTTAAATAGCAATAAATCCCAGATGAACAGGCTAGCTAGAGGACACCCATGTATATTTCTCAATGATATGATGACAGTGTTAATCTGATATTAGATCTTTAAGGACTTGAAAGTGAGGTTACTAAAAAATGCATGTTCAAAATATCTTGAATATCTGCAGGTTAGAAATATTGTTTAGAACAGCCCTGAAACTGCTGTGAATAACTCCAAAGAACTAATTGATGAGGTATGGGACAAAGCACATGATTGTGGAACTACAGGTGGGTCTAACACCCTATTTAGCTTTTTCTAACCCAAACAATAATATGAAAGCAGCTTGACCACTGAATTAATAATAGTTTGCAATTTTTCTTTCTTTCCTGAAGCAAAGTGAAGGCACATTTCAATGGTGCAGTGACTAGGACAGACAACAAGGTGACTGGCACCTTGGATGAATGCAGTGAATGCCAGGCAGCTAAGAGGATGCAGCATATAAAGTTATTATGGTGAAGTTAAATGCTCCAATTAAAAAAGAACTTCAGATTATGACCAACAGCTGGCCAAACAAATGCTTCCCTTAAATAAGATAGAAATAATGCTGACCTGCATCTCTGAAAAGCTTACAGCTTGTTAGCCAAATGTCCTTTTTGTTGAAACTTGGCATACATATTTTACACTGCTAACACATTTCCTCTTATAAGCACCTAAACTCGATTTGATCTGGTCTGTGGTATAAATAATGATTTATCTGGAAGTCAAAAGAAAAAATAGCTTTCTTTTGTTTGTACTTTGACTGATAAGACTTCATTTTGACAATGTAACATCACTAACACATTCTTTAAAACAAAGGAAGGAACATATTCTTGAGTTCACACAATAGCAATAAGAAATAACTACATTTTTACAGTTTATCTTGCATGGAACATGCTCTCAGGAGAAAACTGGAGATAAAATTTATCTTTGGAGGTGAAATGAAGAGAGAAAAAAGCAGATCTCAGTTTTTCATTCTTGTTTCTGTCATCAGGATTGACTGTTGCCTGTTTATCACTGGAGCACCTCCTCTACCTTTGGGGCTCTCATGGAGAAGGCAATGGGAGCCACACACGAGGCATGTTGCATGTCCCCCAGCTGCTCAGTGATTCTTGAGGCAATGGGAAAACAAAAAAAACAAAACTGTGCTATTTTCTAAATGCTTTCTAAAAGTAATCTTTCATCAGGATGGATTATAGATACATGGCAAGGCTGGGTAGATTAGAACATACAATTCCAGTTGCTTGCATGTCAGTGGTACAGTCTCAGCTTTGATAAGCAAGGTAGACCTGAAGATTATGCTGAAGCCCACCTCCTGTTGCTGTCCATCTCAGAGTTAAGCTCTCACTACCACCTGTCCAACCTGATTAGACTGATCTTACTGCTTCTTTTCTATGAGCTTGATGCTTTCTGCAATTTCAGAAATTGTTTCAAATTAACTTTGTTTTGGTGGTTGTAAGTCTAGAGTTCAGTCAGCAGTGATCCCTCTATGCTCTGCTTCTGCTTCATAATCCTTCTAAATCACTTTCTTTCTTTCTCAGGGACTAGCCTAAAAAGCAGACTGCATGCTGAATTGGACAGAGGACCTACTTTGGCTGTCAACTTTGTGGGCATTAAGTGGGCCATGTTGCAGTAGGATGGCTTATATGTCTCAGCACAGTTGAGAACTAACCTTAAGGCTGACCCTAATTATCAGCATCAGCAGATCCTATGTCTCCTTCTAAAGAGATTTCTTTTTGTTTCTTCCAGTACAACCCAAGTTCTTGTACTTTTTCTGTGGAAGGTGTGGGCTGGAAGAATTTTCTGTTCGACTTGCCCAGTTCATATTATGTATCTCGAA
Source organism: Motacilla alba alba (assembly GCF_015832195.1). Lineage (NCBI taxonomy): Eukaryota > Metazoa > Chordata > Aves > Passeriformes > Motacillidae > Motacilla > Motacilla alba. The sequence continues at coordinate 22,068,442 of NC_052017.1, read as the reverse complement.
TGCTCTTGGGAGCAATGGAGGCAAAAGATTGGGCCAATGGGAAGGGCAGGGAGTTTAATTTAAAAGTTCAGTGGAGATGCAAATGTAAAACTCCTTTTCTCGTACTGGTGTCTGCACTTTCTTGGCTTCTGTTAAAGGAGAGCATTGACCCCATTGGAGAAATGAAATGTGAGTTTGCATCTTTGTGCTGGCTGAATTAAATATTTTGTCTAATTTTGGACACATGCTTTTAGGCAGTGCTTGATCTCTCCAATCAAATAATCCCCACTTTTGTTTTTTGAACTACCTTGCCCAGAGTAAGTTGCTAATACAGTGAAGTGTGGATGATTACCCAGTATTTAATTGACATCTGTAGTTTGTAGCTATGTTACAAGATGAAACTTTTTCTTAAATGTTTCCTAACTTCAAAGATCTTCTACACAGCAAAATGTTAGGAGCCAAATCTTCAGGTAGAGTAAAGCAATGTCTTTCCATTATGCCACTGGAGACTGTTTTGATTTACAGCTACTGAACCTCTCACACAAGATATTGATTTAAATTTTGTTTCCTAATGGGAACAGAGTCTGAATAGCTTCTACATTCTTTTTGCTTGCTCTGTTCCTTCTCCTTCTGCATATAAAAACCCGTTTGATTATTTAATTAACAAATCTTGTTGCAGTTTTTTACACTATATAATAAAATCCCTTCAGATTGTTTATGTAAGTTCACTTATTTATTTATGCAAAATTGCTGCATGCTTCACTTTTGTCTCATTTTCCATGGTGTTAAAATTAAATATTTATTCACTGGTTGCAGTTGTGCCTACCATGCATATTACTTCATGATGGAATATGATTGATGCCCTGTCTTCTAATCACCTATCTATATAAGCCATCTTTGTCAATACTGGTTCATTTTTCTTTTTCTTTGCCAAGAGGCAAGTGCAGGAAATCAAATAGATGTGATTCAAAATTAAGTTTATAACATGAAATCTGAAAAGCTCCAGAAAAATAGTGGGAGACAGCTGGGCAAAGTCCAGGCCACTCTTGGAAGGTTTCACACTGTCATCAGTTGGGTTTTTATCAGTGTTCCATATAGGATTGTACAGGTAAATATTATCAACACTAAAATAAATTCAACTTGAAAAAGAGTCTGCAAGTGTGCACTGGGAAATTAACATTTTAAAATTACCCCTTTTTCTATTTTAGTGCAGAGAGCTTTGTTTTAATTTTTTTTTTTTCCATTTCATACATCAGTTAGGACAGGGCCTCATTCTGACTCATGACTACAGCAAGAATTAGGCTTTCTGTTCCATGATTCTTGTTACTGTGCAGTCATGTAATTTTTAAGTGTGTTCAATAAAGACCCTTCTCTCCTCTGAGAAAATGTTAATATTAAGACTTTCCCAACAGTCCTAGGTCTTCACTCCTGACTGTTGAACAGTATCTGAGGGACAGTGTAAGACACAGAGTCTTATTTCTTATTAACTTCTATAAGGCCACATATAAATGTGTGTTTAGGTGTAGGGCTGAAAGAAATTCTGAAAGTCACAGGCACTATGTAACCTCAGGGCTTAAATATAACATAGATCCATTATGGCTTTTCTTCTATGCTGGAGACTATTAACATTAGTAAAGTAATTTGCAAAATCCTCAGTTTTAAAAGTTCTTTTAGGATGACTATTTGTTGCTTAGAAAGGAACACATGCAAAAATAATTGACCGTATTAGGTCTTAATGGAAGCCCTGATATGACTTGTTCCAACAGTTCCTAAAAACCCCTTCAAACTAGAATTCAATTCTTAACAAAACATTAAAAGTTTTGCAAGAAAAGAAAATGTTGTGGTTTGTTTTGATTTTTAAAAATACTTTAATGGTTCTAGAATGCCTGCAAAAAAACCCCCACAAAAACCCAATAAAACAGGAAGTAAGTTACAAAGATAACAATAAATAACCATGTGACTGACTTAGTTGTCATTCTTCTTTATATCATGACCATTTATAACCTGGTGGGTTTTTCACCTCAAAGTATGATGAGATAATGAAATTCAGCTACTCAGGAAAGTAGAAGAACATATATTTTATAAGAAATTATTGAAATTCTATATAGGCAGCGGTGGCCATATATTCTCCTTGCTTCTTACATACTACCTGTAAAGCACATTTTTCTCCTGCTAAACTATGTGAGCAGTCACATTTGGAGTTTTTTTAATTGAACTTTTACTTTTTCCCCCCAGCATTTGCTTCAGGCAGGGCAGAACCAAATTCTGTTGAAATGAACAGAAATATTCCCCAACATTCTATGGCTTTAGGTTAATAAAATTTTCATTAACTGGCTACAAGTGCCAGTCTTTTTTGTGTAAACACTTCTTTCCCATTATTCCCATGTTTTGTTTCAAAATGTAACCATGATCATTATATTCTGGCTCCTGGTCCTCAGATAAAGCATGATAAACAAACTATATCCCTTGTAGATGTACAAGATCACAAGGAAAATATTTGGTTTTTTACCACTCAGCTGTTCCACCTCTTCAAATGCACCTTCTGTTTAATAGGTCCTAGTATCTGACTTCAAACTTGTGCTTGAACATGGGTGCTGTTGGACAAAATATTACATTTTCAGCTCTTGAAAGAGACACAGAATAAGATTTCAGCTATTTTAAATAGTTCTCTGGACCAAAAATTTGATTGTCCACAAAATGAAACTTGTATTAACTCCTTGATGTTCACAGTGTAAGAAATTACTTCTCCTATTTTGTCCAGCAAAAATTACCTTTCATAATGTTCAACATCTGTTACCTTCATTCATTTTTGTATTTAGAAGGTCTATTTTGTAAGGTGTTGGAAACTAATAGAAAAGAATCAAACTCCTTTTGTACCACTGAATGAGGCACAGTAGGGGCACAATCACCTCAAATATGATTTCCCACTTTTAAGTGACACTTAGGGGTTAAATTAATTCTCAATTTTTGTGCAAATAAATAAAATTTATATTTGTGATAAATAAGTTATTTGCATTTAATTTTATTTAATATTAGAATGTTTGGCTAAGCCAAAACGTTCTTTTATCTTGTGATAGAGATTACTGTAATGAGGGAGATGGTATGAAGGGTTAAAAATCTGAAATGGATCCTTACAGAAACATTAAGTGATGTAAAATAAGTTAGAGATTATGAACAGCAAGAGCTCCTTAAAGCTCATGTTTTTTTTTTCCTTTTCCAGACTTTTTATGTTTAAAGTTGATAGGTGGTGATGAAAACATTTCAGTGTTTATTACAGGACAGTGTTCTTAATTTTATAAATTTAGGAACATTTTGTCTGATCCTTGTCATTTTAGACGTAGAGTGTGTTATAAAAGAGGGGCACTGTCAGGTAAAAAAGTTAGGTCACTATTAATTTAGTGCATGGATAAGATCCCGCACTAAGTTGGAACTGCAAGCCTGATTCTGTGTTTGGCTTCCAGCGGTCCATGAACATTCCTTGAATGTTGGATGTGTCTGAGTACTTGCTTCATTTGAATAAATCATAAGTGCTGCACTTATATCACCTTCAGTACAATTTCCAGAGTACAAAGGGGGAAGCCTCATTATAATGAATGTAAAATTAACTTAAACAGAGACCTTCTAGGTTCAAGTCTGAACCTGGCTGGATAAAAGCACATTTTCTTTAATACGAGAGAATAGCTGGAGTTTTGAATAAGATGATAATTAAAAAAAAAAAAAAAAGTATGCCAGCAATGAAAACGCAAATACATACTCAAACTAAGTTATTTTTTAAAATGTTATTGCCTGTGTCGGTAAAAATATTGCTTTTACATCTATTTTTTACAGTGAAGTATATTTTGTTAAATAAGTTCTTTCATTTACTTCCATAGAATTACCTCAATTATCTCTTAAGTAAGTGAAAAAATGCTTTAAATTCTTTTTTATTGTGTTTTCACTGTTTTGCCACAAATACAGAAAAATAGAAAGACAAGTATTGTGCTGGTGTCCAGGCTATGGCATCTGCTATTCCTTGTGCTTTATGTCATTGACAAATGGTAAAGTTTCTTTGTGCTAGTCTGAATAGAAGCTCTTGAAAGAAATGACCCGTCACAAGCTGGTCACTGGTGTTGACAATACTACATGTGAGATGAGTACAATGGGAACTTCCTAGAGTGGAGAAAATATTAGTGAATTTTTTCATCTATAAATATAATGCATGCTGCCCTGAGGCAGTAAGGATTGGACAAACTGGTAAATATAACTAGGGGGACATAGCATAGCATTCAATACCAGTAAGTTGGATGGCTTTTTTCTTTTTTTTCCCCACTGTTGATGTAATATACTACACTAAAGTTAGCTGGGTTAGTTCCTCTGAAAGAAAATGGTGTGGCTAAAGGAAGTCCTTCAAAATCTTCAGGCTAATCTTTTGCTTTGTGTTTCAAAGAAGGCTATAAAGGAACTTGAACCAACACTAAGAGAAGGATCACTTGGTTTTGTCACAGGTGCCTTCAGTTTTTTTAGGCTTTGGAAGACTGATGCATGTCTCCTCAAAGCTGGAGCACAAGATGTTGCTGACTTAAGCCTGTCTGTGGGTGACTCTTCATGGTCAATTCTGCCATCTTCCACTGCTGCTGCAGCCCGTGCAGCCTGGGGTTAGAGAAACACCGTGAGGGAAGGACATGACAAGTGCAAAATATGGGAAGCAATGGAAAAAAAAAAAAAAAAAAAAAAAAAAAAAAAAAAAAAAGGAGATCAAGTCTCCTTACCAGGGAGTGAGCAGAGGAGTGAAGTTTATCATAAGGTCTTTAATAGAGTTCTTAGCAGGAATGTAATTCCTATTTGTGATAGTTTCAGGCTTTCACATATATATTTGTCCATTTTATCCATTATTTGGATAACAGTATTTTGCAAAGACACTAGAACCCTGGTGAAAAGGATTTATTTTCTGTCCTCATTTTCATTCCTTTCCTTCTGCTTTCTTTTTAAGTTACTAGACAGTGTGGTCAAAATCTCTGGTTTCTTTTAGAAAATGATGCAGTAATCACAAAGCTCTCACAAACCATTCAAGTGAGTCACAAATACCTGTCATCAGAAGGAAAAGGTATATAGTAAGTTGTGATCAGATATAATTTTTCTATTGTTTATCTGCAATTCTTGAAAGACTTCTACAAAAAGGAAAATTTATATAAAAGTTTGGATGGTATGCAGAAAAAACAGATATGTAATTCATAACTTCAGTTCAACCAATGCCATTTTTTTTACAGGAATGTCAGGCTCTAGTGGAAAAATACAGGAAAGAGCTATATTAGGAAATAATTCAACAAAAAAATCTGAATAATGAAAACATTTGAGAAAATCTGGTGAGTATTTATCAACAGAAGAAACAAAGATGTCAGAATGTTAATTGAACATGCTCTATTTTAAGAAAAATATAACCAAAAATATATAAAAAATCCCCCATCCTGAACACCAAAAACCAGAAAGAAAGGTTCAAGTGGCTGTGATTTGAAATGAAAGAGCAATGGAGATTTTGGTCACATGTAAATAGGGAGGTTCATAAAGGAAAGAATGATGCCTGAATGGTAGATTACCACTATTATTTCAGGAATTAGATAACCAACGCATTAAATTTTAGTTTTTTAATAATTTATTTCCTACCATTCTACAGTAATTCTCAGAAATATAAAAAAACTAAGACTATTTACCACTGACTATGTTGTATACTCTGCACAGCTGATGTTGAAATAGGTCATATTTTTACATCACCTGCTTTTCCATTTGGCTGACTGCTTTCTGGATTCCCCCTCATAGGATATTTCTCTTTCTGCAACAGGAAACCAGGCACACTGTGCATGCAGAGTGTTTCAGTGAATATGCTAAATCATTGTATTGACATGCTGCTAGTTCCACTCACTAGACCTTGCTTTTGGTCATGTAGAACACTATCAGCTTGAGAAATGCTTGTAAAGTCTAACAAAACTCTTAGGACACCATGCACTCTGGGGACTGTGTGATGGAGTAAAGGGAAAATTCAGTCTGCTGGGAACTCTCCATCCCAATCTTTGCTCTCTGTTGTGTACAAAAAGATCACAGTGAAAGATACTACAGCCTTACTGGGAGCCTCTGCATCCTAGGAAAGGTGTGGGACAATACAAACTTGCTACACAAAAAGTCAGGCCCCAGCTTTGTTCTGGAAGTAATACTTCTAGAGGTGAGCACCAAACTTGACTTAGAGTCAGTCTCAACCCTGAGGGTCAGAGCAGCTTCTGGAAGAGTACAGCAGGAGCATCCTCAAGGACATATTTTATAAGTATTAAAAACAGTGGATTATGGTACCTTGGATTATGGTACCATGGTTGCCTTTTTATTCCATGAAATTTCTTCCTTGTACTTTTAGTGTGTGGTGAAGTCTGCACCTTCTGCATATCCGGGCATTTTTCTGAATCCCACAGGGGCTTAAAAGGGATTTATATGCCTTAAGCTCAGGATAGTCAGTTCTGAGTGATCAGGAAAGCAGAACTGTCTGTATAAATGTGCCAAATCAAACAGCGAGCTCCAACTGAACTCAAGGGTATGTTGCTGCTGAACAGGAACTTGCTGCTGAACAAGGAACTATTTTCCCATAAATTTTGGGGTTAAAGATTAGTTGTCTTTATAATTCCTGTAGTTGATTAATTCTCAAGTTTTAGCAGGCTTTTGGCTGATCCAAGAAGCAATCATTGCTTGAAGGTAACAGGACCTCTTTGAAATATTGCTGTCAACCACTTATGCAAAGCAAGTGAAAGAAGACTTCTCTGACCAAAAGTATTACCTGCCCAAAGAAAGCAGGCAGTCCATTATGGTGTTTCAGCTCTTCTTAAAAGGAGAAATGTTTGTTCCAGTATCAAGCCCCAATCTCCTATGTTGCAATTAAAGCTTTTCTGTCCCAACTTTAATGTTCATTACCTCATATATATATATATTCATGTAGATGATTGCATATTAAAAAAATTCTGATATACTAGAAAATGTTATTGTTCCAGTTCTTTGTTAGACAAAACTGCTGTGGTTTTCCTTAATCTCCCCTCATAGATCATGTTCTCTATAGTTTTTTTCAATCCACCTGAACGTGATTTCATCTGGAAGTTAGTTCCAGAGCTTGTATACTGGAACATTTAAATTTATTCTAGATATTAGGAAAGTCTTAATAAAGTCCAAATAGACCACAGCTGTGACATTTCCCTTATCCAGTTAGGCCAGCAATCAAGGAAAGAAATTATGTCAACTTGACATGATTTGTTCCTGGAGTCTGTGTTTTCTCTTTTTTATTACCATCTTACTGTTTTGTGCCTTATAAAAGAATTTTTAGCAAATTGCCCCAGAGTCTTTCAAGGAAGAACAGTTCAAGGACTGGTTTATACCCTCCCAAGCAGAGATATTTTCCTTTTTTGCAGTGTGACATTGTGATTGCCCTCTATTTCTCTTCAGGGAATTCTACTCTTCTTCATCAACTCTCCAAGGTAAGTGCTATGATTCAGAGATTACAGGGGTCGCTTTGTTAAGGATACTTAATTGAAAGCCATTGAACTAAACTAAATTGAAAATCTCTATCTTTTTCAATGTCCTCCCCCATATTCAGGAAGACATGCCTATCTATCTCCTTTAAACATTTAATTTAATTAAGTATTGGATCATAGTTAACATCTATTTGAAAATTGAAAGGATGCATCAGATGCAATAGCCTTCCTTGGGTCATTCATTATTTCATCTCCTTAATACTTCCTTTGACTTCTTTAATGTGTCATGTATTTGTAGAATCTTTTATTGTTGCTTGTTATGTCCCCTGTTAATTGCAACTCAGCCTTAGTCTTGCTGAATTTAATGTATCTGAGCAATTCTTTTATATCCTTAAGATATATGCCCTTGTTTTCATTCTGTATGCAGATCCTCCTTCTATTTTCAGATCTCTAAACTGCTACTAATAAAGTCAAAATATCTTCTACTAGAATTCTTATCTTTGAGGTAATTTCAGTTGTGTCATTGGCATAATGTTTCCAGTAACCACCAGGTCTCTCACTTAAAAAAACCCCACCCAAATTATCCATGCAAAAGACCTGACAATAATTAATTTCTGCTGATGCCTGCTTTCTCAAGGTGCTGTCAATATTTTGTAACCTTTCCTTTTTTTCTGTTTCCAACAGTGTCTCCTTAACCCAAATGATTTTCTGCCTCTGGCAGAATAATTTTAAAATAGCTACTGTCCTAATAATTTTCCTTTCAAAGAAAAGATTATCTCCAGTAAATGCAGCAAATATTTTGAGCCCTACAATATAATTGTTTCAAAATAAGTAAAGGAAAGTCATATCCCTAGTCACCAACAGGCTGTGTCCCTTGGGTTGTCTCTAAACAACCATATTCAACAGCCTCTCATAGTCTTGGAAGTGGAGCTATTGCCATAAAATCTTTTTTCTATTCCAAAAACCATTGAAACTGTCATTCACTGTATGTGATTTTCCCAAAGTTCAGAAAGTGCTCTTGATAAATAACCTCTACCACTGTGTCTCAGGTGTTTCTCAACCCCCACCAGGTGCTTCCTTGTATACTTACTATATTCCACTAGGAATGTGTGACACCAATTACGCAAATTAGTTAAGCCTTTGAGTTATTCCTGTTTGTTCCTCATGTCCCGACCACGTACCTAGAAGGTATTTCAGGTATTCCATTGCCTGTGATATTATTCTTTTACTTGCCTCACAGTTTCTCTTTTCTTCATCTTACTTGCTAGATGAAGGCTGGTTTCCTCTAAGAAGGAAAAATGGCTAAAGACAGCTCTTCTCTTTTGTTCCTAAAATTTTGGAACCCAGCATGTATTATCACTGAGATGCTGTCTTATTCTCACTGTAGATTGCATATCCATTCCCTTTCCTGTCCTTCATGTCACAAACAAACTACATTTTGCAGGTTAGCAGTGACTGCTCCAGGTGACAGTGACATTGCCCTGGGAGTAGTGGTAGAAAAGCAGGAACTGTGCCAATGGATTAAAGTGTATTTGCCATCTTGCAATCTGATGAAGTACCAAACATCTAGCTATTAAATCTGGTATTCCTGCTTTGGAGTAGAGTAAGAAGAGTTACCCTAACCCTAGTACTAGAGCTGAAGTGACCACATGTAAAAGAAAAAATGACAGCCTGTTGTAAGCCATGATTTTCTTTCTTATCTAAAATCAAAGAAGAAGAATCAGTTTTCTCCATAAGGCTACATTTGAGAAAGATTTGGGGGGGCTTTGAGATGGACCTTTTTCTGGTATGAAGGAAAAGGATAACATCAATAAAAGTATTTGGGTGAATAAAAGTCTGGGTGAAGATTGCATTTCTGTCTTTAAAAGAAGAGATAGTCTGTGTGGGTAAACCAGAGTAGTGTCATTTTGCTGTTAAAAAGAAGTTTGTTCAGTGACTGTCTACAGAAATCAAATTGTTAGGTATTTCAGCAGCCTGAGTTACAGCTTCTCTTGGGAAGCATGATACTGAAATATAGAGCCCTTCATTCCAAGGTTAGTGACTCAGATCTGTCCCCAGGTGAAAGAGCAAAAACAAAACAAAACAAAACAAAACAAAAAAAAAAAACAAAACAAAACAAAACAAAACAACAACAACAAAAAACTAAAACAAACCCCCCTAAACTCTTACCTGATGGCTTTTTGATGATACATGTGAAGAAAGCCAGTGTATTACAATCAAACAGAGGAGTGCCCACACTGCAAAACTACTGTCAGAGCCACTGGTGCCTCAGCAAAATGGCCAAGGACAAAAGAGTCATGGAGAACATACTTACTGCAAATTCCCTCTGGCAGCTGCTGAAGCCAGTGATGCTGGACGTGTCACTGCACTGAGCTTTTGTGGGGAGCAGTGCTGGACAGTGAAGGACTTTGACCTGTAACTTCTCTAAGACAAAAGAATCCATATCAGGAAACCCTGTGTGCTTAAGGTCTCACCCAGGATTAGTAATTTTTATCACAGATATCCGAAGTCCTCCCACCCATTTTGAAGTGAGAGACAAAATTGTTTGAAAGGTTAAAGCAGTTCTGAAATCTGTTCTGGCAGAAGCCTTCTCCTGGTGGGCTGTGCCACAAAAACTTGTTTTCTTGTAGTGCCACCCAATATGTTAAGAAAAAAAGAGGGATTCAGTGCAGCTGCTAAGTCTGAGGATTCATCCTCAGAAATACATACAGAGCAGCACTCCAGGGGGTTTTAGCTTTGAGGGAGGAATAAAGCTAACAGGATATCCATGGATCACCCACTGAATTCGGTTAACCTCTCAAATGTACTCCTGTACTGTGCTTCAGTTTTCACTGGGGAGCAGCCTCAGAGCATGATTCCCTTTGTGTGGAACTCATCTGGAAGATACACTCCGGGAGTTCACCAGTGGTGAGCTGGCAGTCAGTCTGTGAGAGCAGAACACAGCTAGTCTGATGCAGAAAAACCCCATGCAATATGAGCAGGGAGGATGCCAGGCCCTCACCAGCTATTTCACTTTACAGAGCCACTTCTCTTGGTCTCTATTGCTTGCTAATATCGATATAGCTTAGATGGACTAAGGGATTTTAGCATCCTATAGACATGTGAGTTATATTTTGCACTTAGGATCAAAAATTGTATGCAGTATATGCTTAAAAATGAGGTAGAAAAGTAAAATTTTTTGTTGCACTTAGTTCAGCGGTTTTGATTACTCTGTCATCTTTATCAAAGTAAAAGGAAAACTCCTAGTGGATTTAATACTTAGCAATTGCCAACGGTATGTCAGGATAAAATGTATCTAAGCACAAGAGTATAGTCAGTCTCCTTAAGCTGATATAGGGAGTTCTTGAAATGACCTTGGAGGCTGAGAATGAAGAGCAGACATAGTCAAAATGCTTCTTGCCTTCTGATGCCAGTGGGCTGGATTTGACCATCAGTGTTTCACAGAACGTCACAAACTTTCACACTGAATATAGTGATTTTGGTGGCTGTGGAAAGCATTTCTAGAGGTATGTAAGCTTGAAATGTTAGTGGCTTTTTTTTCCAATCTTGGCAGACTCAGGTTTCTACATTTCTGTACCAAACATATTTGCAAGTATGCTTAATTGTAGCAGACCTGTTAATTATGGAAATAATTCAAGGATAAGATAAAAACCCTAGGACAAGACATAAAGAACTTCAGATTTTTTCTTTTTCTGTAATACTGTGACAGTCATGTTTTATTTCATGTGGAGAAAATAATGTCAGGAATCACCAGTTTGCTACAGCTGAAAACAGCACAGCTGGCAGATGAGTATTTTAATGTATTTCTAGATTAAGGAAGGCGGTTTAAAGAAAACATCATGCAAAAATTCAATCTGCTATGGGTTTAAAATAAAGTCCTCATGGTAGAGTGAATACCTACCTTATGTTTTATCAAATTGCAGTGGATTGTTTTCCTAATGAAGCTTGTGTCCCCCTTAAGCATTCTTCAGATATTTTGTGTTCACTTTGGTCTATAATAATGCAATGATTGAGTGCAATAGTGGATTTTCCTTTAGTAAGGCTCTATCAGGACACTTTTCTTAACAAATTAAACTCTAACTGAAAGCAATTTATACAGGCAAGGGAAACAAAATGCTGTATATTAATTCCAATGAGCTCTTTAATTCTCATCAAATTGGATTTTTTTCAAAATTAGTTAGGGTTTTCTAAAGGAGGAAAATAGAAGCTTGGTTCCTGTTTATCTTTGTTTCAATACCTCTTTTTCTCTTCCAATCCTTAAATAATACCTCCATATAGTACACTTTAGCTGGAATAATACAGTTGGAGCTTAAGAGACTAGAAATCGATATTCAACACTTCATCCATGGCCCAAGATTCCTCTACTGTCATGAAGCCCAGGTTGAGGGAGAACTAGATTTTAGTTACTCCTGAGAATAAGTCAGAATGCAGTGGTATTAAATATGTGTAAGAAATGACATCTAAACTGCAGAACATGAAAAAATGTGTAAAGAAGGTGCAGAGAACGTCTGGTTTTAGTCATGTATACCTATTTCCTGAGGTTTGGAGCACACAAGATATTTGTTCACGCCTTGTTTCACAGAGGAGTGCTTGGAACCCAAGCTTGAAGTTTGGAGCAGGAGGAATGGTGTCAGGCCACTTTGCACTTCTTTGGGTCTATATGGGGTCAGTACTGACTTCCTGCACACTCTTCCATAAATTATACTGGTTGTCCATGCACCTTCAGGTAAGAATGATTTCTCTTAGGAGAGGATCCCACAGGCCAATATATCACAGGAATCTGATTTTCCCTCCTCTGTGCTCTGCAAGGGTGTCAATCTCTTCATTGCAGCCCATCATGACTCATTTTACTGTACTAACTAGTGTCTGTATCTGAGGTGCTTCAAATAAGCTAAATATAACAGCAGAAAGACATCACCATGACTCTGACTAACCTTTTCTCATGATTTTTTCTTTGCATGTCTCTCTGGGAGACAGGACACAGCAGAGGGCATTCACCTTTCCCTTGGCAGTAATAAACGTCTATAGCCCAGCATTGGTCGGTCATTTTTTTGTGCTCTCTGGCACCAGCTGATCTATTTAAACCCTGTTAGCTATTTGCCCACTTTTTTTCCCCTACTGATAAGAAGATGGCATTCTCTCTCTCTCTCGGTGGTGGCTGCTTTCCCTGCCTTCCCCAGCTCCATCCTTATAGAGCCTTTACTTAGATTCTTTCAGTTGTGGCCCTGCTAAATGATTTATGTGGAGCTTTCCTCCTGCATCAGTCTCAGTCTCATGCCTTTCTTCAGGGAAGGGTGTCTGGCATTCTCTCTCCTCAGTCCGAAAGGAATATTATCAATCTCAGTCAAGGACATTATTTGAGGCTAATCCTACAAACCCTATACTAAAACTCTCCTTCTGATAACCTTATCCAAGATTAGATTTTTTTTTAACCAAGTACATCTAGTTTTCAAGACTGGATATGGCTTGTGATATCAAGGGTTTGGATGGGTGCTTTTTGGGCATAATATACTAATTAAGGCTGAATGTCCCATTAAAGTTCAGTGGAAAATCCCCAGGTAAATTAGGTCATGCTGATCAGCCACAGACTTTTTATCTCATTTTGTGCCTTCTCCTTTTAAAGGTAATCTTTCAAAGTTGAAGAACCTCATCGTCATCGAAGTGTTGCCATCAGAATAAGTAAAACCGTGCATGGTTATTTCAGAGTGATCTGACAGTTTTTTAACTTAGCCTCTCACTTTTCTCCACTCCAATAATGACACAAGGTTAGCAGCTGAATGTCTAAGTGTTCTTCATTTGTATAAGTTCTATATATAAAGAATATATAGGAAGAGAAAGAGATTTTGCTCATTAGTCAAATCTGCAGATGACAGGCAGTTATTTAGAATAGTCAACTTCAGGGTTTTAAAACATGCAGTGAAGTGCGTGCAAGGTCAAGGAATGCTGAATAATACACACTGCAGGGGAATAGGACATCAGCATGGTGGCCTGCAGCAGGGGAACAGAGACCTGCTGGCTCTGACCAGCCCAGCCACACTGACTCCTTCATTTTGGTGGACAGGTCTGTACTGCTCCTGGCACAGCTGCAGAGCAGCATTTCTGAAATCTCAGTGAGACACCTGAAACTCTACATAACCACTGCTCTTGTGAGAGGGATCTGCATAACTCTGCAAAAAGAGAAAAGGTGCTCACAGTTCCTCTGCTGATAGAAGTAAACAAGAAAGTAATGTGCATAAAGAAGAAAGTAGAAACTAATATATACTATTGTTCTCACATGAACTACTGCTCAGTTGCCTGTTATCCTAACTAAGGAATGATATCATCAAATTAAAGAGCAATCAAAAAAATGGTCATTGTGTGATTAGGTGTTTGAAAATCCCTCTAATTATGATGGGGAATGTCTATTTTAGGCAGACCTGTGCAGGGTTAAGGAGAGAAAATTAAAAAGACTAGCAATTTAGAGATGACAGATAATGAAATTCTGCTCTCCTTACCTCAGAAAAAAAGGAACAAAGAAATATTTTTCAGAAATATCACAAATTTAAAACTTGCAAAGGAAGTTATTTTTCAAACTTGGTGGAATTAAGCTATGAGAAGTATGAAGACTTACGTATCCCGTAAGACACATAGGGTTTATTCAGGACCAATTTTGATGCAATGGAAAGGACATATGTAGCTGTTTTGATTATTATTATGTACAGAAATGCAACAATATAAAAGTAGAAAGAGATCACTTAAGAAAATGTATAAGGAGAAGAAAGAGATAGAAAGGGTAAGAATAGAAAGATATCCCCACCTGTGGATTTAGCCAGGAGACTTGATTGTTGCAATTTCTCTGTCCATTGTTCAAAGGCATAGTCACAGTCTTGTTCTGTCAGGGGTGGGGGAAGCCCACAAAACACAGAGTTCAATGGGTTAGCATCTTTATTAACATATTTATTATGTTTATTTATGTTTATTAACATGTTTAGGTGGGAATGCCCTGGTACCTTCCCTGGAAGGAGGGAATTTTCCCCTCTCTGTTGCAGCGCTGTGGATCTGTCGTAGTGGGTGCACCCTGTGCTCCAGCATCCTGATTTTCCTCTCAGATTAAATAGTTTAATAGATACAGATAGGAATAATAGTCAAGATGATGAGAGTAAATGCTGAAATAAAGTGCTAGAAGGAAAAGAGACCATTGTGACACAGGTTTTGAGATACTTTTTAACAACTTGGGCATGGAAAGTCTCTCTTTTGTTACTAAGGAGTTGGTATTGCCAGTCACCATCTGCAGGTAAGGCAGGGGTCTGTATGGCAGATCTGGGCCAGCATAAATATTCTTAACAGTATTACAGCACTAACTGAAAACACAGTGTGGGTTAAAAATCCTCTGAAAAATGTCTGTGAAATTTATTATTCAGTTTGGGAGGAGCAAAGTCAGTTACCTTGTATTTCATACCAGCTGCAGCATCTGTTCCCAAGGAAGTGTGACTGAGTCCTTGACCGTGTCTCTCAGTAAGATTAGCAAAACTTTTCCAAGTCAACCCGCAGAACTGGAGAGGCAAGGAGCTGCTTATGGGCCTGATCTTTTGGAGGTACTGAACAGCCATGTATCACTCTGACTTTAGCTGGAGCTGTGGGTATTCGAGGTAGATTGGAATATTTCCCAAAAGTTTAATGAATCTTTATGGAATTACATTTTTATTAGTCATGAAATGCATTTTTTTACATTGATTATTTTTTCTCCAAAAAGCGACTAAGTGATGCATGAAAGGCAGAGAAGTAACTGCATTAAATTCAAAAGGTTTAAGAAATAATAATTTGAATTATATAGATCAATTACATTCTAAATGTAATTCAGCAGACTCAGAAATCCCTTACTACAACTTTTAAAAACTTCTGCTACTTGTCTTTCTTAATCCTCACATAGGAATGGGAATACTCTGCATCTTAATACCCATGTAAAATTTGGTCTAACTTAGAAGTAGTTAATTTCCTTTATAGTCTACTGAGAATTCACTATATGCTGAAGATTGCTTGAGCTGAAGAAAAACATAGCATGATACACATGTCAGTGATCTGTAAGTGGGATTGCTAGGAAAGATTTGAGCTAAATGTCAGAAAAAGACTTCCAATGATGAAAAAAATCTTGGTGTCTACAGCAGGCCTGAATGAAAAGGCTGCATACAGGGTTTTCTTCTCTGCTACCAGTGAATATAAAGATCAGTAGTTTTCAAATTACTGTCTGTAGACACCAAGGAATTTGCTAAGTCTGTCCTGGTTGTCAGCAGAAAAAAAAAAAAAAGTTAATTAACAAGTTAGCCAGGGATGGGACCAGTGGCAGAGGAAGCAGCTCCCGAAAAAGGCAATTATGAGAAGCGCACTGTGAGATGGGGTTTCTGAAACAGCTAAACCTCTGGGAAATTAAATGGTGATGGCACTTCATGAAGTGCCCCTGTTTTGGCTGTTCTTTTCACATTTATAATAGCTGAGAGCCCTTGTCCTAGAGACCCCGATAATCCCTGTACAAGCCCAGAAGAGATGGCTTTGCTCCTGGGGAGCTCATTCGGTGTTAAACAGCCTGGTGCACTGGGATACGAGCTCAGGTTCAGCCCCAGGGACAGCTGTGGTACAGGTTTCTGGCTTAAAGCATCAGAGGGCAGATTCAGGATTGCTCAAACCTGACATGCCCCAAGTGTAAGAAAACAGATGGATAGAAGACAGCCAAGAGAAAACCAGGAACCTATGAGACAGTTCTGGTCACCTTGGTAAACAATTATCTTAGCAGACAGACTGCCTAAATACTTTCAGATTTAATTATTAGAGCTTTGAGTACAGGTTTTACATAGATTAAGCCCCATGGCTAAACAGCAATAGCAAACTATAAAGTCACAGGCTTCTTCCTAATGGTTTTCCTACAGAAAGTTTTGGCAATGTTTATTTCCGTTGCGCGTAATATGCTTAGATTTACTGACTAGTAAATAAAAAGAAAAGTGCAAGTTCTTATGGTATAAAAGAAGAAAATGTGCTATTTCACTGATTCATAGGTTGGTTGTTTTCATTTTTGCTTTAGCAGATCATAAAAGAAATGTAACATGAACGAAGGTAGGAGAATGAGCATTTCTGAAGAGTAGATGGAAACTTAGTGGAGATGAGTCTCACAGCTCGTATATCTTTCCTATCAGCAGCAGTGCACAAACTTGGAGCCTGTAAGGGTAGAAATATTCTTACTGTTTAGGCAAACAATTTTTAAAATAGCTGTTGGCAGTTTTTTTGCTCAGCTAAGATTAGTTGCTGATATACTTAGTTTAACGGCAACCTTCACATTAACAGAAACTTCTCTGATGCTAGCTACAGTGCTCTGAAAGCCATAGATGTGCAGAGCAGAATTTTGTAGAAATATATAACAGACTGAAATTTAATACAGCTCTGCATGGTATGGTATCTTATTAAACAGGAGATATTTATTTAACAGCCCTCCAAGAAAACTAATAGGTTAATTTTTTTATGCACACATACTACTTCTTTTGCCATTGTAATTGTGCATGAATATAAAGCCTGAAGCTATCTTTTCAATCAAGGGAAATTTCTTTACTGGCTTAAGAGAGCATAAACGTATATAGATACAATGCTGTTCCTCAGCAGTATTCCAGAACAGCCTTGCCATTTTATCCAGGCTAGCTACTTGCAGCCAATTTTACTGTCAGTTCTGCTACATCTGTTTCTGAAAAATCTGAATTTGTGTTTACTGAAGTTTTCTGTAGTTCTCAGTTCATGAGTTAAAAAATGCAGCACTTTTGTTAGCCTTTTGAGGTACAGGAAATGCTAGATCCTTTAACTATGCTTATTTCTTCAGACCCTTCCATCATCTGTTATCTGTTGATCTACTGCCTAAGCTGCTGAACTGTTCACCAACTGAAGTGAGTGCTTTGTCTCCCTCTAGTATCTGTGCTTCTGGTAATAGAAAAGAAACAGCAACTGGAGAACTGAAGCAGGACAGAATTTTATGCAGAATAAGGTAATAGGCTATAAATTTATTTCCTAGTTATCTCATTTCAGCGCCTAAACCTCTGAGGAGACAAGCCGTCTTTGTTAGAAGCCTGCCTCTGCACAGTTAGCTGATTAGTACACTGCTGCCAGATCTTGCTGCAAAAGGAGTTAGGCTGTTTTTAGTTCTCAAAGAGTGTTATTCAGTTGAGTCTGAACAAAGCTGATTCCCAGACACAATGCCAGGGAACAATGCTGATTCCCAGACATACAATATTCTGGTAATTTTGAAGTTAAAAATAGATTTTTTTGGGATTTTTTTTAAAGTAAGTTTCTCAAGCTTATTCAGCAAAACCAGTGCAAAAGTAGGGCACAGTTCCTTACTTCATGTATCACCTTAGAGCACAGATTACTCACAATTCCAATTTTAAAAATAAAGATTAAATACAACTTCTGGAAAAATGAAGGGTAGAACACCTCATAAATGTTTTAATAATAATCCTTTTTTCCAAAGTGCGAGAACATTTCAGTATGGAGCAGATATGTGCAACACTATATATCCCCCCCATCAGCATAAAGATTTAATGTAAACTTAATGTTAAAGATTTAATGTTAACTTGTTAATTTAATGCTAACTTAATTTCTAGGAAGTCCAAGAATCCAAAACATGTGTTAAAAATCTATTTATATTTCCTTATTCTCTGTTGTAATGGGCTTCATGGGGGGCTACATACATTTGGCCATATTTCTTTTGACAATTCAAAGTTATCTTGAAAGTAGCTGCTTGTTCCTCCTTCAGTCTAAAAATAAAGTTGCTGAGTCACCAGTAATTACAGTTACAATGTGAGAACAAAGCAAGAAAAAGATCAAACACAGAAAAAAAAACATCATTAAGAAAGACTGAGAAGCTTAGTGAATGGCATCTGAACTGGATTAAAGAAAATATTCAAAATTGGTAATTGTGTAGCACTGAGAAGAACTTTGGCTTATTGAGTACTAAGATATACACGTGAGAGTCCAAGTAATGATGAAATTTGTTTTTACTAGCATTTCATTAAAGACATCAGATGGCCACTGAGTTCTAGTGACAGAACTGTAGTTTTCAAACCAGTTTTGTTTGGTCGCTCCCATTGTGCTCCTGGAGATTTGATATGCTTCTGTTTCATTAAAAACAAGGCCTTGCTCTGCAGCCCCTCCTTTCTTCCAAGCCCCTTGAAGAATGATTTTTCTGAGACCTGAAGACCCATAGGTCTTGTGTTCCTGGACACTCCATATTCCCTTTGAAAGATAAACATTAAATTTGTCTTCTTTCTGTCTTTTACTCTGACCTTCCAACACCCTAACTCTTATTACCTCTAAGCTCAAATTTCCAAGTTGCCTCACTCTGAAGCAAATGATTAAAACATCTGAATCCATGAATGCAGTTATAAAGTTAATGAACATTTGGGTTTACTCATATCAGAGAAAAAGAGGTTTTAAAAGTAAAACGAAGTGTACTTACTAGATGTGTATGAAAACACTTGAACTAACTGAAAATTCTATGGAAATACTATGCTGAAAACATTCTAAAACTTACACTAAAAATGTTTTTTAACTGCAGATATAAATTCAAAATCAGTATTTCCATATGAATTCATAGATTCAAATATACATTTCCATTTTCTATCACCTTCCAAAATACCCCCTGAAAATAATAAGCAAAAGTAACAACTGAATGAAATAATGTTGTGTATTAAATGGGAATTACAAAATTCATTAGCCAAATATTGTTGATTATTTTATTGTATAATCCTAAAATGGGCTGGATTGGAAGACACCTTAAAGAGCATTTAGTTTTAATGTCCCTGCTGTGGGCAGGCATGCCTTTAACTACACTTCTGTGGGTTTTTCTTTTTTTTTTCCCTTGCCTTTTTATTTTTATTTTTTTTAATATTTTTTGCAAAAGAAAAAAAAAATAACTTAATGGGGATTCATTTCAAAGTATAGACCTGGAAAATCTAATTGCAAATGCCTAGTGGTGATAACAATGTATCAGTGTTTTGATTAAATAAAATCCTGTCTGGGTGGCTTATAAAAACAAAGTGCCCTAAATGTAAACTAAACATAGTATGCAAAGTAGATATAATAATGTTTGCAGATTTAATAGAAAAAATTGACAGCAAAGAGCTGGGAAGGAATTTTCCAGTGCTGGACAAGCACATGGTCAAGTGACCCATTTGACACTAGAAGGTCATCACCTGTGTGCAGACACAAGGTGATGTAAATGAGAGACAAACCATTGTCACTTCACAGGCAAGGTGATGAACTCTGAAGGAGCCGTCACCACTTTGGAAAGAGAACTTGGAGGAAAGAAAAAGGAGATAAAATGCTGTTAGTGGCCAAATCTGTATTCTAAACTGCAAATCCCATGTGTAGGAGTAGTTAATCTAATTCCAGAAGGAGAGCCAGAAAAGGTCCTTGAGGAGCTA